>NC_034603.1:77789601-77833050 GCF_900095145.1 Mus pahari
AAGTTCAATCCTTCTCCAGCCATGTCTTTTGTAGCACACACATTGTCTTCTAGGCTCCAGCTGCCTGTACTCCACTGCTGCTGCTGTTCTTGGTGGTCCTCTCATAGTACTGGCATCTCCAAAATGCTGCTGTCTTCCACTGTAACTTGGCTTCAAGACTAGCCTCTCATAGGCTCTCTTCATGGTGCCAAGTCTCAACTTCTTTGGATGACCCCTTCAGTCCTGGGCCATCAGTTGCAACTGAGGCTGCACCTTCACCAATGGCCTTCCATGGCCTCTCACAGTGCTGAGCCTCAGCTGCTCTGTGTGACACCTTCATGCCTTCAAAACCAGTACCACCTGGGTAACTCTTAAACATTACCAAGTCTCACTGCAGCTCAAGGTACAACCTTGGCTATCTCTGGAACACAGCCTCTGTGCTCTCAGAAAACACTTCCCAGAATATGTGGAGGCATTTCCCCAACTGAAGCTCCTTTCTCTGTGATAACTCCAGCCTGTGTTAAGTTGACACAAAACTAGCCAGTACAAAGGACTATGTCAAATAGCAACTCACCATCATTCAGAAATGCAAGCATATCTTACAGCAGAATAAAATATGGTAGTCCCCCTTACCTGTGCTGTCTCTTTGATGGTCTCAGTTTCACACCATCCATCATGGCCTAAAAACATTACACAGATGCTTGCAGAAGAGACAAGGAATAACCTTAAGTCCCCCCTCCCCCGCAAGCTATTCTTCAAAGTAGCATTATAGATCTCCAGTTTTCCATCTCATTGGATCCACAAGTTGGAAGTTTATTCAGTGCGTGTCTGTGGCATGGATTCACTTGGAGACATTTAGTAGCTGCCTGAGTTATCAGCTCAGCTCAGCGCCTGCACCTTTCGAAGTAGCCTTATGTCACGTGGGTATTATAAGTCGTCCACCTGACTCTACCTCCTCAGATAGGCACAAGAAAAGAGTTAGTGTAGAATTGTATAACATTTTAAGAGAATGTGACCACATTCATTTAATTTTTATTACAATATATTGCTGTAATGTAATGCTTTTAATGTTAGTTAATGATAACTAGTTAATATTTTTGTAAATTTAATTTATAACGTAAGCCCACTATTGGTATATGGGTGCAGGAAGAAACATTATATATAGGGTTTGATCTATCCCATCACAGTTGTAGGCACTCACTGCAGTTTCCCCAACATATGAAAGTGCGTGGGAACATCTGCACCTTTTCAGTTCCTTTAACATGTTTCAGTGACTGTCATAATGTATCTAAATTGTCCAGCCTCTGACTGGAAAATCTGGAGTATGAGGCAGAAGCGGTTGGAGGTGGGGCTCAGTCTGCTAAGGACACAGTCTTGTCCTGGTGAATTAGGGGAGACAGTTTCGAAGTCTCAGATGGTGTGGCAGTTAGTTAACAAACATCTCTCATGGTCAGAGGAAGTTAGTGGAAATGTAAAGTTAATATCTTTTGCATGTGTGTAGCCAGCTCATTCAGAGTTAAACGATGCCAAATGTTCATAGGGGTGTGTGTGTGTGTGGGGGGGGGAGTTGGAAGGCAGGGAGCGGTGGGAAACTGTGGATGGGCAAAGCTCCACACACACTCTCCATTTACTCTATAGTAATCCATAAAAGGAGGTTGGGCATTCTCCTATGGAAAGTTCAGAAGCAGATGGAAATATTTTATGATATATAATACGTGGGCCTGTAACATAAATTTCCACTTTCCTCACAGGGGCAAACATGCCGGCTTCTGCATTAACTTTCCTATGTCAGCAAAAAATTCCAAGGCGAAATGGCATTTTATGTGACATTCTCTAGAAGCTCCAGAAATAACTGCCTGATTTCCAGTGCTTCGGGTCTTATCGTTATATCTCTGAGGTTCAGGTCTGTTGCACATCAGGTGGTTGATAATCTCTCCCTTTGTTAGGAATTCAGCCCCTTTGGCAAAGCGTTCCCCCACCCCCGGCCACTCAGCAGACCATGTTTTGATGAAAGAAGTGACTGAATTCATAGGAGATGGATAGCCGCCTCTAGATCTTGTTTATCACACAGCTCCTTCCATGTCAGATTGTAAAATTGTCATTTGTAAGCTGTCCTTTTATTGAAATCACTGCGAGCGTAGCACATCCGTAGGCAGCATTGCCAGCAATCATAAATACAGTGGAATAGTTGTATGCACCATTTTCCCGGACCTATGAATGAGGAGAAGGACCGTCTTCACATCAAACAACAATGAATATTCAAATTCATTATCCAAAGAATCTCTTTACAGAGCCTCAGCTTTGTGCATGCCCTCTTGCAGGTTCCCCAGCTTGTGCGCATGCCTTGTTATGTGGCAATCGCTATACGCCTCTTCGCTCATTCCCTTAGGGCTCTGACTGGTGTTGAGTAGATAGCTACGGGGATCATTCAGACCGGGGGGGCGGGGTGCCACTGTCTTTTGACTCATCTCTGGCTTCAAAGGGGCTATGGCCTCACAAAGTTAAGTGAAAATCGTGTAGTTTGTATGTACGGCTGTTTTCTTAGAGAACCTTTTGGGTTAAGATATTGGAATTAATTTAAAATGCTCAAATCTGTGATGTTTTACTACTTGTACATTTTATTAATATGTTTTATTATGTATACCGATTACATAACTGAATATTTATGGCCTAATAACATGTAAACATCCACAGCAACTTCTCCACAAAGTAATAGATTTCTACTCACTGTCTAAATAGTCACTATACTTATGTCCCTATACTATTTTGTACTGTATGTTCATGTAGTATATTAACACATAAATTTAATGTTTCATACATACTTAATATGCTACTATATAACAGGAACTGTTTTATAAAATACTTGCATTCCATAATGCAGTAAAAAATTTATATTGACTATTCATATTATATAGGATTGTGTCTTATAATAAATATATTAATATGGTTCACATAGGGCTTATATTATATATGCTAATGTATCACTATTTGCTTAATATATAATATATTATTTTTCATAAGTAATATATATGTACTTTATAAATGGTTATGTTCTACCAAAGGCAATATAACATGCTGACATAAGTGGGGGTAGAGAAGAGTTAGAAGTTTAAAAAGATTTATTTTTATTTTATGTGTGTGGATGTTTTGGTGGCATGTGTATTTTGTGCACCATGTGCATGCAGTTCCCCAAGAGGCCAGAAGAGGGTTTCAGATTCCCTGGGCTGGAAATAGAGTTGTCAACCACCAGCTAGGCTCTGAGTCCCCTGCAAAAGCAGCCCGAGCTCATAGCCACTTAGCTACCCAGTTCTCCAGGGCTGCAAGGAGTAAAATATGACGAAAGGGAGGGAGAAAAACGGCAAAAACAGGACGTATTTTCAAATATTTATTATTATTATTTCATATTTATATCTTAAAATGTTTATGTTTTTCATAGTTCTGGAAAAAGTTTGTATTAATGTTGTGTACGGTTTAGGAATGTTTTGGATGTGAATAAGCCCCAATTGCTTGCACAGTAGAGGCTGAGAAACCATTTAAATTCATTAACTTTATTTTAAACTTCCTAGTTAAAAAAAAAAAATGTCTCTTGGAAATTTCCATGTGTATTCTGATCAGTTCATATAATTAGTGGTAGTTTTATTCTTTTTTTGGCTCTTCCCCACCCCCAATCAATTTCTCAGTTACAGTTGCAAACTTCAACATTTCCTCAGTGCTGATAAATGAGCTCTTTTAAAATGACTCCTAGATTCTCATAATCTGCCTTTTCCTTTCTAAAAGCAGACTATCTTAATTGTTTATTCAACATGTCTATGCCATCTGAATCCTTTTAAATAGCAGGTAACACAATGAAATATTTAAAATTCTCCATTTTCCAAATAAGGCCATATTTATGTTGACAACGTGACAAACTCATTATTCTTTGAGGATACTGGTATATATGATATACTACATTTTGGAGAAATGAAGCATCATTTTAGTTTGGAAGGCCTCTTTCAAATGCAGTTAATAATTTAGTCTTATGAAATTATATGAGCATCACAGTGCTCAGTGTGATCTTGTGATTGTGTGTATACACATTTTCCATCAGTGATAACGTTGAACAGTGTTTCAATTGGAGAATTTCAGTCCGATTTAAAATGACCACAAGGGGGCAGCAAAACACACTGGATTCTCTTCATGTGTCGCGGCAGGGGCAAGAACTTTCTTAGGTAAAGTCAGGCTAAGAAAATGAAAGACCTGTGAGCCATCCTTAAACATGGGCATTTCTAGCCAAACAGTGGGTCTGAGTGGGGTGTGTGCACACTTGTGCGCTTTGTATCCTAAGCTAACTGAGTCTAGGAGACATGAGCTTTTCAAGTGTTTTCAGAAGAAATACTGGGGGCTAGAGGTATGGCCAGTGGCTGATTGCACTAACTAGCCTTTCAGATTCTATTCCTAGCATTCATGTGGAGGTTCACAAACATCTACAACTCCAGTCTGGGAGGGTCTGATATCCTCGTCTTGTCTCCTCTGGAACAAGGCGGGTGTGCTTGGTGTACCTACAATACATGCAGAAAACCAGTCATGCTTGCAAAATAAAAATAAATCTTTAAAAGAAAGACCACTAGGGATCTATACCCAAGGAGGGCTCAAACCTGATATTTAGCATTTTGTTTTCTAGTGGATCAAATCTTAAGCCCCTCTTCTTCCTCCTCCCGTTAGAATTTCAGTATATTTACTGGAAAATAATAACAGGGTCAAGTCGATCAGATTTAATGTGTGAAAAACAGGAAACAGACTTGAGTAAGACGCTGCAGTTGCTCACGAATCACAGTTACGGGGCACTTTTAAAGAGGAAGTATTACAAAAATGCTGATAGAGTCCAGGGTACTGGGTGACTTGGACACTTCTGTCGGACGTTCTGGCTATGGGATGCACTGCCTTGAGTGTCTCTCTTTACCTCTTAGGGAAGCAGGGAAGGATACAATAGGCTGTTTTTACGTCAAATGAAGTAACTAGTTCACCACCAACTTAGCTGAATGTCTTCCTTAAGATGGAAACATGGCAAACATGGCAGCTACAGAACTATTACAATAACTGATTGGCATGGGATAGTCTCAGCCATTATTTTATTTTATTTTATTTTTTTCTGATTTTTTGGAGACAGGGTTTCTCTGTATAGCCCTGGCTGTCCTGGAACTCACTTTGTAGACCAGGCTGGCCTCGAACTCAGAAATCCGCCTGCCTCTGCCTCCCAAGTGCTGGGATTAAAGGTGTGTGCCACCACGCCTGGCTGTCTCAGCCATTATTTCTTGGTGATGAATTGGGTGATTTCATTTAATCTTCATATCCAACATGAGAGTTTTTTCTTTTACCTTTCCTTTCTCCTCTTCTCTTCTCTTTCTATTGGATATTTTCTTTATTTACATTTCAAATGTTTTCCCCTTTGCAGGTCTCCCCTTTGGAAGCCCCCTATCTCAGCCCTCTATCCCCGCCTCTATTAGCATGCTTCCCCCTCAACTCCCTTCTTCCCTCCCTAGCATTCTCCTACATTGGGGCACTGAACACCCTCAGGCCCGAGGGCCGCTCCTCCCACTGATGTCCAACAAGGCCATCCTCTGCCACATATGCTGCTGGAGCCATGGGTCCCTCCATGTGTACTATTTGTTTGGTGGTCCAGTCTCCAGGAGTTCTGGAGGGCTTGGCCAGTTGACACTGTTGCTCCCTCCATGGGGTTGCAAACCCCCTCATTTCCTTCAGTCCCTTCTTCAACTTCTCCATTGGGGACCCCACACTCAGTCCAATTGTTGGCTTCGAGCATCTGCCTCTGTATTTGTCAGGCTCTGGCAGACCCTCTCAGGAGATAGCCATATCAGGCTCCTGTCAGTAAGCACTTCTCAGCATCCACAATAGTGTCTGGGTTTGGTGACTGTATATGGGATGGATCCCCAGGTGGGACAGTCTCTGGATGGCCTTTCCTTCAGTCTCTGCTCCACACTTTGACTCCATATTTCCTCCTGTGAGTATTTTGTCCATCCTTTTAAGAAGTACTGAAGCATCCACATTTTGGTCTTCCATCTTCTTGGGCTTCGTTTTCTTTTTCTTTTTTTTAAAATTTGTATCCCCTTTTATAGATAGGAACATTGAAGTTCAAAAGGGCTGGTAACTTGGTTAATAAACTTAATTGAAACAGCTGTTATTTGAACCTGTGGATTTCTGCCAGCTGCTGAGCTTTCGACCACATTGGGTATATAGCCTACCATTTGTCTCCCTTTCCTCAACATACACACTTCTGGAAACTTCTAATATCATTTGAATCTGCTGGCGGGTCTTAAAAGAATGACTCTGCGGTTTGATAAGGACGGCAGTGGAGACAATCAAATGGCTTTTCCTACCCTCCTACCAGACTCAATAGAGGGTGTGGGGAGGGAAGAGGTATGCTTTCTGCCAACTGGGAGGAAGCAGGAACTATCCGAGTGTTCCAATCCTAAACTAGCCTCTACTGGAAAACCAGCCACGGGCGGTACTTTATGCATGGGTAAGTCTCTTCATGTAGACACCTCCTCCAACCCCCTCTACCCAACCCCAGGAGTCCTTTTCCATAGGAGTAAGACATTGTCGGAGTGGCTAGACTTGTCTACAGGGAAGACATTAAATGGGTGTCGAGAATCGATGTGTGTTCCTGAGGTCTCTGTGTCTACACAATAGATGCATAGAGCTTGCTTCACCCAGTCTTTCCCAATGTAGTGTGATATGAACATCTTCTCTTTGTTAAAGGAGGCAAAAACTGACTGGATGCTGGCCGGACACTGAGCTCCTGGGATCCACCTATCCATGTCCACACTCCCGTGGTGGTGCTTGGCTTTTTGATGTAAATGCTGGGGATCCAAACTCAGGCCCTCACACTTACACAGCACGTGCTTTTACTCATCAAACCATTTCCCCAGCCTGCTTGCTATTCTGGATTTTGAGACTTATTTTTATTATTGATTTATGTATACATGTGTTTAAGTGTGGGCTATGTGTGCAGAGGAGACCAGAAGAGGGTGCCAGATCCCCTGGTGTTGGAGTTAGGGGCGGTTGTGAGTTGCCTGACAGGGGTGCTGGGAACCAAGTTTGGGCCCTCTGGGACAGCAGCAAGCACTTTTAGCCGTTAAGCCATCTCTCCTGCTCCTTGCTTGCTCCATGTTTATAAGCAAGATTCCTAGGTGAAGTTTTAACATAGGAACATGTTCACAGAGAATGAATAAACCCAGAAAGATATTTATTTGTTTAATGAGAAATTTACCTGTATAATCTCCTCCATTAAATCATCAGAATGATGGGCTGGAGAGATGGCTCAGTGGTTAAGAGCACCAATTGCTCTTCCAGAGGTCCTGAGTCAAGTTTCCAGCAACCACATGGTGGCTCACAACCATCAGTAATGGGATCTGATGCCCTCTTCTGGTGTGTCTGAAGACAGCTACAGTGTACTCATATACATAAAATAAATAAATCTTAAATAACTATTGGAATGACCTATCTTTTGTTCTTTTCCACCATTCTTCTACCTGTTACATCTCCTCCCTTCTTTAAAAAATGATGTCATGGGGGCTGGTGAGACGGCTCAGCGGGTAAGAGCACTGACTGCTGTTCTGAAGGTCCTGAATTCAAGTCCCAGCAACCATATGGTGGCTCATAACCACCCGTAATGAGATCTGATACCCTCTTAAATAAATAAATCTTTAAAAAAAAAGATGTCATTTAAGAGAAGGCCATAGGTCATTCAAAACATGCATTCACCCCCTCCTTTGGGGATGACATAAAAGGACAAAAAAATGGGGTGAAATAAGAAAGCAAAAAATTAAAATAGGTCACTCACGACTTTGAGAATTAAGGTTTTGAGTAGCGACTCTGGTGAAATAAAGTTACTGGAGGTTATGTGCTTGTTGTGGGGGCATGGTATGTGCCTGCTTGGAGAACAGCAAGGTGATTAAAGTGTGTGTGTGTGTGTGTGTGTGTGTGTGTGTATGAGTGTGTGTGTATATGTGTATGTGCATGTGTGTGAGTGTATGTGTGTAACTAGATTATGCCCATGACCTATTGATTTAAGGACCAGCATAAGGAAGTGTAATTACTGAACCAGATGGATGTGTGGTGACTGCCCAGCAGCCTGGAACATGAGCGTGTCCAGCAGCATGAGATCTTCAGGCTTCAGACTTAGCTCTGTTGTTTAGACTCTCCATCCTTTGGTGGTTTTCTGTATTCACTGCAGGCGAGAAGTACTTCATCCGGACACCAGAGAAGAAATACAAAAATAATAATAATCTAGAACTCTTCTTGGGAGAAATGACTTTGGTCCAAAAGTTGAACATCTCATTATAGTCTGACCTGTGAACATCAAACAAAAGTAAATAACAAGAGGAAACAAAGAAAAAAAAACATCAACAGTGATGGCGGTCAAATCATCCCAGATTCCAAACCAACTACTAAGTCTCAGGAGTCAAGACTTTACACGGCTTTAAAAAGTCTACTTATATAAAATATAGATAGTAGCAAAGAGAAGAAAATGAAATTCACATCCAGTCCTAGCATTCAGGGTTAGCTATGAATATTCTGGGGTATAGATCTTCAATGTCTGTCTGTCTGACTGTCTGTCTGTGCTATTATCATGTGCACACATTCAATGTAATTCAATAAAAATTACAAAATGGAAAGTTTTGCTTTCGTTCTTCTGAATTGGCATACTCTTATTATTCTTTTAAAAGTTTTTGTTACTACTAATGCTATTATTGTCTCTGTGTGTGTGTGTGTGTGTGTGTGTGTGCGCGCGCGCGAGTGCGTGTGCGCGTGTGTGCATGTGCGTGCATGTGCACGTGTGCGCGTGTGCGTGTGTGTGTGCGCACACGTGTGTGTGCGTGTGCATGCGCGTGTGTGCGCGAGTGTGCGCGCGTGTGTGTGCATGTGCACGTGTGCACGTTTGCGCGTGTGTGCGTGTGTGTGCATGTGTAGGTCAAGTCAGAGGAAACTTTTAGACTTTTAATTCTCTCCTTTCAATGTGGGCTCTGACATAGACCTACATCTTTTGCTTTGCATAGCGAGTGCTTTTTCTAGCCATCTCGGCAGCCCACCATCCTTTTCTCCCCCACGAGACAGGGAGGGTTTCTCCACATAGCTACCTGCTGACCTGAAACTCGCTCTGTAGATCAGGCTTCCAGTTCAGCGATCCACCTGCCTCTGCCTCCCGAGTGCTGGGATTAAAGGTGTGTGCCACCACTGCCCGGCAAACCCATTACTTTTAATAACTAGAAAGTAGTCAGGTATAGCAACGTATGTTGATGATGCCAGCACTGAGGCTGAGCCTGGAGAATCATAACTTCATGTCAGTTTGGCCTAAAATAACCAATCAGGTCACTTTAAACTGCCCAGTGAAACTGTGGGACAAACACATGAAAATAGAACAGGAAGTCTCTGATACTATGCATGTGTTAATTGATTATTATTAGATATAATGTACTTTATAATTTTTTGCTTCATATATGGATTATGTAACAATACTAATCAGGGAAAAAAGAGACCACCAATTTGATAGAGGGGAAGTGACCTGGAGATGAGGAGGAAAGAGACAGGGGAGAAGTTGTAATTATATTTCAATTAAAATAAATAAATCACATTAAAAATGGTCTTACACTCATTTTTTGGGGGGAGCTCTAGGAGGATTCTATTAGAGTTTCAAAGAGAAATCCCAGGGCAGACAAGCTGTGAGTCTCAGCAGCTTTCCAGAAGAGAGGAAGGAGAAGAGAAGGAGAGGGAGCCCTGCTGTCAGGCACGGAGATGAGAGTCACGTGGGGGATAGACACCCACATAGCTGGGAAGGGAGCATTGGAGAGAAGGCAAGAAAGCCTGCAGTACCAGAGAAAGCACACTCAGGCTCTGGCCAGTATCTAAAAGACAAAGACAGGAGCGAAGAAACAAAGATTCACCAGAACCCGACAGTGACTCTGGGGCAACTTGTCTTGATTGGGACACTTTTCATAGCAGTACCAGTGCTTGTTTAGAATATACTTGAAGGTGGGCTTCCATGTGAAAGATTAAGGACATTCTGGGAGCTTTTGTTTTTAAAATACGTCCAGATACCAAAAGGTCGTCACTGCATATTTTCTGATCAGTAATGTATAAACTTCTCAGGTCCTTACTCTTCCTGAAACATCTCAAAACATGGGATTTAAAACCCAAAATGATAAATTAGTCTGCTCCTGGCCTGCTGAATTTCCAGGTTCTTCTTAGTGTCAGGTGTCAAGGTGCCACAATCTAGAGTCACTTGGAAAGGGGAGTCTCAGCTGAAGAACTGCCCGGATCAGATTTGCCTGTGAGGAATTCTCTTGATGTATTGATACAGGAGAATCCAGACCACCGTGGGTGGCACCGCCCCTAGGCAGGTAGGCCTGGATTGTATAGGAAAGCCAACTGAGAAAGCCAGTAAGCAGTGCCCCGACCCCCTTTGTTGTTGCCTGAACTCCCACAACAGAAAGCAAAGGAGAATAAGGCTTTATTGCTGAATTCACTCATTCCCAAATGACTTAAAGCCAGATGCAAGGCAGAAGCAGTTATGCCAATGGGTATTGTTCAGTTAAAAGAAAGGTCATGATTTTCTTGCTTTATTCAAAGGCACAGAAGCTGGCTTCCTTCCAGGTGGGATATCCTGATTGGAAGTTAACTTTGACACTGGACTCTGCTCTTTCCTTGGAATCATTTTGACACAAGTTCCTTAAAGAGCGTGATGTCTACACGTGCTAGTTTGCACACACAATACACTGGACCCATGATCTGGGTTAGTCATCCGCGGTGACTTCGGAGTTCCAGGGCAGGGGGAGAGGAAAGAGTCTGAGAAACTTGGAAGTTCTTCCTGGTAAGTCTATATCAAAGACCAGTGTTTGCCTCATGAACAGCTGCTGTGTTAATTATTCATGATGAGTCACACATCTTCACAAATTCTTCAGTGCTTGCCAGTAGTGGGCTGAATGCTATACAATATGCTTAGGTCAAAGTCTTCTTTAGACCTTTGACAAAGCCTGTCTTACATTCTCGAAGCTCTTTACTGTGGATCAAACATGTTCATACAGATGAGATCATGAATGATGGGTGAGCAGACTGGAGGGTCCCTCAAGATTTCTACCTATGTCTGAGTAGCACTCAACTTCCTTCTGCTTCATTGACTTTTATCGTTGTTTAAGACAAGGCCTCTCTGGGTAGTCCTGGATGCCTTAGACTGCTTAGTGAGTTTCCCGTCTCAAGCTTCTTGAGTGACATGATTACTGTTTTATGTTTAGTTATTTTAAGATTTCATTCTTGTTTTTAATTATGTGTTTAAGTGTCAATCTCTGTGTAGGTTTAGGCACATGAATCTAAATGCCATCAGAAGCCAGGTGATGTCACATCCCCCAGAGCTGGAGTTACAGGTAACAGAAAGCCAGCTGATGTGACAGGTGTTAAGAAGAAAACCCTTGTCTCATGAAGAGCAGTGTGTGCTCTCAATTCCTGACCTGTCTCTCCAGCCCCTGTCTTATGTTTATAATTTAAATCCTTATCTTTTAAAGAGACAAAGTCAAATCTTTTTATCACTTATGACATTCAAGAAAGTAAAAGATGTAATTAGTGATTATGACACATCTAAATTAAGATAAGATATAAATGTCTAAACTTGTAGTGAAATACACTTTCCCTCACTGCTGAGCCCCTGTTCATCTTGGGTTAGAAAAATCCCCAACCATCTTTCAGGCATGACTGGAAGTGTAAGATGTGACATCCTGGCTCCAATCCAGTGCAAAGGGGAATTTGAAGAGCAACTCACATATTTGTAATTTTCCAGCCTCAGGCACACATTTCCTCTCCTGACCATTTGGGTTCCTTCAGAGTAGGTTAGGATAGCAGCACAGGGAAAGTTGTTTTTTCTTTTTTTTTTAAAATATCTTAAAACCACATGGTGTTTTGGGATGCTTTTGGAATAAAAAGTTCAAGGAGATGATTAATTTTTTTTGTTTGTTTTTTTGAGACACGGTTTCTCTGTGTAGCCCTGGCTGTCCTGGAACTCACTCTGTAGACCAGGCTGGCCTCAAACTCAGAAATCTGCCTGTCTCTGCCTCACAAGTGCTGGGATTAAAGGCATGCGCCACCACTGCCTGGCGAGATGATTAATTTTGTAACCATGGATTGTCACGAGTGAATTGTAGATGTACTATGTTGTGGTAGTGAGGTTCGCATTATTGGCTTGCCAGACAAAGCTCTGTTGATCACTAATGCTGTCATGCAACCATGGCGAAACTTAGCAAACAGGAGTGAAAACAATGACATAGGTTTCTGTGTTGTTGTGTGTTTGTGTTTGAGCGTACTTTATGAGTGGCAGCGTTCTCTTGAAGTTTTACAGAGAGATCTGTCAGTTCTCTGAAAGAGATGCCAGTGCAGATGACCACCGCAGGAAACTTGAGAGAGCAGAGAGACCTGGAGACAGTCTTTGAACAGAAAAATGGCTTGTAGATTCAGCAACAAACCATCTTGACCGATGAAAGTGGGTGATTCTTACAAGAGCTGGGGGATAATTGGTTAAAAATGAATAAAAAGATAATTACCCCAGTTGGTTCTACAGGTTAAAAGTAATAGCTAAAATCTGGAGGTTGGCTCAGTATATGATTACTTGCTTATCCTCTGACACCAAAGTAAAACAATGTATCACAACCCCACCAAAATAAAACAGTGTATCATGATCCCACCAAAATAAAACAATGTATCACAATCCCACCAAAATAAAACAACGTATCAAAATCCCACCAAAATAAAACAACGTATCAAAATCCCACCAAAATAAAATAATGTATGGCAATCCTGAGCATGCTAGTACATGCCTACAGTCTTAGAGCACAAACAGCTGAAGCATGAAGACCATGATTTCTAGGATAGCCTGGGCTTGCCCCAAACACAAACAAAAGCAGCATTTAGAAGACACAGTTAAACTGTAATGAGAGCTCTGTCAAGAAGAGGCACAGGTGGTATGCTCTACCCAGGTCCCACTCCCACGGTGGGTGTCTAGCTCACTGTGAGAAGCTGCCTTGCTTAGAACTAAACGTTGCAGCAATGGCTTGTCAGAAGCTATTCATTTATACAAGCAGGCTATCTATAGTTGTCACCATAAGGACTCACAAATGGCCTGGAGACTCCAGATGACTACATAGGACCCCAGCATTCCTGTCACATCTGCTTATCCTTGTAGATATTCCATGCTCCGTGGGCATTTGAGATCTCTGCTCATGGTCTCACAATTCATACATGTATTAAAACTGTTGGTAGAGAGAGCACCTGGTACCTCTGGATGCTCTACCCATGTTGGCATTTCTGGAACCACTTCGTACTTTAGATTGCTGTGCCATGTCCTGTCTGATGGATATAATCTTGGTAATGTGGTCCCTTTTCTGTCAGTGGAGGCTTAGACCTTTCTGCTGCTGTTTCCTTGTTGATAATGCTGCAGATTTTAACATTAGCAGAGATGTTACACGAGGAATGTTTGAAGCCAGTTGGATAATCAGCAAGATAAAAACTATCAAATACATCATAGAACCTATGCTTATACCAGTAAAGGTGAGGAATCAGCATTTTGCTTGCTATGCAGGGACAAATGGCTCTTCTACTGTGTTGAGGGCCTTCTGTGCTACTGAGCATTTATACTTGTTTCACAGACTGTACCAGCATTTTAATGTTTTTCCTTTCCTTTTGGTAAAATTTAGGTGGAAAATAAATTTCAACCCATATTTTAGGCATTACGAGGACATTCTGGACCACACACACTCCCATTATGTCTTAGTGTTTCTTAAAATAGTAATACCTTACAATCTGTGGGGCAGTGGTGGCGCACGCCTTTAATCCCAGCATTTGGGAGGCAGAGGCAGGCGGATTTCTGAGTTTGAGGCCAGCCTGGTCTACAGAGTGAGTTCCAGGACAGCTAGGGCTACACAGAGAAACCCTGTCTAGAAAAACCAACCAACCGAAAAACCTTACAATCTATTTCTCACAGCTCAACTGTTGTTATTTTCACTTCTTTATTTTAAAGATTGATTTTTAATATATATAAAAAATTTATCAAGTCTTTCCCCTCCCCCAGTTCCTCCCAGATCTCCCCTATCTCCGTACCCACTCAACTTTGTGTTCTTTCTCTCTCTCTTTAAAGCAACGCACCCCCCCAAACCCCACATGAAACACAAATAAAAATCAAACAAGAAACACCTCCCCAACTCAAACACAGAAATAAAAATAAACAAGCAAAAAAAAAAATCAACAAGGCAAAACAACAACAGCAGCAACAAAACAACAACCCCCAAACAAATCCAAAAAACCCCAAATAGGTCTACAAAAAATATAAAGTCGACAAAACTCCCCCACTGAGTTCATGTTGAATTGGCTTTCTGTGGTTGGGTGTGGGGCCTGCCCTTAAGTGTGGTTAATATACCTACCTAGACTCTGTTGCTGAAGACTAATTTTTCCTTTGCAGGCAGGTGTCAGTTGCAGATAGCTTCTTGGTTAGGGGGTGGGAACTTGTGCCGCTTTGCCTCTCTCAGCCCTGGGGTCCTGTCTGTGCAGGCCCTGTGCATGCTGCCATGATTTCATGTTGACATCAATCCTGTTGGTACCCCGAAGACACAGCTTCCTTTTGGTCCCCCATCACCCCTGTCTCTGAGAATCTTTCTGCCTCCTCTTCTGCATGGCTCGATGCTTGGAGGGGAGGAGTTAGGTGAAGACAGCCCATTGAAGACTCAGTCCTTGTAATGACTATCGTGCCTTCTTGGTCTATGAATGAAACCCGGCTCTGATATTTGCTCTAATATGTGTACACCATCTCATTGGCAAATAAGGGCCAATTTTTGGATGCTGGAGAAATCTTTAGCAGTTATAAGAACTTGAGTTCCATTCCCAGTGCCCATGACGGGTAGTTCACAATTGACCCCAACTCCAGCACCAGGGGGGAGTCTTTTGCCTGTGACACACACACACACACACACACACACACACACACACACACACACACGAGAGAGAGAGACACAGAGAGAGAGAGACAGAGAGAGAGAGACAGAGAGAGAGAGAGAGAATTATTCAAAAAGAATACAAATAAATCTATTTTTTTTCAAAAGGTAGATTTCAATCCAAAAATCATTAGAAGAGCCAACTAACTCAAGGGGTGGAGGTGACTTGTTACAAATATTCTTCATAAATAAAGAAATGACTAGCAGGTTAAAAAGTATTTTTTAATTGATGGGCTTTAAAATTTTCACATGGCTGTTTCCTTGTTTGTCAGAAAAAGAGAATTTATCTCAGACCAACTGAGATTATTAAAGGTGTCATAATTCCAATATGACCCAATGATCCACATAGGGAAACATTTCATTCAGGGGACTAAGTCATTTCTCATCATAGATATTAGGTGTTTCTTAAGAAATGGGAAATATTTGTCTTGTTGTCCTGAGGTTGGTTACCGAGTCCTTTTGAAACAGAATAAAGGATTCAGTTCAGGGTATGGGAGAGGAAAGATACAGGGGATGGGCTGAAGATTAACTCCAACTATCTCAAAGGACAGAGTTTAACTGGTTTTTCTGGTCTTGGGAATGTTGGACATCTTTGACCAGATCTTCTGGTAATTGTCTTTAAATTTTGACACTCATTGTAGAGATAACTTAGGTTGCTTCAGAAATTTGATAGTGGTATGTGGTGTCTCTGTTTATCTGGGAAAGGAGATATTTATTTGAAGGGTACTGTGGAGCCAGTCCTTCTGAAAGTGTGGTTTAGATCATACTCTTGCTTCCCAAGCGCTGCTTGACCTCTTAGCATCCTGGGGAAACTTGCATAGATCCCTGTTAGTTAGTGAGTTCCCTGGCAGAGAGGTTCAGGATTTCCAGTTACTCTGGCTTGGGAAATAGAATGCTCTTGCTCATACAGCACTTGACGTCCACACTGTGCAAGGAACTCAGCCTTAATCTGGAGGCTTTGGGTCAGTGGAGAGTCTGAGCAGGGGACACAAGACTACGTGTGATTTACTTTGTGTTTACAAAAGGGCATCGATTCAACCTTGTCACTTCACAGGGAGTTAGTTGGCCAGTACTTATGAACTTATGTATGGTACCTTTTTAAATTGTGCACATCCTTCTGGGGGTATAAAAATTAACAATCAAAAGTTTCTTAAATAAAAATTATTAGAGTAACAGCACTAAAAGAAAGCCTCTCGACTATCCCACCCCATCATTCTCTCTCAGGAAAACTTTCCCTTTATCTCTACCTAAAATCCCCGCGCCTGTTAACAGTCATTATCGTGTCCTGTCTTCCCAGAAACCTCTGCTAATCTGCAGCTCTGGCCTTGGGCTTGCTGAGACTTGACTCGGTGCCCATTCCTCTTGCCTATGTTCTGAGTCCCCCTTACAAGTTAGCTTGCTTCCTTTTTTTTTGGGGGGGGGTTTGTTTGTGCCTACATCTGCTTTTGGCCTTTTCTAGACCTTGTGCCTGTCTCTCCAAAAGGGACTCCACATTCAAAGTATGCATCCCAGTCTCCATGTCTGTTGACTTCGATTTCTTTCTCCTTTGCATTCTGCCTCTGCCTTGTCTTCATTTTGGTGATCAATATTCTCTTCTCATGTATTAAATGATGTCTTCATTGAGTAGCCTGGCATAGCAAACTGTGAGCTAGGACAAGCCCTCCCTTCCTTAAAAAAATCATAACATTTTAGATTTATATTGTGTGTGTGTGTGTGTGTGTGTGTGTGTGTGTGTGATTTTTTTCCCCAGCATGTATGTATTTGCACCATGTGCCTGCCTAGTGCCTGCAGAGACGAAAAGAAGTCTTTCAATTCCCTGGAACTGGAGTTATGATGGGTGTGAGCTGGCCTGGATGCTGGAAACATAACTTGGGTCCTCTGCAAGAGCAGCAAACGCCCTTAACCACTGAGCCACCTCTATAGCTCCACCTCTGCCCCTCTTTAAGATGCCTTCGTGCAGTATTTGATCTACAGCCACAAGAAATATAAGCTTTTGCACTTGGAAGTCTGCTCACAGTACAGCGAGAGGAATAAGAAGGGGAATGGATGGGTGGTAGACAGAGTGAGGCAGACAGACAGCGAGGACTGAGCTTGTAAATCAGTGTATAAGAGCACATGAAATCCAGTTCTCTAATTTACTTGACCTCAGGTCCTAACTTGTAAAATATGACTAATACTAACTTACGTGTTTGATCTGTGTCTTTGGATGGTTGCATGGCCAACTTCGAATGTTGCTAAAAGCACGATTTAACTTCTGTTTGTATAAAAACATCATATACTATACTCATTATCAAAATCCATAAAGGGTGCGCTTCGTGTGATCTTTAAATCCCTTTTCTTCCCTGGCGTTGCTTCCCATAAAGTAGGAAATCAGCAAATGAAGCCTCCTGCAATTTTAGGGCGCTGGTCTGTGAATCACGGATTTGTCTCATGCGTGGGACAACTGCAAAGAAAGAGAGAAACCTGGCTGCTTCGGCACATCCGTTTCCGTTTTAAACTCAAAGCCAATCACTCTAAACCTCAAAACCCCAAATCAAGTTTAGTTCCTTCCAATTGCATGCCCAATCCCATGCCATGGGATCTCCTAGAAGTGACCTGCTGGGAAAATGTCTGGGCTCCTCTCCCGCCCGCCTGCACGCCCGGGGTTGTTCCAGTGGCTTTTTCCTCTCCCATCCCACGCCTTCCCCCTCCTCCCCCCTCCCCCAGCACACCTGTTTGTAGAGATCCTTCCTCTTTGCCCTGGCTTCTTGACTCTGCTCATGACCACCTGTTAAGGATGACGCAGATATAGCCCTACGCACATCCTCGCCTTGTTGCTGTCTTCAGGATCCCTAACTGGGCTGATTCGCTTCACAGCTAGTTATTTTTAGCCTTTATCTCCTGGCAATTCTGTTTTCTTTCCGCCACCTTTTGACCTGGTAGCTGGAAATAAAGTTGGTCTTCCATAAAGACGAGAAAGTTGTCAGCCATTTCCTTCCTGCTTGCATGAAAGGACCGGCCAGCAGAGGCTGGGAAGTGGCTGAAATGCTCGGTCCCTTAGTTCTGAAAACACACACAGCTCAGGAGTGAGTCTTCAGTCATCTGTGCACATTGCCCAGAGCCATTGCCTGGAACAGGCAGCTGGCTTTTCAAAGGGTCTTGAGCATGTACTGGGGAATGACTAGGATTTTTTTTTTCTATCTCCTTTTGATCATGATTACTAAACCCAAATACCTGAGTAGTTTGACTTCTGATTTCTTTTTCTTTTGGAAATAATTTTTAAAAGGGAGTAACCATCAAATATCTGATTGGATTTAAGGCCCACTCCATTGGATGGGACACATTCCCAATATTGTTTGGGTGGCCAGAAACCTGAAACTAGACAGGGCAGGGATCGAGGGGAAAACGAAATTCTGCTGTGCTGCTAAAGAAACATGGCAGTCGATGACTGTCGAGGATATTCTGCTATGCTCAGAGATCGGCATCTGGCTCAGCCATCACCAGAGGGGCTTCCTCCTGCAGTAGATGGGAACAAACACAAAGACCCACAGCTGAGCCATGTGCAGAGAGTGAGAGACCTTGGAGCACACAGGCTTAAATGGGATGTCTCCATCAAACCCCTCCCCTCAGGGAACCCTGTGGAAGAGGAGGCAGAAAGAGTGTAAGAGCCAGACTGGATGGAACAAGGGAACAAGGTCTTCCAAAGTCAACAGGACTGACATGCAGATGACCTCAGCCATAGGGACAGTGGCAGCATGCACAGAGCTTGCACAGGCCTGCACCAGATGGATCCCAGAGCTGAAAGAAGTGGATGGACACCTCCATCCCCGACCCAGAAGCTATTTCCAACTGGTAACCATTTGCAAATGAAAATACAGTTTTCTCCAATGATGTCTTACTAGGTAGACAAACTACTCTGAAGGCCAAGAAATGGCCAACACAAAATGAACCCAATGGCATTTTTGGGTGTCATTTGTCTCATAGTGCTTTTTCAGAGCTTCCTCCCCCCAGCCCTGCTCATGGTACCTCTTGTGTATATATTATGATTTCTGGGTTTCTGTTTTTATGGAATTTCTGTGTGTGTAGATGTGTGTCTCTGCCTTTATATGCATTTCTTGTGCTTTTTTTTCGCTTTGGCTCTTTTTCTTTTGTGTATTTATTTATTTTTTAAAATTTTTTATCAGACATTTTCTTTATTTACATTTCAAATGCTATCCCGAAAGTTCCCTATACCCCCCGTCCCCGCCCCTGTTCCCCAACCCACCGACTCCCACTTCTTGGCCCTGGCATTCCCCTGTACTGGGGCATATAGAGTTTGCAAGACCAAGGGGCCTCTCTTCCCAATGATGGCCGACTAGGCCATCTTCTGGTACATATGCAGCTAGAGACATGAGCTCTGGGGATACTGGTTAGTTCCTATTGTTGTTCCACCTATAGGGTTGCAGACCCCTTCAGCTCTTTCTCCTTGGGTACTTTCTCTAGCTCCTCCATTGGGGAGCTTCTGTTTATTTTTTAAAATTTTTATTCTATTCTAGTTTGTTAATCTTTGCTCTATTCTATCCTCCTCCTCCTCCTCCTCCTCCTCTTCCTCCTCCTCCTCCTCCTCCTCCTCCTCCTCCTCCTCCTCCTCCTCCTCCTCCTCCTCCTCCTCCTCCTCCTCCTCTTCTTCTTCTTCTTCTTCTTCTTCTTCTTCTTCTTCTTCTTCTTCTTCTTCTTCTTCTTCTTCTTCTTCTTCTTCTTCTTCTTCTTCTTCTTCTTGCAACCATTTCTAATGAGAGATAGACAAGGTATGGATGTGAATGGATGGGGTTGGGAATAGGATCTGGGAAGAGTTGGGGGAGGGGAGCCACAAGCAGAATATATTGTATGAGAAAAAAAAGCCATTTTCAATAGAAGACAAATAAGAAAAGAGTTTCCAGGTGGGACTTAGTCTAGCTTAAAGGTAGAATGTTTGCTAGGTTTATTCTCTAACACCACCTAAATCAACCAATCAGCCAACCAATTAACCAACCAATTAACCAACCAATTAACCAACCAACCAACCAACCAACCAACCAACCAACCAACCAACCAACTAATCAACCAACTAACTGACAAGTTAATCAAACAAAGAAATAATATTCCCAGGAAAAGAGAGCCATTTTTACTTTTTCACATGAAGCTATATAAAAATGTGGCTTACTGGGCAAGACAGTAGGTTTCTATGATGGGAAAGCATTCAAAAAATTGGAAAAGTCTGGGTATATTAAGGCTTGAAAATATAGTTTCTTCCCCCCTCATTCTGGAGTATTCACACATAAAGTTTGAGCAGAATAGGAAACTATAGAAATGATACACCAGTGCCTCTTTTTCAATGACAAAATTCAGTTTAATTCACTTAGCTGCTTGTTGGTATATTTTAGAGTGTTATCAATATTGCTGTCACCAATATTCTTTAAAAATAGATATAAGAAATACTTATTTCATTTTTATGTATATGTGTCTGTGTGTATATTCATGTGTGTGCAGGTGCATCTATCTATCTATCTATCTATCTATCTATCTATCTATCTATCTATCTATCTATGATGCTGTTGATAATCGTGAAATTATCAAGTCAGACCAATGAATTGATCACTTCACACACTTATGACTTTTATTGTGACAACATTTTCATCTATATCAGTTTTCCAATATATAGTGTATGGATAATAGTGAACCATCTTTAGAAAGATAACAAGTTTGTAGTGTTTCCACAAACAGGTAAAAGTTTCTGTTTTCTCAAATCCTTGCAAATAGAAAGTTTGTCTTGCAAATATTTGCTCTCTCCATAATCATCATCACATTATATGAGCATCATTGAATATACTTCTCAGCTCCTTACATCCACCTTTAATAAATTCTTTATTTTTCGTTTCAGTTTTTTTTTCTATATGGTTATCTTCAACTAATTGTTTTCCATTACTGTTATTTATTTAGTTATTGCTCTTGTATCTACACATATCTTTCTAGATTATCTTTATCTTTCAGTCTCATGACTTCAGTTTTTGTTTTTGCCTCTCTCTCTCTCTCTCTCCATATATATATGTAATTTAAGTAGCTAGCCTTTTGGTTTTTTTCTGTTGTGGTTTCTGCTTTTCCTGCTTCCCACTGGACATCTCTTACTGCCAATTCGCCTACTTCTAGGCCCGCTCTGGAGCCAGCAGGACAGACAGGGTTCTGTAAGTGGGACGGTAATGCTTGTCTCACACTGCTGCTTGTGGGGATGGGAGCATTTGGGAGCACAGGGAAGCAATGCCAGGGAGCAGCGCTGGGTCCATCCAGGATGAGGGGAAGGTTGTTGTTTCCCTGTCTTTTCTTCAAAATGGGCACAGTACTGAGCTGATGCAGATCCTTGCATCCAGAGAGTGACGGGGTTGTGACCAGTCCTGTGAAGCTTCCCATTTGTAAACTCTCCCCAGGGAAGGGGTTTTCGGGGGCTAAATGGGCACTGACACTCTGCCCATCTGTTGCTTTGATACCCCTTCCCCATGTCTTCATTATATTATACATTTTGGAAAACATAATTAGCTTTATGGCAAGATGAATATTTCTTCAAGAGATAGAACTGAAAAGACAGACTCCCGGAGAAGTGAGATTTTCTTGGAAACTCCTTTAGAAGAAAATCTTTTTGCAAGACCTCCTGCCATTTCTACTGTTAGCTAAAGAAAAAAAAAAAAAAAAAAAAAAGGTCAGTCAGTATTAAAAAGCGGCAGTAACAACTCTGCCACATTTCATGAGCATGCTCAGATTTCCAGTTGCTTATGGGGGATCTGGATGGGCACAGGCAGAGACAGTCCATGAAGAGCGTCTTGTGCCCCAACCATCCAGCCACCTTCCTCCATGTGTTCATGCCCGCCAGTGACGACATTCTAGCTGGCATCTCTTCACAAAGAAGGCGAATTTCCAAGGAAGTTTACTTTCTCACTGTGAATCCTGACTCACTCTTCACTGGTGTCTGAGTGTGCAGTGAAGGGAGGAAACCGGCCTGGGAGCCAGGTAATCTATGGAAGAGGCGTTTGCCCTTGCTGTCCTCATCAGAAAACCCCAAATCTACCTGAATCACATCTAAGTCATTCTGGTGTGTAGACAGTGTCTCGATTTTAGGACTCTATTCTTTGTGGGCCACAATCTGACAAGATAATGTACTAATAGTAAGCTCTGTAAAAATAACTCTGTTTGCAATGTCTTCATAATCTCTTATTTATTATGTAAACAAGATTTCACAATTGTTGTAAAACAAAATTTTCACAAATATGACACTCATTTATTGGAGGAATTTTAGTGTTCACCTGAGGTCAACAACTATCTCATCCAAGACTTTCAAACAAGCGCAAGAAACGGTGCACATCCTCACAAGCCACTTAGCAACTTTGGGATACAGGATATAATTTAAAATAGCATTTTGATTTTATTTATTTTGGAGTTCTGATAATGTTCTAGATGACCTCGGCCTGTAGGAGCAGCCAGGGCCATGAAACTGTTTTTTTCCGGCTTTTGGACGTCAGATTGCTTCCTTTCACACCTTGGAATGTCAGAAATGCATCAGGGTCTCTCTCCAGTACATGTTTTTCTCTCAAAGCACAGTGACTGTGATAGGGGCGTTCTGTTTACTTGGTGTTGAGTACTTTTCCAAAGTCACTTACAAGGAAGAATCCAAAGCAGGATTGCCCATTGTTGAGGCTTTCCTTGTAGCTGACAGGACTGTTGACTGTGTTTCTCCATTGGCTGCTAGGGTAGCTAGTCCTCAGGGAGGAACTAAGTCAGTTCCAGTCTGAGTCTCTCAAGTTCTGTGTCTGAAGTGTGTGGTGTCTTCTGCAATAGTGTCTTATCTTTGGGTTCTGGGAAGCAGCCAAGAGCAATGGCAAGAGCCTGGTTGGGAGAGTCTCTTGGATTACCTTGATCAACAACTTAAAGGGAGGTTTCCCATGCCAGGTATGGGGTCTGTGCTAGATAGTCTTTGGCTCTTTAGGGGTGTTATCACATCAAGTGACAAAACGTTACACACACACACACACACACACACACACACACACACGCACACACACACACGTGCACATACACACACTGTCTATGTATTTTTAATAAATACATGGAGTTAAGAACTGCCCAGATGAAACATAGTAAGTAATAACTCAGGATTATCAATAGGGAAGTAGTTTCTACAGTATAGAGGGTAAACAGCTATCCAGCTTTTGTATTGTTTAAAGCTTATTGTAAAAATAGAGGTTGTGTGCGGGAACTTAAATGGTCTAAAGGCGGGGTAGAAACTCCCAGTTGAGATTAAGTAATTTTTACAACAATTAATAGTTATCTTATGGGAGTTAAGGTTCAGTTCACTCAGGAGCTAAGAATTCACGCCTGGGATTGTAAGCATAGCTAACTACCCATGGTTGGTAAGGTCATGGATGCTGTAGGAAAATCCATGACTCTCACTTTCCTATAACATAATTTTTAACTGTATTCTAAGTTACTTATATCTCTCACACATCATCATCAAATAATCTTCACGTTGCTGCAGCAGACGGAGAGCATTACGGAGTCCACAACTGGTCAAATGCAGAGAACAAGAGACTGTGGGGTGCACACTGCCAACAGACATATCTAGAGCATCATCCTTGCACTTAAGAGTCAGGGAAGTGGAAATGTTTTAAGAGCCAGAGGACCATGATGCCTGCTGTGAGATGTCGTCTTCTCTATGTAGCAGGGGCTGGGGGGAGCCACGACCATGGAATCTCAACAATATGGCTGCCTAAACAGACTAATACAGTGACAACACCAGTTGACAGGCCAGTGTGGATGGGGGAACTCTCACAAGGCCACACCTCTAGAAGAAGAGAGACAGGCAGTGACTGATGGGAGTAGCTCTCTGATAGGTTATTCAGTCTCAGGTGGTCAGTCCTAAATGCAAATTCATCCAGGTAACACTGAAAGGACTAGACCAGTGATAGGTGTATATACATATACATATATATTGCATATATTTTCCTGAAGAAGTATATAAGTATACTTACTTGGAATATATAAAAAACACATTTACTTGAAGGCGATGAGGTAATGAGTTTGACTGGAAAAATGGAATATAGGACCAGTTAGAGAGAGGAGAGGGAAGGGTTGAAATAATGAAATTATACTACTTATATGTGAAAGTTCTCCAAAAACTTAAAGATGTGAAGAAAAGAATAAACAAATGCCTTCTCTCCATCTCCCAAATAAACAAAAATAATACAGTCAACTCTTGCCATCATTTCTGCCGCAAAAAAATTTTTTTGGGATGCTCTTTCAGGACTAAGAGATTTAATAACAAAATTAATTGAGATATTATTAGGACCTGCATGGGTTCGGAACAGGCAAGTGAATGCCTTAAAGAATTAGTTGACTCATGCTGTGTCATGCAGCAGCCTGGGTTCATATCCAATTCTACCCCTAGTCTTTTGATCAAAGACTGCAGGGTTTACTAAACAAAAGCTAGAGGAGGGTTCATGACGACAGATATTTTCCCCTTAGGACATACTAACACTTCCCTACCTTAGTTTCCTAGCCTTGTTTACATTTAAGTTCTGAGAACTGGGATGTAATTGGAGGTAAGCCTTGTTGACTTCAGGTCTGTATGGAAGTGAGCCAGGAGGACCACTCAGCTCTTTCTGGAATCCTGAGCTGCAGAGGGTGGGGCAAGGGCTGAGGCTATAGCTTTGTTAGTAGAATCCTTGCTTGGCATACAGTAAGGCCTGATTGTAGCACACCTATAATTCCAGAGCTCAGGAGGCAAATACAGGAGGGTCAGAAGTTCAAGGTCATCTTCAGTGATGTGAAGAGCCTGAGGCCATCTTGGTATACAGGAGAAGAAGAAGTCCTGGTAGCCATGACAGTGAAATTCTGGTTTCATAAAATGAAGGGACACTGGCCAGATTTCTCCACCAGAAAAAACCCGCATTGTACTTGTCTTGAGTCAGTCATGAGACCTTGGCCACTGCATTCATTCATGCATGACTTTCTTTGGGCTACCTTACCCAAGTGTAGGTGAAGTGAATACTCATTAACTTTTATTTAAATACCAGGATCATTATCCAAAATTTGGTCATGGTTCCACACACTGCCTTGGAAACCATCTTTAAAAAGTGTCACAAATGGGGCTGGTGAGATGGCTCAGTGGGTAAGAGCACCTGACTGCTCTTCCAAAGGTCCGGAGTTCAAATCCCAGCAACCACATGTGGCTCATAACCATCTGTAACAAGATCTGACACCCTCTTCTGGAGTGTCTGAAGACAACTACAGTGTACTTACATATAATAAATAAATAAATCTTTAAAAAAAAAAGTGTCACAAAACCACTCTTCTCCCAGTTGCCTGTCTGTCTGTCTGTCTGTCTGCCTGTCTGCCTGCCTATCTGTCTATTATCCATCACTTATCTATTATCTATTTATCTGTCTGTCATCTATCTATCTATCTTTCTATTTATCTATCATCTATCTATCACCTATCTATCCACCTAGAAAAGCTTTGGTTTTAACACTTAATGGCTCTTTGTATTTATCCCTATGGATTCTAAAAGGCCCAGACAGCTCAAAGGCCTTGAGTGAGAAGGAGATCCCGTGGAAGCAATTTTCCTACAGAGCTATGCACTTTGCACAAGATTGGTGGCGAGGGAACGTATATGAAACCACCCTTCTAGGGTATTCTTTAAAAGTGTTGCCTGTGAGAGTGTAGAAATCAGTTTTGCTTGAGTTGGTCTGTGTAAGGTGGTGAGCCCAGAGGAGATGGCCCCATTCTCTCCCTCGGCCGTTACTCTTGTCTGGTGACTTCAGTCACCCTGACTTCTCACACAGTGCTCTTTATGTACAAGGGAATCGGGTTTCTCCCACAATTCATTTCCTTAGTGTTTCAAAGTGTGGCTATTCCCAGGTGCTAACCCTCCAAGGAAGCACTTAATAGGTCTGGTGAACACGTTTGCTCACCAGGCTTTCCCTGAGAACCTTCTGAATCTGTCATTCGTGCTACTAGTGGGCGTGTCCTGAGCAAGTACCACAGCTCATTCATATTTGTTACCTTTTACTTGTAAACTCCTTTTTGGAGTGTGTGTGTGTGTGTGTGTGTGTGTAACATTTTTTTCAGACTTAAAGACAAACAAAACAGCAAAAACCTTCAGGGATATTAGAATTTTACATGTGTTTATCATTTATCTTCTGTTTTCCCGAAATCTTTGGAAGTTGCAAATATAACATCTTTTATCCCTAAATGCTTTGTTTTCTAAAACTTTGCAGTGCAGTTAACAAATTTGGAAGTCAACATTCATTTGCTATTAACATTTATATTGGGAAATATAACAGGCTTATGGTCTGTGCTTGTAAATGAATGTTTATTGGATCACAGCAATGGTGTGTTTATGACTACTTCTTGCTTGTTTTTAAATAAAGTTTTATTAGTACACAGCCATGTGCATTTGTTTACAGGTTCCCCATGACTACCTTTTCGTATAATAGCAGAATTCACTGGCTTTGCCCAAGACTTTTGGGCGTGCAGAGATATAAAGACTTATTATCTGATCTAGGGAAAAAAAACCTTTTCAGTTCCTGATTGAATCAAAAAGACCTTAGAAGTTTTCATTAATCTTTTTCCATAATATCATCAATTGCAAAAGAGAAAAGTAAATTGTAGGTTGGCATCCTGCCCAGTGTCATACATTGTATTTTTTTATGTCTCTTTTATTACACTACAAAATAATTCTTCAGTCCTCTTTATTGCCCATTTCCTGCGCGGGAGGGTAATCTCCTTTACCCGCCATATTTCAGTTCAGGCTATACTCTGGTTGGATGCATGCATGCATTTTAGGCTGGCGTGTGTACTCTACCTAGAGACACGCCTCATCTCTTTGTTTATAACTTGTATTTCCTTTCATCTGTTTGGTTAAGGGTGGCATTGGATGTTTCTTTCCTCTTTGTAAAATTGCTGTATTTCATCTTTTCTAAATAAGTGTATGCAGAAAAAAACACTTGGAGTTCATGTGATTATTCTTTCATTTCTCAGCAAAAATTTCACAGAAGTTTAAGCACCCGTTGGGATCCACCTTTGTCACTATTATTACTGTGTGGTGCATGCCAAAGTGAATTTGAAGACTCTCTTATTCCCTGCATTTATCAGCTCCAGTTCGTTTCTCTGTGTGTGTCTGTGTAAGTATGTGAACCTGCTCATGTATGGGGAGGTATGTGTGTGTGTTTCTACACCTGGAGGCCAGAGGTCAAAGTCTGTTACTCTTCATTGTCATACTCCACTTAATATTTTCAGAGTTTCTCACTGAACCTGGAGCTGGTGACTTAGCTGGATTGGCTGGCCAGAAAATCCCAAAAATCCTCCAAAGTCCACTTCCCCAGAGCTGGGATTATTGGATTACTGCTGCGCCTGACATTTTGTGTGAGTTCTATTGCATCAAACTCAGACCTTCATGCTTGTCTGAGAAGGGTTTTATTGACTGGACCTTGACCATCTCCCAATATTAGTTACAGATTTTAGATCTCTCTCTCTCTCTCTCTCTCTGTCTCTCTCTCTCTCTACCCCCATCCCATTCTTCCAAGTCATGGATTTTTACTCTATACATTGTTGTTTTGATGTTTCAAAGCTTCAGGATAACTTTTGTTTGCTTGTGCTTATGTGTGCGTGTGTGTGCATGCATAGGTGTGCATGTGTGTAGGGTATGCGTGTATGTACATATGTGTACATACTTGTGTGTGTAGGGTCTGAGTGTGTGCATGCATGTACAGTTGCTGTTTAACACTGTGACTATCGATTTTAGGCACTCAAATATTTTTGGAATGCAGTTCCAAGTCAAAAGAATAAATCTGAGCTGGGCAGTGGTGGCGCACACCTTTAATCCCAGCACTTGGGAGGCAGAGGCAGGCAGATTTCTGAGTTCAAGGCCAGCCTGGTCTACAGTGTGAGTTCCAGGACAGCCAGGGCTACACAGAGACACTCTGTCTCGAAAAAACCAAAAGGAGAAAAACAAAAAGAATAAATCTGTAAATGTGGAATAGCAGGACTTACTTGTCTTTTAATAAATTATTTTTTTCTCAATTACTTTTGAGATTCTGAAATGTCTTTATTTAAAGCATTACCCTCTTTAGAAATACTTCAGTTCCAGCTTATTAGGAAGGGGTCCAAATTCCCTTTTGATTTAGAAACTTCTTCTTTTTTTCCCCTTAGGACTGGAAAGTAGTCACCCTTAGGGATTTTGGAAAGATTTTAAAATGAATCCAGGAAATCCAATTCTGTTTAAAATCAATTATTTGTGTTTTCTGAAAAATCTATTTTCTGAAAATCTATTTTCTGAAATCTATAAAAACTACTCTCCAAAATAATTCTAGGAAATTGCTTTCCCTTCATTACCCGTCTGCCTGGTGTTCCCCCTTTAGTTTGTCCGAAAGGGAAGAAATAGTGTTCGCACTTTGCACGTCGCTCAGATGACTGAGATCTGTTCTCGGGCCCAGGGAACTTTCTGGGGTGGGATGGGATGAGTCTCCTTGGGAACTTCAAGGCCATTGCTGCTGACCGCCTGTGGCAGGAAGGAACTCATGAGTAGTGAGGGGGAAGTAGCTAAGCCTGGCTTAGAGGAAGTGTAACTGGCAATATTTTCCCAATTCCTAAGTCAAGTCTGCCTTACCATCAACAATTAGTAACTCAGAGGATACAACCTTGGAAATGCTTTTCCTCAGGGATGCGGCCTGTGATGCAGGCAGCTTCTTCTTCTTTATTATTATTATTATTATTATTATTATTATTATTATTATCATTATTGGTTAGTAGGCATCAAAGTATATAGCATATAGCAGGAATTCAGTGGGACTTCCAGTTTGTCTCCACTCCCAGCGCTGTGAGCTTTGCCTACCTGCTCATCTTCCCGCAGTGTGGGCGTGAACCCACAGCTGAGATAGGTCTTTTTCTAGGCTGGGTGTCATGGAAGCATTAAGCAGGGGCGTAGGTGCATAATTAAGCATCCCTATGTTCTGATTACCTAACCAATTGCCATTGAATCTTGGAGCAAAATCGGTCCCCTGTGTCTGTTTGGGGCATTGGTAATTGTTGGAAGAGGTGAAGATAGTTTCTCTTGGAAGAAGAACCGAAAGAAATTTACACTGAATAGCTAAGTATGTTATTTCGGGGAACAGCATGACCATCAGATATGCACAAAGCAATTTGGAAGTCACGGTGTGGGATGTATTCTGTTTACTGCATTCAGAAAAGTCATTTTAATTGGTGTCTGCAACCCATCACTGGGAATCTCTCTTCCCCATATCTGGTGCCTAGCCCGTGCCTGTGCTCCGTTCTCTTTCCCATTCGTGTTTCCGCAGTAGCTCGGTTCCTGTTCTGTGTGGTGGCCCCATCACTCAAATGTTCTTACCAACAGGACCAACCTTGGCCACTGTGACGCCGCGAAGATCACGTTTGACAGGCTCTCTCTTGTTTTTAGCGGTCCAGTTTCGCTTGAGGCTGCAGGAAGCTGCCTCCCGCAGGCTGAGCCTGGAGAAGAAGCTGATAACACAAGGAGAAGCACCTGGTAGCCGCAGCAGCACTTCATCCAGGATGAAAACAGGAACTAAAATATAAACAACATCCTTTTTCCAGAAGCCAGAGCTCAGCTCCCTCCCGAGTGGGGTTGAGTCTGTTCTCCCAAGAGTCTCATGAGAACCTTTACTGAGGCAGGAAGGAAGGTCAGGACATGAAGCAGAGTTTCAAGATTTCCGGTGGAAATCATCAAAAAGGATTTTTTTTTTTAAAAAAATTGTTATTGTTGTTGATGATCTTTTAAGTTCACGAATATGAGCAATAATCGTAGTTACAGCGCCGGACTTGCTTTTAGATGAATAAAAATTTAAATACCTCGAGTCTGCCAGCATTTCCAAGGAAATGATGCAAATGGATCAAAGCGAAAAAGAAGAGAGGGCACGCTGCTGATCTCGTCTTTCCCACAGCTTCTCTTCTGAAACGGATGTTATTTGTAAAACAGGGAAGTATGGCACCCGTGTTCCCTGCGATTGGCAGGTCGGCCAGTGTGTTCTGCTCATCCAATAAAGCAGAAGTCGAGGTGGAGCGAGGTGAGGGCTCTCCTCAGTATCTCCAGTCAGTATGTAGTGACTCAGGACCAGACTCCAACCACCGATGCTGAGGGCTACAACCTCTGCTCACACCCTCAGCCCATTTGTACTGTTCTTACTTTAAAACGTTTATTTATTTATTTTTTAAATTTATGTGCATGCATGTATCTATGTAGGTGGCCTAGGAGTCTAGAGACGGTTGTTGGGTCTCCTGGAACTGGAGTTGTAGGCCATTGGGATTAAGACTGTCAATGTCTCTTTAGTTGGAGAATCACAGTGCAAACAGAATTTCCTTCCCAAAGGCCCACGCTCCTATTGGCTACACTATTCAGTCACTCAGCGAGAGATAAGTCTATCCTGCTATGTTAAAAATGCACCTGCCTACTGGGACTGACTTGAAGAGTTTCTGCCTCAACACATTTCTCATTTCACAAGACAGGGGATTGGGGGGGGGGAGAGCGCCTGATATTAACTTACACATTTATATAGCAATTTATTTACTATATACTCTATGAATAGGCGTTATTCCAGGAACAAATGCAGAGGGGGAAAGACTGAAAAAAACTCTTTCCTATGGCATCGTACTCTCTGGAGTGTTATCAAGTAATCCCAATGTTTTATTGTCAATAGTTGCATATTCAAAATGATAAATACTAATAATAATATGATCAGTTAAATTTTAACAGGTGCCATGCAGAGTGCTTTACAAATATTGACTATTGGCCTGTGTGGTCCCTCAGAGCTAACCAGACATCATAGTCTGTTGCCATAGTTATTGGTAACTCTGCAAGATGGAGTAAAATGCAATTATTCTCCCCATTTTAATGCGGAAGATAGAAACAGCTCAAAGGACAGTGTGATTTCATGAACAGTAGCAGTGTAGGTGCTGGGGTTTCAAACCAGGGTCTCTTTACCCCAAGACTGGATGCTGATACATCCAGTATGATACAGCATGACCAACTCTCGCTGTATTGATTAATCACGTTCTCAACATCAGCTTTAGATCACACGGTAGCATGCAGCCCAGAGAATGCTTTCCCAATGTCAAGGAAAGGCCCAGAGAAAGAGCTTCCTTTCCTAATTAACCGCCGTGACAATGGAACATGCATCTCCTTCCTTATGACCAGAAGCAACCTTAAGTACCAACTTCCAGTGAGTGTCCCAGAGACTGACATTGACGGCTTGTTAACTTGCCAAGTCTGACTTCCCCCAAGGCACACACCAGTATGTCGATTCCATCTACAAACAGCCTCTTGTGGCTTTCCTGCGGACTATACTGTATCCTCAAAAAGAGTTAAGGAGCCTTAGCTGCCTGCAGGAAATCTGTGGCCGCATCCAGGACCTGGCGGCGGAAGCATGAAGCATGATCGTGGGAGAGAAGAAAAGGCAAAGTGCTAAAGTTGTTACTCTGAACAGAGGATATTGGAGCATCCTGCAAAAAACTTCCTGTTTAGCCAGCAGACCAGAAAACAAGATGAAAAAACACCCCACTTCAATGAATGACTATTGTGTCAATATATTTTTATACCATCATTATCTTGGGCAGGACTTACTCCCCAGAGCTGGATTCCCAGGGTGAGGAGTTCGTAGCTGAATCACAGCTTCCCGCCATGCTTGCTGTGACTGCTGCATCATATCCTGGTATCCCTGTGTCAGGCTACCCTGGGCTTGCACTGCAATCGCCACTGTTGGTTTATTTTTCCGATCTGTACTACTCTTCCTCGGGTTTGCATTTAATATCTTATCAGACGGAGTCAGAGAGAGAGAGAGAGAGAGAGAGTACATCTTATTAGATATTTTGGGTTTCACTCCTCTGCCCCTTCCAGGGTCGGATAACAGGATACAGTCATGCAGAAGAGAACACAAAACCCTTTATGGGTAAATGACATTCGTTAGTTGTCCATGTGTTTATCAGATACGCCCAAGTGTACAGTTAGATGAAATGTGGGATGGAAAAATAAGAGTCTTAAAGGCCCTTATTAAGAATTTAGGGCTGGAGAGATGGCTCAGCAGTTAAGAGTCCTGACTGCTCTTCCAGAGGTCCTGAGTTCAATTCCCAGCAACCACATGGTGGCTCACAACCATCTGTGATAGGGTCCAATGCACTCTCCTGGGGTGTGTCAGGAGACAGCTACCATGTACTCATATAAATAAAAATAAACCTTAAAAAAAGAATTTAGGGATTAAAAAGAACTTAAAATATTACATCAAATGTATTTTGCATGGTGTCCTGATGTGTATAATAATGTGTATAAACTCGGATAAAAAAAAAAAAAACATGTTTCTTAAAAAAAAAATTAATCCTTATTGAATAATACCAATGTGTGTGTGAGAAAATAGAAAGGTTTTCAGTGGACTCCCTTCTTTACTGTTAGCTGCCTGCAGAGCATGCATTGAACACTGTGGTGAAGGGCTATTTGGCTTTAGTGACAGGATTTCACTCTGAAGCCCTGGTTAACCATGAACTCACAGAGATAAACCTGCTTCTACCTTCCAAGTTCTGGGATTAAGGGTGTGCACTGTTGTGACTGGCTGATTCCCTACAGGGACATGGATTCTTTTAGCCTGTTAGTGTCATGGAACGTTTTCCTTCTCTGTCCACTACGGCATCACTGGGCACAGCTGGTTAGGTTGCATCTGTGGTCTCTTAGAGATGGGAGTTCATTGCTCCTGGCTCTTCAGAGTTCTCCTTGAGAAATCAGATGTCATGCGGACGAGTCTTCCTTCCGATGTGACTTGTGCTTTTTCCCCTTGCAGTTTTCAATACTCTTTCTTTGTTCTTTATGTTTAGTGTTTTAGGTCTAAGAGGCCACAAAAGTTTCTTTTCTGGTCCTGTCTATTTGGTGTTTCATGTGCTTCTTGTATCTATGAGGGTTTTTTTTTTTCTGTTAGATCTCTCTCTCTCTCTCTCTCTCTCTCTCTCTCTCTCTCTCTCTCTCTCTCTCTCTCTCTGTGTGTGTGTGTGTTATGGCGGGTGTTCTTCTATGGTCCCATTGACGATCTGGTCTATGTCATTGACCCACACTTCTCTTCTTTGCCTATTGTAGGAAGATTTGCCTTTTTCCCCTGGCAACCCACAGTCCTTCATATTTCTTTTGTGTACTTTTCATATGTTTCCTTGAGTGCTCTAATATCTCCACCTTACCTTTCCACCCTGATATCCCATCTCCTCTTTAATCTCTTCTACTTCAAAGGTCTTCAAGTTTGGTTGATTTCAGATCAGGTACGAGGAGCTGGTACATTCATCCTTCAGATACTCCATGTCGACTCTTCATTGGAAGATCAGGGATGATTCTAGTTTGGTGGTGAGTTCAAGAACACACAAATAAGACAACAGTCTTGGTCTGCTTGGACTGCTGTGTAAGCTGTGCCACTTCAGTTATGCCAGGTAGTCTAAAGATGATGGCTTGGGTGGGTCAGGGTCTTAGATACTCATCTGTCTGGGCCAGCGTACAAGCTGGATGAGAAGGTTAGGCCAGAGGATTGGGACAGTGAGTGTGGACGGGGTTCAGGACTCACTGGACTTAGTTAGTGCATAGATGTACAATGTGGACTAGGAGGCTAGATATGGTGCAGATGGGATAGACTCCAGGAGGACTTACCAGAATGGACCAGGACACAATATATATGACCTTGGTAGGCTTAGTGTTTAGATATGGCTTGGACAAGCAACAGTCAGGTGGACTCACCAGACTGGAGGCTGTGAATGATGTGAGTCGGTTAGAGTTAGGCAGAGTCACCCAACTAGGCTGAGAAACTGGCTGTGCTACTGGGGTCTTGGATGCTGTGAACAGCACTTGTGGGCTACATTTTTTTTTTAATTCACAGCTTTAATGAATCACAGGAAAATGAGACATATCTGTGTTTTCCCAACTTAAATGAAAAGATATTCTAGAAAATACACATTTTCTATTTTTCTGTCTCTTTTATTTTGCGTTGATTTTATTTATATAGTTAAAATGCTCATTGGCTTTCAAATGTATCTAACTATGGTCTGGTCTCCATCAGTTGTTCCTGATGCAGAGTTAGCCTGGCCCAGTGGGTTCGTGACTTTCCTACTTGCTGTGACAGTGTACATACTTGCTGTGACAGTGCACATAACAGAAACTGCGTAAAGGAGGTGCTTATTTTGGATTAGAGATTAAAGAATGTTAAATCAGGGTATACACTACTTCAAGTTACTCCATATTGTATAAAAACTGTGTTTTCTCAGGCTGTGCATTGCCCTGGGAGTCTCTATTTCACAAGCAGGCTTTTGACTGAGTTCTGAGGTAGAGAGGTAACTGTGGCTTCTGGGTAGAGCTAGAAACTATTTCACCTCCACCATTCACAACCTCTGAGGTGTGTGCTCAACCCTGATGAGGGCTTACCTAGGATTTTTCTAAAATGGTTGACTTGAGGAAATGTGGAAGCTAGGTGGCGCTGGCAACCACAGCCTGCACGGGAGCAGCCTCTGCACGCCTGAACATGTGTCCAAAGGCTATGAATGTGAAATCTTTCTAAGGGGTCTGGTCATAGACACGGGAAGGATGATTTGAATAAAGGAAAAAATACAGACTGTCCAGCATCATTCATGTCTTCTGACTTAAAACCGAAAACCTAAGAAGCATGGTGTAGGCTTTACCTATTTGTAAAGTTGATGACTCCTGGTCCTTTGCAATTCTGATATTCTGTTTGGTCTTTTGGTTTTGCAATCACGACTGACTCGGAATTCCACAGGAAAACCAGAGGCTCCAAAATAGCACTCGGAAGAGACTTTGGTTTTAGTCCCTTTTCCATTAATGCCTGTTTTCCACCGACCACATAACCTGTGCATTTGGAATATTTTCCCAATAGCATTGGCTTTCATAAAACCGTACTGCCTGTCAGGAAATAAAACTGCCTCAGTGGAAAGACCAAAATTATAGCTGAGAACACAGGAACGTCGAACCAACCACTGACAACCTGCAGAATAGGGGACAGTGGTGCGGGCCACATCCGTCAGGCAGGTTCAATAGAAGGAGCAACTTCCAGCCATGTCATCTGCTTAAGTCATCATCCACAGAGTCAGCCTCAGCTTGGGACAGAGTCTAATCCTGTTAGCAGAAGACGAACACACTTAAGTCAGGGCGCCATAAGAAATGGCATTCTGTTTTGTGAATGTGAAGGAAAAGTGTTTTATGGAAAAGGCATATCAAGTCACAATTATATAGACATTCAATAAATACTAATGATTGTAAATAATGCTGAGGGAGAATAGGGAAGAGGGTGGAGGTGGGGACTCAGGGATTAATATATGAAGGGTACCAACAGGGGGAAGACTGGAGTCCTCTTGTCCACTGGGCTTCCTTTAACCAAGGGATCATTCCCTTGAAAGAGCCTGTACCTTTTGTGAACCTAACAAAGGCAGACACTATGTGAACAACCCATCAAAGGTCGCGGAGCTACTCTCCTTACCCTTTTAGCTTCTTGGAGCAGAGCTACTGCCATGCAGATCTGTTCGATCTGCCTACTTTCCTGGTTATGTTAATCCTGAAGATGTGAGGAGAAAGACCACTGACCCGGATCATCCCAGACAAATTCATTAAAGGAAGCTTTATTTATTCAGTACGTGGGCTGTCTCCCTTACAAGACTGAGCCCATTAACATCCCCTCTGTCAGTAGCTGTGAAGGGTACTAAAGCTGTAAAATCTCCTCAGACTTCTTGCTTCTCCAGTTAACATTTGTTGAAAGGACAGATGTGAAACTGCCCTTTGGTTATCTGTGCTACTCTGAATAACCTCTTAGTGCCTATAATTAACTTCCCCAACTCATCAGCCTATGGTATTAGTCAGGGTTCTATCAGGGATCACAACTGATAAGTTAATATGTAAAGGGGACTTATTTGACTTTTTTTCTATACCATCTTGGATGGGTAGCTCAGATGGCGTCTCACACTGGGGAGCCCAAGAACCCAGTAATTGCTTAGTCCACAAAGCTGCCTTTTCAGCCTTCCCAAGCTGGTGCTGATGGCCTGGACAATTCCTGGAGATCCTGGTCTTCAGTCTATGTTGAAAGGCTAAAGAAGCTGGTTCTAACAGCGGTGAAGAAGGGACAGGAAAGATGAACTTGCTAGTGGTCCTGACGCAAGCAAGCAAGCAAAGTTTTCTTTTTTCCATGTCCTTTCATCAGGGCTGCCACCAGAAGAGAGCACCCATATGTAGGTTTCCTGCTTCAAATGATCTGATCAAGAAGGTTCTTCTCAGGAAGTGCCCGTTAATTTACATTTTATTCAATGACAGATCCCTTCAGATTGACAACCAAGACTAGATACCACATCCAACAATCTAGACATGGCTAGAGTAATTTCTTTGTTCCGTTCTTACCCTGTGTATCTGAGTTGAATAGAAATAGATACCCCAGTTATAGCCAAATAACAGTGGCATGCATAGACTCACAGTCGTGAAAAGTTATCACCTAAACAGAAGGGTAGCACGCTGTTGATGCTCTGTTATTTAGATATATAGGCCAAGAAAATGTTGATCCTAGTTAATGACAGGTTGAAACAAGCTGACATGTTGGCAGGCAGGTGGGGGCCACAAACTATAGTCATTTGTTAATCTTGGAAACATTAGGATATTTGTTGTAACATGGGCCAACTCAAGTCAGTTTACCTCTTCCCAGTGCCGTTTAGCTCCTCCCTGTTCCCCAACAGCAAAGAAGCTTACTAGAGGGAACATCTTTACTTAATGTGTGTATTGTTTTTCTCTTCCACACCTAGCCCATGTAGACACCCATAGATACTTGCTTCAACCTGATAGTGTGCAGTAAAGGAGCAACTCCACAGAAGAAGCCCGAGGTTGAGATGCCCAGCTTTGCTTTTACAAAAGGAATGGGTTTCAGCTCCATCTAACTAAAAAAAAAAACAACCATAGTAAATTCACAGAGTTGAAAATACAGTAAAAAACAAAAAGGTGAGGTCGCGGAGGACTGCTGTGAAGCATCGTTTTCTGCACATGACATAGGTGTTCAACTCACATGAACCCACAGAAGTTGTGGTTGCCTCCGTAACACCTGTGCTAGAGTGAGCAAATGAACATTCCAGCATCGGTGAGGGAGGGACTTCTAGCCATCCCCCATATTTGAGAGCCATTGGCAGTTGATGGCAGTTGGGAGTAGGGGGCAAGTCAAATTTCCCTGGGGTTTGGCTTCTTATCAGCTACAGGGATCCCCCCTGGAGCCATGCACATACAGGTAGCTCTAATTGAACTCAATGTGCTATAACGATTAAAGAAGGGACTGTGAAGTTGGGAGGGGGACTTGTGGGAGGTCCTGGAGATCTTGGAAGGGAGAGATGAGGGATGAATGTAATCAAAATCCATCCCACACTTGTATGAAGTTCTTGAAGAATAGATCACGTGGTGGACAACACTCTTTCCTTAGCACCTTTTCTGGGTCCTGGGGCAGTATATAGCAAGAACTTCAAGGCTTAAGCTTTTGCCTGTATAGTCTTCAACATTCTGAAGATGGGAGAATCTCTGTCAGGGTGGCTCGGTGATGTGGAAGTTGATCAACACTTAAGCCAACGTTAGAGTGCCCACATCCGGTGGCTCACAATTGCCTGTCACTTCAGTTAGAGGGGGACACGAAGCTTCTGACTTCCAGGGGGCTCCAGCACTATCCCAGTGCACAAGTCCCCTCCCCCCCATAATTAAAACTAATAAAATAAATCTGAAAAAAAAAACCCTAATCATTTAACTATGTGCTTAAAGCTGATGTATAGACTCAGGATGGTGGCAGAGAAATACTCTTCTCCTCGTGTGTGTGTGTGTGTGTGTGTGTTTACTTTGTGGGCCCAGCCCATGGTTTTGATGATAAAAGCAGCTTGTCAACACTGTTTTGCTTCAAGATCTGATCAAAGACTTTTATGTGTTTATAATTTTAATAGTGACTCTCTGGAAAATAAGTGCTCTGAGATTTGATCCATGATTAAAGACTTCGAATGTCTTGATGTCTTGATAAGTTATCTCTCTTAAATATCCTAATATAGAGCATGTAAAAAAAAGCTTTCCCAGTTTCATTACACGTGAAGAGATTTTCATAAAACACACCCAGGTGTTTTACAAGTATTTATGAGTTGATAAAAAAACTTCTTATATTTCTCCAAGCTGCATAACTTGGCATGGGGTGGAATCAGCTGTTGACACAATAATGCTCTTTTGGCAAAGGTGTTCTCAAACAGTTCATATTTAGAAATAGTCTCTTTTCTTACACAAAATTTTATATTTAGAATAGTTAGGTGAAGTGTATTTCTGTGTATGCTAGCTTTTGGAATTTTCAGAATCCCGACTGAGTAAAGCTCTGATTCTAATCCTGTGGGCATTTCTTTACATTACCTCTGCTAAGGTAGCAGATAGAAAGTGATTTTTTTCCTGAGAGCTGTATGGTATTGATCTCCCCCCACCACCAGGGGGAGTGATGTCATGGCAGATGTTATACACCAGTTATTTCTGTCTTAGCATCCTCTCTGCTCCTCACACCCACCTTGCATCCATCTAATCTTTCTCTAAAGGTAACTTATCTTCTCAAAGAACGTGGTTCTTGTGTCTTCTTCAGAGCACTCTCTGGAATAAATTCTGCTTTTCTTCCAGGGGAACAGTCCTTGAGTGTGAGGAGAAGACAGTGAGGGAGACCATACTCCTGTGATTCCTCACTATCAATCTTTATAATAGCGTCAGCATAGTCCAGGCATCCTTGTCCTCCTGGGATGAGTTCCATGGCTACAGTATTGAATGCGAACAGACCATACCCTCGATAAACCAGGCAGTGCAGAGCCTGGCTGGCACTTCTTCATATTGGCATGAGTGGCCTTTAGGCCATATTATTTTTGTTATGGGTACTATCAATACGTTTTCTGTTGCTATGACAGAATATCTGATGCTGGGCAGTTTATGAAGGAAAAATAGATTCATGCTCATATTTCTTTTTTTAAATTTATTTATTATTATTTTCTTTATTTACATTTCAAATGCTATCCAGAAAGTTCTCGATACCTCACCCCCGCCCCTGCTCCCCTACTCACCCACTCCCACTACTTGGCCCTGGCCTTTCCCTGTGCTGGGTCATATAAAGTTTACAAGACCAAGGGGCCTCTCTTCCCAATGATGGCTGATTAGGCCATCTTCTGCTACATATGCAGCTAGAGACTCGAGCTCAGGGGGTACTGGTTAGTTTATATTGTTGTTGCACCTACAGGGTTGCAGCCCCCTACAACTCCTTGGGTACTTTTTCTAGCTCCTCCATTGGGGGCCCTATGTTCCATCCAATAGCTAACTGTGAGCCTCCACTTCTGTGTTTGCCAGGCACTGGCATAGCCTCACAAGAGGCCACTATATCAGGGTCCCTTCAGCAGAATCTTGCTGGCATGTGCAATAGTATCTGGGTTTGGTGGCTGATGGAGGGATGGATTCCCGGATGGGGTAGACTCTGGATAGTCCATCCTTTCACCTTAGCTCTAAATTTTGTCTCTGTACCTATATCCTTTCATAAATTCATTGTTTTTAATAGCTGAGTAGTACTCCATTGTGTAAATGTACCACATTTTCTGTATCCATTCCTCTATTGAGGGACATCTGGGTTCTTTCCAGCTTCTGGCTATTATAAATAAGGCTGCTAGGTTTTTTATTACTCCAGTTGAATTGGCAAATCGCCCTTTCTAACTCTGTGAAGAATTGGGTTGGAATTTTGATGGGGATTGCACTGAATCTGTAGATTGCTTTTGGCAGCATGCTCATATTTCTTAAAGGGATCTGCAGGTGGCTAATCAGGTCTCATTTGATGCCACAACATGGCAGATAACAACATTTGACAGAAGTGATGTAAGAGTGTCATGTGATTTATGTGCATAACTTTCTCCCTTTCATATTATATATGCTATATATTATATAACATAATATATAATATGTTATATATAATATAAATAATAACATATGTTATTATTACTTAATAATACTTAATCTATCTCCACAGAATTAAGCTAGTATGTGGGAAGGATATTAACCCTTTCAAAAGCTCCACCTTCCAATATGGTCACAAAATTAGTCATCAAATTTCAACATGAGATTTGGTAGAAATAATCCACATGGAAACCATAGCAAGGACAATCCTATGCATTGTTGGTTATTTCTAGTATCCTAGCCCCTTGGTGGCAGTTACTAGTGACACAGCCTCCCCCTTGTTAAAAAATTTTCTCTAATTGTTAAATGTTGGAAGGAGAGGTTGTTACCTATTGAGACTGACTGATTTATATCTTATGAGTTTTCTTCAGAAAGTCAATAAATGCTATTTATCAGCCATCCTTATTTAAGAGGCAACTTTCTTTTTTGTCTCTTAAAGAGTTATTTGTTTTTATTTTATGTATGTGGGTGTTTTGCTTGTATGTGTGGCTATACACCATGTGTGTGCAGTGCCAGTGGAAGTCAGAGGTGGGCGTTAGATCTTTTGAACCAAAGTCACAGATCATTATGAGCTGTCATGTGGGTGCTGGGAATCGAACCTGGGTCCTCTGGAAGAGCAGCTAATGCTCTTAACCACTGAGCCATCTCTCCAGCCCCAAGAAGGATCTTTCTTGAAAGCCTTTCTTAAATGCTGATGGAGATCAGGCTGGAAGGATGCTTACCAGGACCACTTGCCACCCAAGCATCAGAACCTGAGTTCAAATCCCAGCACCCATGTAAAATGTCGGTGTGCACAGGTGATCACAGCACTGGGGCACAGAGAGTGGACCATCACTGGGGAGGGGTGTGTACTTGGCTGGCCAAACTAGATGAAAAATGACAAGTTCAGGTTCAGTCAGAGACACACCATCAAAAGGACAAGGTAAAGAGTAATAGAATAGGATGTTGTTGTCCTCCTTTCACTTTTGTAAATGCATAAGTAGAGCTTCTGGAGGCACCTTCATACTCATGTGTACACAAACCTACACACAGCACACAGAGTACACACACACACACAGTCATAGATAGAGACAGAGAGAGATAAAGAGAGGCAGAGAGACTGGGAGAGAGAGAGAGAGAGAGAGAGAGAGAGAGAGAGAGAGAGAGAGAGAGAGAGAGCACCCTAAGCATTATGCTCACTGTCTATAGTCACTTATGGTTTAATATTGTAACTGGGAACATAGAATCATAACCTGAAGTGATGTTCTTCTACCTGTGACTTGCTTGTGAGACTATTCATCATTATATGGATACACAGGTAGAAGTTTTGTAATTCACTATTGTAAACAGATTTTTAATGGGTATTTAATGCTCTGAGTTGGTAGTGGCATAGATGGTAAGAAAGTGATATTTCAGACTGAAGGGAGGAAGGCCAAGATAATAGCTGATGACTAGATATACACATGTACAGTTTGGCAAATTAGGGGAAAAGCTACATCAGCAGCCCTCTAAGTAGATCAAAACACCCTTCAGAAATGAAAATTAAAGTATATCAAAGGTCATTTCTGATGCTTGTCCAAAATCATAGGCGCAATATACAGAACTGTGTTTTCTGCCACCTGGGGAATAGGGAATGGAGAGCTGGGTATAAAATCCAGTTATGAACGATGAGTACGTTCTAAGGACTGCCCCAAATTGTACCAACAAATGACAGGACTTCAATATCGATATGAATTCAATATCGATGACTTCAATATTGATATGATATCAAGTGGATAGATCTCTTATTTAGTGACCTCACAAATCTGTAAACACATATGAACTCTTAGAACAAAAATTTGGGTAAAGAAGTTGTTTTCTGCCCTCCTGGCTTTTCTGATACAGTGAACGGATGGCAACCAAAAGCTCAGCTCTGCTGGTCTTCTTCACAGATGCTCAGGATTGTAAACCCCACGTTCCAGGCAGTACGGAGATGGATAGGGAGCACCCTGCTGAAGCTGGCTTTTTTTGACCAGGTTCCAGCTGATGTTGTTTTACATATTGCCTAGATTGAACATTTGTGTCCATTCTGTTTATAGGAGAGCACACTGGAATGAGAAAAGGTCACAAATGTGCTTGGGACAAGACCATCAAGTTGTAGCATTGATATTAAAAGCTGCTGCCATGGAGCCCTAAAGCCTATTACTTTTCAAATGTTTTTTTTTTTTTTTTTAAATACAACATCTTAAGTTTGTTTGAGAATTTCATGCATGAGTAGGTATTTTCCTTCTCCTCTCCTCTCCCATCTTCTCCTTCAATTCCCTCCCCCTTCATGACCTCTCAGGGGCTCTTCCCCAGAGAAGACCTGATTCTTTCTCTCGAGCACCCATTAGTTGCCTGAAGCTCTTCATCTCGGGTGGGGCCTCATGAAATTTCCCTCAACCAGGTTAGCACGTTAACTGGTATTGTCATTGTGCTCATGTTGTTCAGGTGAACTAGTTTTGAGTACTACTTTCCATGGGTACAGCCTCCCTGTCATATATAGACGGAACTAGCCTGCAGCAGACTTCTTCCTGCGTTGGTTTTTACAGTCTTTCTAAGCCACCTCTTCCATGAGGCTCTGTAAGCCTTAAGGGTAAGGGTTGTCCTTTAGATGTATCAACTTGAATGGATATAAGGTCCGTTCTCTCCATTTTGGCCCGTGGTGGATACCTGTAACGGTCTTCATTTGCTGCAAAAAGAAGTTATTTTGCTGAAGGGAAGTGCTACACTTACCTGTGGGTATGAAGAGTAAGTATTTAGAATGTAGTTAGAAATTACACTGCAAACCTCATTCTAGTTCCATGACGTCATGGTACCTAGGGCTTAGACCCATTCCGGTTTCATGATGTCATCCTATTCATGGATGAGATGAAAAGTTTGTGACCTGGGAATCTATGTTGATAATAACATTAGGAGCAGTCATCCGTATCGCTGACATATGAATGTCAAGCCAATATATCAGGGTTATATACACATAACTGCCAAAGCATTTGTAAGTATCGATCACACTCTAGTTATAGAAAATAAATTGCACCAAGAGTTTTTGTTGCTTGCTGCTGATTAAAGACAGGGTTTCATGATATATTTCTTTTTTTTTAACTTATTTTATTAGATATTTTCTTCATTTACATTTCAAATGCTATTCCAAATGTCCCCTATACCCTCCCCCCACCCTGTTCCCCTGCCCACCCACTCCCACTTCTTGGCCCTGGCGTTTCCCTGTATGGGGCATATAAAGTTTGCAAGACCAAGGGGCATTTCTTCCCAACGATGGCTGACTAGGTCATCTTCTGCTATATATGCAGCTAGAGACACGAGCTCTGGGGGTACTGATTAGTTCATATTGTTGTTTCACCTAGAGGGTTGCAGACCCCTTTAGTTCCTTGGGTAATTTCTCTAGCTCCTCCATTGGGGTCTCTGTGTTCTATCCTATAGATGACTGTGGGTATCCAC
>NC_034603.1:77835305-77858289 GCF_900095145.1 Mus pahari
AAGGGGCCTCTCTTCCCAGTGATGGCCGATTAGGCCATCTTCTGCTACATATGCAGCTAGAGACACAAGCTCAGGGGGTACTGGTTAGTTCATATTGTTTTTCCACCTAGAGGGTTGCAGCCCCCTTCAGCTCCTTGCGTACTTTCTGTTTGAGTTAATTTTATATCCAGCTACTGCACTGAAGCTGTTTATCAGGTTCAGGAGTTCTCTGGTGGAATTTTTAGGATCACTTATATATACATGACATATTTCTAACTGAAGGAGACCATTTAAATTTGTATATATGGAGCCAGAATTTTTCTCTGCAAGCATTTGTGACTTCCACAAGGGCTATAGAATAAATTCTAAAAACTTTAGTTGAACATCCAGAGTGATGGATTACTTAAGAATTAGTAAGTCACAGGATTTTTTTTGTCATGCTGTTTCTTGTTGGCTGGTTGAACTCACATTCATGAACTCACCTTCATACAACTGTGGATCAAAGGCTCAGTCTTACAGAATACGCCTATATAGCCATCTACCCAGTCCCACTCTCCTGTGTGTGCCACCAAGCCATGTTGTGTGATAGATACGTCATGTCCCATCATCCTTAGTCTATACATCTCCTTGTGAAGGAGAAGATCAATAGATCCTCTGAACTTCTACTCCCAACTCCTCCCATACTGCTTCCCCAGCTCTCTCTCAAATCCATTGTCCAATTCATGGCAATCCTGATGGTCTAGAGGCAAGATGTCTAATCATTTGAGTTTTTCATGGGATGTGTGTCTCTCGTGGTTCGTCTGGATGTAAATCGCTTATCCTCTGAATAATGCTCATACGTGTCTGCCCCTTTATTTCTTCCCCTATCATCTCCTAGGGAAACTTAGGCCATTCTACCATGCAGGAACTTCACCCTTGTATATTCTAAGCTTCTAAATTGCATACAGCCACACTTGCATCCTTTTTCCTTCCCTCAGTCCCTTGGTGGAGTGGTGTATCCTGCTAAATAAAATACCCCTAATTCAAAGAAATATTACTTATCCAGTCTTATATTCCATCCACTTTGATCAAACACCCTCAAATTTATATGCTCAGAGAACATCCTTGGCTTCTTCCAGCTAGTTGTTCCAGATATAATTATTTCTGCCCTTACTGGCATGTCCTGGCTGGGTCATGTTAAGAGTAACCCTGATTAGTAGTATGGAAAACTGTTGAATGAAGAAAAGCCAGGCACTTTTCTCTGCACAATTTCAAAAAAAAAATTTCCAGCCATCTTGAGGCAGGTATTATTTCTATGTAAGAAATTAATATATTGAGGCTTTGAGGAATTTAATTGGCCTAAGATTCTGTCACTAGAAAAAGGCATCCACGCAGAGCAGGAGTTTCTTCCCTTCAAGAAGACATTGATGTGGTTTTTGAAACACTCTGGCTTTGGTAAACACCAGGAAATTGGAGGAGTTTGTGAATAGAAGGTACAATTTAGTGGTAAGACACCGAACTTCCAGATGAGGCACTGGAAATGAGACCGAGGAGTGTTGAGTAGGATTGGACCAGTCCAATAATTGAACAGCAGCGAGGACATGGAAAGACACAGCTGCAAAAAAGGATTTGAAAGCCCAGAGTTTGGCAATAGTATTATTTGATTTTGGCATTACTTTCCATGTATTGTTGAGCGGTAGCACAGAAACAGTAGAAAAGATCTTCTATAGCGTGGATTACCTGCCAGGGTTCACTACATCTTCCCCAGGGATAGGGAGATGGTTCAGAGGATGAAGTGCTTGCCACATGACCATTAGGTACAGATTTCTAGAAGCTGCCTGAAAGCCAGGTGCATGAGTGCACATCTGTAATTCCAGCAGTGGAGGCATAGAGACAGGGAGATCCCAGGAGCTTGCTGGCCAGCCAGTTTATCTGAAATGGTGAACAACTCCAGACTCAAAAAAAAAAAAAAAAAGAAGAAGAAGAAGAAGACGACAGCGAGCAACTGAAGACAATACGCGATATTGACCTCTTGTCTCCACATGCACATCCATGAGTGTGTGTCTACAGCCATGCCACCTTGAATGTGCCCAACCTTGTCTGATCTCAGAAGCAAGTACCATCCCTCCATGGCCTCTGCATCAGCTCCTGCTTTCTAGTCCTGACTTCCTTTGGTGATGAAGAGCAATGTAGAAGTGTACGCTGAATAAACCCTTTCCTCCCCAACTTGCTTCTTGGTCATGATGTTTGTGCAGGAATAGAAACTCTGACTAATTCTTAGTGTGTTCTCTCTCTCTCTCTCTCTCTCTCTCTCTCTCTCTCTCTCTCTCTCTCTCTCTCTCTCTCTCTCTCTCACACACACACACACACACACACACACACATACAAACCACAAATCATCCTCATCTTTCCTGGTATGATATAAGAACATATTTTTTTGTAAGTGTGTGTATTAGGAGTCTGAGGAGAATTTATCTGGATTCATTGTCTGGCTCAGGATTTTCACAGGCTACAGGAAAATTACCCGCCATGCTATGGTCATCTCAAGGCCTAACTGGGACAGCATATGTCTCTAAGCTCACTCACAGGCTACTTCCAGAGTCTAGATCTCTTGGTGGTAGCTGGACTAAGGGCTTTTGTTCTAGCCGCTGTCTCTATCAGGAAACTCACAACAGAGAGATTTACTTTATTAAAATCATCAATCAAGAAAGAGCCAGAGCACGTCCAGGAGATGAAAGACAAGGAATCAAGTAAAAGGATAGTGTCCTTGCTGGGTGTGATGGTGCACATCATTAGTCCTAGGATGTTGGAGGCAGAAGCAGAAACAGATGCACCTGGATCTCAGTGAGTTTGGGGTTATTTTGATGGATGGTGAGTTCCATATCAGCCAGGGCTATACAGTGAGATCCTGTCTCAAAATTTTTTCCTCTTAACCAATATGACTGGTACATTCTAAAGAAGAATACTGGGATTCGTATCCTACACCACATGTAAAAATTAACTCAAAATGACTAAATACAAAAATTTGAGAGATAAAATTTCAATGCCTTTTCTGTATCTATATGTTTACATCATTTGTGTGTGTGTACAGGTACATGTGCATGTGTGTGTGCAGGTATAGGTGCATGTGTGTGTTCAGGCACATGCGCGTGTGTGTGTATGGTCCATAGAAGATAGACTCAGGGGTTGATATCAGACCATACTCACTTTTTTTGGGGGGGGGTGGCACAGTTTCTAGCTGGCTTGGAACTCACTAAGTAGGCTAAGATGGTTGGTCAGTGAGCTCCAGAAAACTACCTGTCTCCTTCTCCTCAGAGCTTGAATTCCTAGAGTGTCTCACCATGCCTGGCATTTAGCAACATGGGTTTTTAGGATAAAATTCAGTTCCTTGTAATTGCAAAACAAACACTTTACTCAACAAGTCATCTCCCCAGTGCTCAACTCTTCTTAGTTATATATATATATATATATATATATATATATATATATATATATATATATAGTTTGCCTTCTTTAAAATTAAGAACATCACCACATCACAGCACATCAATCAAAAGGCAACTCACAGATGGGAAGAAAATGTTCACAACTCCTATAATGGAACTGCATCCAAAATATTCAAGAGCTCTCTCAAGTCCATATACAGAATAACTATTGAAAATAAGGATGTCCCAAGGGAGATGCATGAGTCTCACTCAGAAGGGGAAACTAGATAGTCATTAAGGAGGATGCAAAGAAAGAGAGAACTGGGTGGGAGAGGGGTGAGGAGAGGAATGGGGATGGAAATCAGCTGTGGGGAGAGATGAGGCAAGAGAGGGCTAGAAGCTAGAATGGAAGTTGGTGGGGTCATTTCTGGTGACTAGCTGGAGGTCTGGGAAGGGAGAGGATACAGGGAGTCTATCATGGTGATTTAACTGAGCTGCCTATAGAGACTGAAGTGGCCACCTCCTGTAGCCAGGCAGAAGTTCCAAAGGAGGAAGGGGGACAGCAACCTACCTACAAGATGTGCAGGGATAAAGGTGGAACAGGGACTGAGGGAACAGCCAACCAGTGACTGCCCCAACTTGAGACCCATCCCATGTAAGAGAGCCAAACTGATACTATTAGTGATACTCTGCTATGCTTGCATATAGGAACCTATTGTAACTGTCTCCTGAGAGGCTTCATCCATCTGTGGATGGAGGCAGATGCAGAGACCTACAGCTGAACATCAGGCAGATCTCAGGGAGTCTTGTGGAAGAGTGGGGGATAGAAGTAAACAAGCTGGAGGGGTCAAGGACACCACAAGAAGACCTACAAAGTCAACTAACCTGGGACCGTGGGGGCTCACACGCAGAGCCTGGACCACCAACCAGGGAGCATGCAGGAGATGGACCTAGACTCCCTAAACATTTGTGGCAAATGTGCAGCATGGTCTTCATGTGGGACCCCCTAACAAGTAGAGTGGGGACTGTCTAGGCATCTGTTTTCTGCCATTGGATTCCCTTCCCCCTACCTGGACTGCCTGATTGGGTCTCAGTGGGAGAGGATGTGCCTAGTCAAACTGGAACCAGATGTCCCCGGTATTGCGGTACCCAAAAGAAAGGGAGTAGCGGGGGAGGAATCTGTAAGGGTGGAACTGGAAAGAGAGGAGGGGGGAACTGTGAACAGAATGTAAACTGAATAAAAAAGGAAATTAAAAGTAGATCTAAAAGAAAAAAGAAAATCAGGTGACAACTTGAACTGACGTCCCCTTGGTTTGCACAAGGTCTTCTGTGTAGATGCTATGGCTGATAGCTTGATACTGTTCTGGGACTTCTAACAGTGGGAGCAGGAATGACTCTGGCCCTTTTGCCTGCTCTTTGGGCCCATTGAGTTGCCTTGATCAGCCTCAGTGTGAGGGCTTTCTCCTTGTCCTGTTGTATCTTGTCCTTTTGTTGTGTTTGGGAGGCCTGTTCTTTTCTGAAGGGAGGGGCGTGGATCTAGGGAAGAAGGGAGGCAGCGGGGACCTAGAGGAGTGGAGGGAGGGTAAACTGCGGTTATGATGTATTGTATGAGAGAAGAATCTATTTTCATTAAAGACAATATACGAATGGTCAATCATTTGTATATCAAACCATCACAAGGTTTTCAACCTCATTTGCCATTGGAGGAATGGCAAATCAAAAGAAAAGGGAAAAGGGACTGCAAGTTTGTATATACTAGAATAGTTAGTTTATATATATATATATATATATATATATATATATATATATATATAATATATATATTAGACTAGTTTACATATATTAGAATGGATACAATGAAAACAACAGCCAATTAAGGGAGCTAGTGCGACCATGGAGAAGTTAGATGCTCATTATCTATATGGAGAGAATATAGAATGGGAGAGACTTGCTTTGAATAGAAGCTTGCTGAAAATAGTCAAACACTAAATTATCACATGATCTAGTAACTCTACTCCCAAGTAGTTGAAATGTGAAAATGTGTTTATAAAAATCCATGTACATGAATACGCATAGCAACATTATAATAAAAAGCTTGAACTAATCCAGTGATTTATGGGCTGATGAATGGAGAGATACATTTATGCTGTACTTAAACACAAAAATGTCATTTGACTGTATACTAATGAAGCATGCCACAAGAATGAAGCATGCTACAGCACCAAGAGCTGAAAACACTATGCTAAGTGTGAGGAATCACATACTCCCTAACTCCTTTTATATAATCTCTTCAGAACAGGCAAATGCACATAGGCCATTCACTCATGGTGGAGGGAATTGAGGTAAGAGGATAAAAAAGAAGGGAGTGTCATAGCTGCGGTTTACTTTTAAAATTAATTATTTAATCAATTATTTTATTTATCTACTCCTCAAATGTTGACCCCCCCTCTGGTCCCTCCTCACAGAGTTCTTCCTGCATCCTTCTTCCCCTTTGAACAATAATAGAACTTCTGGAAGAATCATCATTCCTGACCTCAAGCTGTACTACAGAGTAATAGTGATAAAAATTGCATGGTTTTGGCATAGAGACAGACAGGTCGATCAATGAAATAGAGTCAAAGACCCAGAAATAAATCCACACACCTACGGACACTTGATCTTTGACAAAGAAGCCAAAACCATACAGTGGGGGGGGGGGGAAGCATCTTCAACAAATGGTGCTGTTCTAACTGGTGGTCTGAATGTAGAAGAATGTAAATTGATCCATATTTATCACCTTGTCACTTACTTTTGGAGGTAAAGAAAATGCCTGTAATAGTGGTGCTCAATGGAGAAGTCTGTAAATGCACTACAACCCACTGAACAATGCACATGGAAACTAACATCTCAGTGCCGTTATTAGATGTGTAAGAAACCTTGCATTTTCAGTTTCACTTCTTCTGGGTCTTAAAATATAGACATATAAACAGTAGCTTGGCCTATGGTCAAGTTCATGTACCAACATGATCTGCCTGAACTGTTAGGTATTGGCATTCTGTTCCATGTTCCTTAGTTACTATTTTGTATGAGGTTGAGTGAGCCTGACTCCTATTGGCTAAGCCCAGCAGCACACCAGCTTAACTGTAACATCACTTAAAGAGAAGCTGAGTTCAATTCAGCATAGACTATGTGTGGGACAGGAAAAAAAATATTACTTACTTTTTTTTTTTGTTTGTTTTGAGATTCCACAAACCCTTTAGTCTCAAAGAGAAGTATCCTGACAAATATAATTAGATAAGATGCCAACACTTGTTACATAAAATCTAAGCAAATTAAAATTCTAACACGAAAGCCTTAGAGCTTCAATTCTGTTGCTAAGGAAATAATTGTATCCCGGGAACAGAATCAGATACATTTAATATATTTTGAAATGTAAGAAATATAATGACAAAAGTTTAAAAAATGATGCCCCAAAGAGGAAATTACAGCACATAAACAGCATTTTTTTTTTGACTTGGAAAATTTCTGCTAAGTTCAGAGCAGCTGGGGAGAATAGCAAGTAACAAAACTAGGCAGATTTATGGGGCCCACACATGGCAATATTTTTGTGTAAGATTAGTCAAAATTGTTATACTCATAGATGAAGAAATAGATTGCAACAAGCTTGCTTTTTTTTTTTTTTTTTTTTAAGAATGATCATATTTGGTCTAAGGACCTGAGCATTTAATGGATTAGCTGATCACCAACATTGTAACTCATATTAAAGTTTGGGGAAACCTGCCAAGCTCCAACTCTCAGAAGATTAGGGTAATAACACTTTGATTTCCCATAAGTAGAATTCAACCCACATTGCACTGTCTTCCCATCCAAAGAATGGAGGGGAAATGGGCCATGAGAAGAATTTTCCACTGAAGCCTCTTTGTTTTGTCTTTAGGACTTATACTAAAGTATTTTGATAATGAATCAAGTACATATAAATGTGACCCATTTAAAGGAACCTCATGCATAGTTTGTCAGTTTAAAAAGGTTATTGAGGGAAATGGTTGATTTCAGGATCCAGCTTGTGCTACCATAGGGCTTCAGAGACAGGCCGGATGTAGGTAGTAAGGCAGTGAAGAAAAGGCACACACAGGCAGATATCCAGAAAGCTGGGATCAAGTGGTCTGGCCTTTTGGCTGGAGAATCAGTCACATCCTGGAAGTACAGCGTGTGCGTTATATAGAGCTGAACAGAGAGGCAGGGCTCTTGTATACGGACAAACAAGGAGGCAGGGTTTATGGCAGGTATCTGGATCAAGGAGGCATGTTTAGCTCATTTTGGTTGGTACAGTCTCAGCAGGTAGCAGTCTTCAGACCATGAACATCAAGGCCAGGGATCCTGAAAGCTATGTGCACACCTTGTCAACGCTATGTTCCCCAAGGGAGGTTTTACCATACATCTGAACCTCACTCCAGGGGGAAGGCTTTGTGAGTCCAACACATGTCTGAGGTTCTGGGGTCTTTAGCTTAGCTGCTTCATGAGTCAGCTATATACTTAACGATTCACTCATTCAGAGCTTTCTCTGACCCACACAAGGATGGGCATAGAGGCATTTTACTAGGACATAAAGTAAGAGCTTCTTCTCCCTGGCACACACAGAGTATACACGTATATAAATGTGCCTATGTATGTAATTTCTTGTCATGAGTGCTCAAGTTCTCACTTGAGCAGGCAGGCTATCGTTAGCCAAATCTCAAGCAATCTGAGCATGAAAATAATTAAGTCCAATAAGCAACATAATAAACAATAAAACATCAGATAAAGGGAACTCATAAATTCATATCATAAATAATAGTAGATAGAGGAATAGTCATAACAAGCACACCAAAAGTAAGGACTGGAGAGATAGCTTAGAAGTTAAGAACTCTTGTTGCAGAGGATCTGGGTTTGGTTTCTAGGACCCACATGGCAGCTTCCAACCATCTTTAACTCCAATTCCAGTGGATCTGACAACTTCTTCTTGCTTCTGTAAGCAACATGTCACACCTATGTCGCAAAGACACATATACTGGCAAAACACTAATATACATAAAATAAATAAATTAAAATAATAAATTAATTTTAAAAAATCACCAAAACCTGACTGGAAGTTTAGGGAGAAGTTGGGAGTTGGGAATTTATCATTTTGTAACATCATAGCACAATTCGAATCAGATGGATTTTAAGCACTACAAGACATTTTGATGAGGGAGAGGAAATTTACATTCCTTAAAGGGTCTGACCACACCTACACTTCAATCATAGACTGTGAAGAAATCAAGTTGGCAGTGTCCTGGAAGCTTCATCTCCGCTGGCTAGCTTCCATAGATCTGGTAGCTGGTAGGCATACTACCAGGAGAGAAAAATAATCACCAATATTACCCAGCTGTCAATCTTGTGAGCTACAAAAAATATCTTGCAACAACCTGGCAAGCTATATCCATGACAGTATGACAGTGGCACAAATGTCATGGGAGTGAACAATGGCCTTTTAACTGGATGTAGGGCCTTTTCTGCTAGATGAAAGACATACCTGGGACTCTGATTAGGGACAAGAACTTGTGTCTAGACAAGACATTGGCCCTATGGGAGAGCCTATTATTATTATTTTGCTAATTAAATATAATATTAAAGCAACTCCTAATGATGTATTATTTTCTTTGCAGGTTCGTCTATCTCAGCACTCACTAGAGGAACTCCTTTTTTGCAGTAGAGAGTGACTAACATAGAGACCCACAACTGGTCAGTGTGAAGAGAATAATAACAGATTAAGGGGTGCTCAATCTTAGATGGGACATTGGCATCATGTTACCTCCTACCGAGACTCAGGGATCATAGTGAAAGAGGGAATGGATAGATTGTAAGAGCCAGAAACAATGGCTGACAATAGTAACAAAGTATTTTTTCTAGACACAACAGGGCAGTTTCATATATGAGCTCATGGAAGGCATGCACAAAATCCACACAAGACCAAGTCAGATAAAATTTCATCATAGAGAGGTGAGGGGGACATGGGCATATAATCCTACCTCTACCTGAGGAGCTAATGCCATTTGATAGCTGCTAGGAGAGTGAGGGTAAGTTTTCTCCAAGGATTCAAACCCTTAAGAGGCTACCCATGATTCATAAATGGTGCCAAACCATATTTGTAGCACTAATGGGCTCAGTGGTGAAGCACACAAACAAAAATAGAACACACACAAAGTTAGGGGGAAGTAGTGGATACATTGAAATAGGTGTGGGATTAATCAAAACACATAGCATGCATGAATGAAATTCTTCTTAAACAATGAGGAATAGAAAATAAAAAAGAGATGAAGAGAGTGAAGTTCTGTGCAGCAGATAATTGGCTCTGTGTGTCACATGTTTGACTGGTGTTCAGAGTCACCATGACCCATGGAAAAGAGATGGCAATTGTGAGTCTCTAGGTGTAACATTGGGGTTGAACAGACATTGCGCCCATTGGGGTGAAACAGTAGGGGATATATTGACATTGTAGCTCACCAGGTGTGGGATGGTCAGAGAAGACCAGGCCATTTATACAGAGCTCCATCTGTAAGCCCACACCCTTGCTTTTACCAGGAGGAAATAGTCAGCATATCCAAAGGAGGAACTAAGATTTCGGATTAAAAGAAGCCAAAGACGCGTTATCTAATGGAGAAAAACAAATCTTGCATACTTGTGGTGGGAATTTAAGTGAGTACACCCGGTGTAGAAAACAGAATGAACATTCTTCAAAAACCTGAAAGAGGGTTTACGTGATTCAATACTCTTGGGTTATAGTTACAAAGAAAATGAAACGAGTGTGAAGAAATATCTCTAGACTCATATTTATTTCAGCATTATTCACAACTGCAGAAATCCAAAACTGAATGGATATATAGGAAAATAATATATAAATATCACATATATTTAATATATGTATGTATGTGCATATATGTATGATGGAAAACTATACAGCTTTAAGAAAAGATTTAAAAAGTTGTTATTTGTAACCCCATGGATAGATAGACCTGTGAAGTTGTCATATTAAATAGGGTAAACATACAAATCAAAGTATTATATACTATTTTTTCCATATGGAATTTTTAAAAATTGAACTCATAGACATTGAGAGGAGAACATTACTATCAAGGGCTGGTGGGAGGAAAGATTTGGAAGATATTGGTCAAAGAATATAAACTTTCTATTTTGCAGGAGGAGTAAGTTCAAGAGATCTTGGATGGTATAGTGACCATAGTAAATAACAATAAAAATATTTTAAAAGGTCAAAAGTCAGTACAACCTGACATTCAAGTGGATCCCCTATTGGAGTGAGGGGGAAGTATAGGGCAGGACACTGATAAACTGGGGAAACTGGAAAATAAAGTATAAGTGAGAGGAAAACAATTGCTGACACTAAATTTGTCAAAATTTGCAGTTATTTGGCAATATAAAAGAAAATTTCTATTCTTAGGAATCATTCCCTGAAATAGTCCCAGGGCAAAGGCCATGATATAGTTAATTTATGATCACGTATCACTGAAAAAACACTGATAGAGCTATGTAGTTAGATCTGTAGTTAAACGATAGGAATGACAGAGCACAGGATAAACTGGAAAGAATCTGAGCAAATGGCATATGGGTATTCTTATGTTATTTTTATTTCCCTAATGTATCCACAAATTTGAAGTTATCAAGTAAAGTGTTAAAAATATATCATTGACCTGGGGGATTTTTGTTTTGTTTGGCAAGAGACGGATCGATTGTAAAGAGCTTAGCAAAATGAACTCTTGGTGTGGGAAAGCCACCAGTGTTTTTCAAATGTGATGACTATATAGATTGAAATTTGAATGTGAGTTTTAAATGATATGGAGAAGGAATGGCGAAAGGTGACAATTTTGTTTCTGTTGAGGGTTATCTTGTTCTCAGGAAAACAAACCCAGGTTAGCCAAAGGGAAGTCTTTTATAAGAACAAAGTAAATTTCAACTAATCTCATCTTCATGCCTCTGCCCCATGTTCAGTAGGAGACTGTCCTAGTTTCAATTCTGCTGGTGTGATAAAATGCCTTGACAATGGGAGAAATCTTGGGTTATAGTTCGTCATGGGGGGGGGGCGGGTAGTCAAGGGAGGAATTTCAAACAACTAGTTTTATACACAGTCAAAATAGAGAGAAATTAAGTCACGCATGCTTACTTGCTTCCTTGTGATCAGCTGAATATTTTTATTTTTAATTTTTAAACCATTCAGGATCTCTTGCTTAGGGAATGATGCCACCCACTATGGGCTAGCTCTTCTCACATCTATTAACTTAATTAAGATAATCCTCAGTAGACATATTCATTGTCCATCCCAATGTAGTCAATCCTTCATTGAGACTCTCTTCCCAAGGTGATTCTAGATGGTGCCAAGTTAGCAAAATTAACTACCACAAGTAATCCTTCTTCAAAATACGTGATAAAGTGTGAGAGAGGAAGAGTCCTGACTTCTGTTTTTGGCTTCCATCCATGAATGCACAGGCATGAGCAACTATACAAAAGTGTATACACACATACATGCTATATGTACAAACATACATGAGATGGTGCAATCTGCTTTTGAAAGTCTCACAGGACTAATTTAAATCTGATGAGCTAATGATTCTCTTAGTACATAACCTCTCATCACGTTCACATGTTCACTTGTGTCAAGGGCAGAAGATTGTATTTCACAAAGACACAAATTATTGAGGGTCAGTTTTCTGGTACTACCCAGCCAGAGAGTTCCTGCTGTTTCCTTATACCCCTGCCCCCACTCCCTATGACCTGCTTTAACAATGTCATTCTCAGAGAGGAAAGACTGCATTAGGGGAGGTGTCCATTGACTTGACAGTCACATCATCAACTTTCTCCGAAACAAGCCTACACTCTTTCAAAGTGGAAAAATCTGAGATGATCGTGCAGCATGCCTCCACGAGACATCACAGATGGGCAGCACAGCTGCCTTTCTGGGAAGAGGGACTGATCTGGTCTACATGGAAGGCCACCCAGGGTAGAGTGCTTCCACGTGGGAATCCCAAGAAAGAGAGAAAGAGCAACACCATGAACGTGGCATTGGCTTTTACCACAGCTGCTCACTTTGTCTCCCAGAGAGATCAAGACAGACTGCTGTCCAGAGAGCAAGAGAATATGAGGCCAGGATGCTGGTGATTAAGGCAGAAATAATGCTCTGAGAATGAGCAACGTGAAAGAATTGCTGCCCAGTGTCCCAGTGAGTTTTCAGCTCCTTGCCCTTTTGAGTTGTCCTGTGATGTCCTTCCTTTTGCAGAAAGCAAAGGGGGCAGACAGCAACATGAAGGATGTAATTATGAGGACAGCCAGCTTCTGAGAGTCCGAGGCCTGGACTCTTTGGCTTTCAGAGTTGCAAAGCCTCCCAACAGGCCAGGAAGCATCAGGCAGAATGAATGGAAAGCCTCCGATGAGTATGCTATGAGCTGAGAAATTGCAAACAGACTTGGCATGCTTCCTCAGGAGCCCAGCAGAATTTGCACATCGCTCAGTGTTAAAACTCATGACAGCAGGCACTCGTTTCTCTGGAATGGGCTTTGGCATCCAGAATCTCACCATCTGCCTCTTTTTGGCTATTTCTGATCCCCAGGGAGGGACTTTGTTGTTGTGTCTGTGTCCTGTGCCTCTTTTGTAGTAGAGAGGAATCAGGCAAGCAGTATTGAGGGCTGTCTTGAAGTCTTGAAGAATAGAAAGAGGCAGATCTCCACATGCAGGGCGTTTGCATCCAATGGCTTTGATACAGTCAGGCCTGAGTTCAAACTCTGACTCTGTCATCTGCGATCTGGGTGATCTTCAACTCGTTGCTTTTTCTTTGTGAGCTTCAATTAGCTCCCAGAGTTTCTTGTCTTCAAAAGGGGTACGTGGGTGGAATAATGTCTATAAGCTGTGAAAAGACATGGACTTAGAATAAGGGATTAATAACAGAAGAATGTACTACGTTGGTGGTGTCTCATTCTTCCATCAGGGAACCTGTTAGCTGCTAATCTGACAGTTCTTCCTCTTTCCTCATGCTTGGCAGAGCATGTCTCCTAATGTGTACAGTGAAGGCAGAATGTGTTTCCTAATATGTACAATGAAAGGCCAGACCACTGTATTCCTTCTTATCTCAATACACGGGAGCATGACCTGGACTTAGTTTGTATCCGCTGCTTTGGAATTGTAAGGAGGTACAGGAGAAAGACGACTGAGAAGGAAAAGGCCAGAAAACAGAAGGTCTGTCCTGTGTAGCCTTCAGAAGAAGGAGAAATGGAAATAAGAAAAACCTCACTGGTTCATGACCTTGCTGAGTTAGCCCAAGAACTCTCTGTCTTGGTTTGAGATATACCAAGGAAGCAAGCTCTCCATGAGTCCCATTGACCTTTAGGAACAAAATTCAATGGGTTTGTTAGTATTGTATGAATAGTACGGATTTTATAGAGAATTTGATCCACATCTCTTTGCTCTAAAAGCCAGATATGTAGAACAATATCCCAAGTATGGTAGCTCTAGGGGGTCACACACAGAGCCCTAGCTCATGTCATCCATGGGAAAAAAAAATCTAGGGAACCTATGCCAGTGATTCTTGACCTGTGGCTTGTACCTCCTTTGCTGTTTGAACGACTCTCTCACAGGGATTGCCTAAGACCATCCTATATATCAGATATTTACATTATAATTCATAACAGTAGCAAAATTACAGTTATTAAATAGCAACAAAAATAATGTTATGGTTGGAGGTCACTATAATGTGAAGACCTGTATGAAAGGGTCACAGCACTAGGAAGGTTTGTGAACCACTCATCTAGATGACACTCAAAATGGTCCTTTTTTTCCCCCGGTTACTTGTAATTTAATCTCTTGAGGGAGATTGATATCTCTAATATCCTTTTTGCTTTTATTTGACAATATCTGCTAAGCTGACACCATGAAGCACACACCCTCAAACTTCAGTAGCTGTGGAAACAGGTAAGAGTTCCTTCCTCACAGGTCTGTGAGTTGGTAGTGGTTCTGCATGAGTCAGAGAACATTGCCCATGCTTGGCTTCCCAAATACATTCCATTTGTCTTCCCCAGGTAGCATTGCTTTGCATTGTGTGTTACCAGACATATGTCCTGTTATGTCTAAGGAAAGACTTACGAGCAGAGCAATCCACGAAGACATGCTACCATGTTGCTGATGCTAACAGAACCAGCGTGTCCCTCGTCAAGTCATATAACCCAAGAAAAATCTTCGGGTGTGACGATGGTGTCTTCTCTCAGGAGAGACGCCGCAAAGACATGTGGGGAGTGGTGTGGACATCTTAATAGAAAGCGGGAGTAATAATTGCAAGCAGACCTCCAAACCAGCCATTAATGGCGCTGTCTAATAAAGTAGAGGCTGGCCATCTGATAGACCTGTATTTAACTTTCTTCTTTTTTAGCCATCGTTTCTCCTGTGCATCCTTATTCAAGTAAAATTTGTCTATGATTAGTAAATCCTGACAATTCATGCATGGTCATGTCACTTATAACTGCTGCTGATTGTATTTTAATCAAGAGAAGGGATGACCCTCTTTCCATGTCCCATTGAAAGCCCTTCTAATTTCAAGCTAACAATGCCTCTTTGGGGCTTAGCAATCAAAACCTTGAATAGGTGTCTCTTTTTACATCTTCTATTATTTGTTTTATGTATGTATGTATGTATGTATGTATGTATGTATGTATGTATGTATATATGTATGTGTGTGTAAGGGGTGAATGTTCATATGGGTGCATGCATTCGTACGAGTGTGCAAAGAAGACATGGGGTCAACTTGGGGTGTTATTTCTCATTGTCCATCTACCTCGGTTTTTTTGTTTGTTTGTTTTGTTTATTTTTGTTTGTTTGTTTTGAGACAGACTCTCTCATTTACCCGGAGCTCACTGAGTGGGATCGACTGCAAGCATCAGAGATTCTGCCTATCTCTAACATGGGAATGCAACTGTACACCACCACCCTTGAGTATTTTAAACACTTGTTCTGGGTATCAAACTCAAATCCTTATGCCTGCGATGTATGTACTTTACACACTGAGCCCCCCTCTCCTCACCACCCCTCCCATACCAGCACCCAGGTGACTCCTTTTATTCTACCTAAAAACTAACTTCGAAGTATATGGGAGACAATGAGGACTAGAAATGAAAGTTCTTGATTTTTACAACAGGAAAATGCAGATGTGTATGTGGTAGTTAAGAAAAAAGCCAGCATAGAGAGGTGGACCTATCTGGATGCAAAGAGAAGTACCAAGAAAACTCTCTCCTGCTCACACTTGCCAGTCAACTGATCCCAGCTTCCACTGTCTCTATTTCTTTGGCTGGGGGCGAAGTGGGGGGAAAGGGAACCCAAGGTGGTCCTGTATTTAAGATATTTGACAGATCTGCATTTTCACCCATTAGAATTACTAACCTTTAACGACAGGGTCATCTCTTTCATCAGCCTTAGGCATTTGGAAACATTGGCTAATTGTGATAAAATGAAGTGCTGGTCTGCTCCCATGATCTATGGAGATTTGATTATAGTTTGTACGACATTGTTTTGATGGGGTGCTTCTTTCCAAAACAGTAAAACGGAGGGTCAAAGTTAATATAAGGAAGAGAGAAAATGAAGCAAACCCCTCCCTCCCCCTCATTTCAGCTACGTCTCCAAACTCAGGAAGAAAAGCGAGTGGTCTGAGAAACCCCAGCCAACCTTGACTGTCTTAATCCTTGGCAAGGAAGCATCCTCGTGGAGACATTCCTGAGGCAGAGTCTTCCGTGGTGAATGTTCTGTGTCTGGAGACATTGAGCGTCTCAGTGTGGCTTTGGGATCTCTCACCTAGGTCTCGCATCAGTAGGTCAGGACTCATCGTGGGCACGGTCACTGTTGGCAAGAGACAGTGTGTATTCATTAGGGTTCTCCAGAGAATGAGAGCATTAGGATAAGTGTGTGTGTGCAGCCTCCAGTCATCCCTCGGTATTCACGGGGAATTTATTCCAGATACCTTTGGGTACCAAGCTCCATGGATCCTAGGGATTTTTATGAAAAATGACAAAGTATTTACATATCTCATTGGGGGATACAAATATCTACACATGTTTAGCACTGATACTTTGAAGTAATGTTTTTAATTCGTGGTGGATTGACTACGGATTCAGATTCTGTGGGTAAAAGGACCCAATGATTTCAATATTTGCATACTCTCCACCTTTCATTCCTTAATACACTTTTTACTGGTTGTATACTCTGTTATGTCTGGTCCACAGCCCCACAGTCTCACCATGGTTTGTGCTTCCATTCACTTGGAGGTTTTCTCTGGTATACAGGGCATTTTGAGAGTGCTTGGGGCTCAGTCTCCACTCAACCAATTCCTATTAAAGAAGGATGAAAACAAGTATATAATTAACTCACAAGAGTAGAATAACTCTAAGGCACATGTTCTACCATGCCTCTTATAGTTCCATAGGATGTTTATTGTGTCAACTTGACATAAGCTGGAAAGAAATCTCTCATATTACAGAGAAAGGAGCTTCAGTTGAGAAAATGCCTCTATGAGATCCAGCTGTAAGGCATTTTCTCAATTAGTGATCAAGAGGGGGGTGCCCCTTGTGGGTGGTGCCATCCCTGGGCTGGTAGTCTTGGGTTCTATAAGAAAGCAAGCTGAGAAAGGCAGGAGAAGCAAGCCAGTAAGTAACATCCCCCCATGGCCTCTGCATCAGCTCCTGCTTCCTGCTCTGCTTGAGTTCCAGTCTTGACTTTCTTTGGTGATGAGCAGCAGTGTGGAAGTGTGAGCTGAATAAACCCTTTCCTCCCCAACTTGCTTCTTGGTCATGATGCTTGTGCAGGAATAGAAACCCTGACTAAGACAGTGATGCATCGTGGGTACTGAGCAGTCATGTACCAGATGACTTTAAGCATCTTGCCACACCCTACTGTAGAACAACTTGTACTTGGTTCCTTGCTTTATGATCCGCTTCTGGGGAATCTAAAGTAAGATAGAAGCACAGTCTTATGTGCAGGGGACAATTCTGTAAAATGGCATGGTGTTGCGGAAAGAAAAGGCACATCAGAGACTTCCTGTTGTAACTATTTTCTCCCAGGATGGTCCTCCTGTGGACTCTTGGATCCCTTTTTTGGTGGGGCATTTGAGGAAGCACTCAAACAGTAACCGCCCTTTTTTTCAGATGACGGGAGGACAACTAAGTATCATTTTCACGTGTCAATGACATCACTTATTCATGCTTTCCTCTCAGTGAGGTCATGTATTCATACTTTTGATAGCAAAATTGTTATGGGCATACGCTTGTTTACACACATCCATCAGTTATGTAAGAGAATGGCTTTATTATCTGTCTGTCTGTCTATCTATTTATCCAGCTATAATCTATATAGATTATAATAATACATATAGGTATAGATCTATATGTCTCTATACAAGGAAACTCAGACATGGAGGAAGATCTGAAATACAGTAAGCATTCTGCCCATTTTCACTTTCCTGACACGGAAATTCTCTGTCACTTAAGTATCACTGTAGTCAACGACATGGGACACAGGCAGAAGGGTCACTCATCAGACCCATGTTTGCCACAGAAGTTGGAAGGAATAATTAATATCCCAGTTAAAAAAGACTCAAGTTTCAAATACCTCAACACTGTAAATCTAAGCAAAGAAATTATAGCACTGGTATAGGATGTGGGAACCCGGCTAGACAGGCGTTCACCACAGACTTTATAAAAACCAGCAGTGTGGTGTGGCCACTCAATTGCAATGTCCAGCACCACCATGAAAACACATCTGTCCAGAAAATGGCTGCATTACTTGCTGAGATCGAATGGATTCGTTGGAAGAATGAACTTTTAATGAGAGACTTCCTTGAGTAGGAAGCCACTGGAGTGAATTAAGGATGGTGGAAGAATTCTGAGAGTCCTGCAGTGTGAGGAACACTTGAGGGCACTAGAGTTTGTTTCTGGGAGCCTGGGAGACAGGATGTCATGGTGAGCTCTAATCAGCTCTATCTGAACCGATTCCCTGTTCATCTGGGCTGCAGCTTTGTGAACTTTGACAACGTGGTCTTCAATGGAGTTTTCTTTAAGGGGGAGGCTCATTCCTGTGCTCAGGCTTTACATTTTCCATACCCTGTGTGGGAGGGTCAGTTCGTTCTTTTAAACATGTGCAGACTTATCTTGAAAGAACCTGGTTCCCTTAGACTCTTCCTAACAACAGAAGGCTGCTGACTAATAGTTTTATCAAAGACAATTTTAATTTGATATCAAAATTAACCTTCTGGGCCCGGGAGATAACTCAGTAAGTAAAGTGCTTGCTGCGCAAACATGAGATCTGAGCTCATCACTCCTGAGAACCTATATTAGCAAATAGCTGGGTGTGGCGGGATATTCCTATAAATCCCAGTGCTAGGGACATAGAGACAGGGGGTCCCTGGAATTTGCTGGCTAGCTTCTTTTTTCATCAAGTCCCGGGCCAATAAGAGACTCTATTTCAAAAACAAACAAATGGCTTCTACAGTATTACACTTAATATTGTCTTCTAGCCTTTACACCCACCCCCACCCCCATTCCCCCACACCTGTATGAATACGCATACACACAAACACATATGTACCTTCACACCTGAAAAAGAACTAGTTTTCTAATAATTTGATTGCCCTTGTAAATGACAGATGCCTCAGAAATATGCCCCTTGCCTAGAACTTGTTGATCCCGTACTGTATGTCCCCAGCTTTCCCAGCATACTCTGGACCAAGGTGAATTCTCAGGTTACCTGTATGGATCTAAAGTTGCTCACCCCTCTTTCCTAGATCTGAAATTGAAGATGTTGTATCATCAAATACTTTGGGGTTCAAGTCAACTCTCTTAGAGTTGTGTGAGGTTCTTCTCACCCTCCTTCCTTCATATACCACACCACACATCCATTCGAATGGCTCTTTCAACCCTGAGTCTTACAAATCATCCCAAGCCATTGACTTCTCTCCAGCTTCAAGACGGCTACCAAAGTCTAAACCATCAGAATCTCTAGCGGGTCTGTCACAGTGGCCTGACAATGATGTCTCTGTTTCTACCCCTGCTGCTCTAGAGTCCATCATCAAGGGACAGTTTAACATCGTTTAATAGTTTCTCATTGCACCAAGGATTGAACCTCAAATCCTTTACCCAGCCCACAAGACACCAACATTGAATATCTTCTGTCAATCATCCCAACCTTGGTTTCTGCACCTTTAACGTAGCCTCCGTCCCCTAGTGATTGTTCATTTCCAGGTTTTACTGGCTTATGGCGGCTCTTACTTTGAATCTATTTTTCCAGCTGGTCCTTCTGCACAGACTACTGCTTCCCCTAAGCCCTGATGTTATCTACAAGAAGAATGCCTCACAGTTACTGTCCAGTCATTTTAACTTTCTCTATTACAAAGAATAGAGCTTCTACTGGATGTAACACTGCCCAATCAAGCATACTTACGTATTATACAGGGAGGCCTTAAATATGTATTGAATACCTTGTTGTCTGGACATCCCACTTGAAATTGTGGGTTTCTTAACAATAAAAATTCGCTAACATTCTTTCAAACTGTTAGCAGATCAAACAGACAGCTTAAAGAAGTAGGAGGGGACCGTATTTACCAGTTATACTCAAGACAGAGAGCTAGTATCTAGGACTTACAATGAAATGCAAAATTAAACACCAACCAAGAGAAGAAAACCAAATTCTGCAAATCAACAAATGGGTTATTATTATTATTATTATTTTTTTTTTTAGATAGGATTTCTCTGACTGTCCTGGAAATATTATCTATAGGCCAGGCTTAGTTCAAGCTCAGAGATCTACCTGCCTCTGCACCCCCAAGTGTTAGGATTAAAGGCATGTGCCACCATGACTGGCTAAAATTAACACTTCACAAGAGAAATAGATCAGTGGTCAATAATTATTTTAAAAAAGAAACCAAAATATTTAGTATTCAAGGAAATTTAAGCTAAACTACTTTGAGAAACCACCTGATTCCTGATTCCTGAGATTGGATAACTTAAAACTTCCCAACAGGAAATGCTGGTGGTGAAGATGGGGGGATGTAATGTGCTGATGGGAGTGTAGTATGTACATGTGCACACATACATGTGAAAAAGGGAATGAATATAAACATGGAAAAAGTCTAACACAATAGAAAAAAGGACCAAGGGAAGCTGAAAGTCAATGAACAGAAAGGGTGGGAATGGACAAAAGGACTCACAGGACATGGCAAAAGGGAAGAGACCAGAAGAAAGGGCTGTGTGTGTGTGTGTGTGTGTGTGTGTGTGTGTGTGTGTGAGAGAGAGAGAGAGAGAGAGAGAGAGAGAGAGAGAGAGCAAGGGCAGCTGAAAGCTAGGGAAGGAGAATCTATTAGAACTCACTATGTCAAAAAAATGCCACAGCACTGTCTAAAACACTGTATGTTCATTTTTAAAAAATTAAAATGAACAACAGCAAAAAAAGACCCCAAAACAAAACAAATGAAATTCATTTTGCTAAGAAAGATAAAGAAGGTAAGGAAGAAATATGAAGAGAGATAGGAAAACACATTTTAAAATAAATGCACTACCTTATTAAAAAAATGGTTACAGAAGTGGATGCTCACAGTCATCTATAGGATGGAACACAGGGTCCCCAATGAAGGAGCTAGAGAAAGTACCCAAGGTGCTGAAGGGGTCTGCAACCCTATAGGTGGGACAACAATATGAACTAACCAGTACCCCCAGAGTTCGTGTCTCTAGCTGCATATGTAGCAGAAGATGGCCTAGTGGGCCATCATTGGAAAGATAGGTCCCTAGGTCTTGCAAACTTTATATGCCCCAGTACAGGGGGACACCAGGGCCAAGAAGTGTGAGTGGGTGGGTAGGGGAGCAGGGCAGGGAGAGGGTATAGGGAACTTTCGAGATAGCATTTGAAATGTAAATAGAGAAAATATCTAATAAAAATGGTTAATTTATTTATTTATTTATTTATTTATTTATTTGTTTGTTTATTGTCATATTGTCATAAGGCCTCACACATCCCAGGCTGGCTTTGAACTTGCCATGTTGCTGAATTTACAATCCAGCTGCTTCCACCTCTCAAGTGCTGAGATTGCAGGTAGATGGCCCCATACTCAGTTTCTGCAGGTACTGGCAAGGGAACCCAGGGCCTCATGCGTGCTAGGAAAGCCCTTAACCACCTGAGTTACAATCCCAGTTACAGTTTTTCTTCTGAGATGATAAAGCGGACACAAAGCCCTCATGGTCTGAGATGTGCACCCTCGGGGACGTGCCTACATATACAACACTCTCGATGTTTGCCCTAATGCTGGAATTCACATTTTTTTTTTTCTATAAAAATAAGAAAACTGAGGTTCATCTTTTGCAGGGACATCATCATCTGTTCCTTGCTTCAAGAGTGTGAGTATTATTTACATGTCCTGGGTTTCTGACCCCTAGTGGTAGAGACCAAATCCATTACCCATGAGCCGCTCAATTTGCAGCCATTTAACATTCCAGACTCTCTGGCAGAGAGAAGGAATAATGGAAACTTGCAATGTTTTCTCTCTCAGTTTATTTCTGTTCTCTTATTTCCTTTTTTTCATGTTCTCCTTTCTTCTCTGCCACTCTCTCCTTTTGCTTTCTTCATTTCTCAAGAATCCTTAAGGGAAACTTAGACCACCTTTCCCTAGGCATCCCGGGAGTTTGGGGTGGGGGAGCACTGTACTCAGTACCTCGGTCAACCAGAGCCCGTTAAATGCAGGTGCCGCAGTGTTTAATGAGGTTGACAGAGACTAAGGGACGTGGCCGCCAGAAGAGCCACATGCGGTTTATCTACCAAGTGGCAATAATCCTTGATACCCCAGTGCCACTCCTAGGGCAGCAGGATCTGCCTTTAATCTACTTGGATCACTGAGCAAATGGCTTAAATCAAATCTCTGCATGAGTGAGTCACGTCCTTCTTGGCTCTTGGATGGCATACCGAGGAGCAATGGTTTACTTTGTCTGAGTAACAAAATTAATATAAGAGAAACATTTTTGTTATGTGGTATTCTAACCCCCCTTCCCCCCCAAAAAAAAAATCGCAAAAAGAAAGAAGAGACATATGGGCTGAAGCAGTGAAATTTGGACGAAAAAGTTCCACTTGACACGAGGAAACTCATGAAAAAAAAATGTAGTAAATTTTCTTGGCAGAGGAGGGTAAAATGCAACGAGGAAGAAGTGGAAAAAAAAATTTTTTTTCACTGAACTGTGGCAGTGAATCTAACAGTGTAAAGAACTAATTCTAAGCCTCTTGAAGTTTTCATGTTAGATGAGATGTATTAAAAACCCTTGTGATCCCCAAGGGTGGTGTTTCAGTAGCAGAGTCTGCATCGCCACGAGCAGAGATGTTCATGTCTCTCTTCAAGGGAACTGGGTCACAGGAAGATAAAAGCGCAGGTACGATGGTGTTGTTGGAATGCTTACAGTCTGTATAAGTCGCTATGGCATTTTCTCTGACTAAGAGCATCCAGGTTCTGTAGAATTAATCCTTCCTTCCTTCCTTCCTTCCTTCCTTCCTTCCTTCCTTCCTTCCTTCCTTCCTTCCTTCCTTCCTTCCTTCCT
>NC_034603.1:77858474-77865405 GCF_900095145.1 Mus pahari
TCCCTCCCTCCCTCCCTCCCTCCCTCCTTCCTTCCTTCCTTCCTTCCTTCCTTCCTTCCTTCCTTCCTTCCTTCCTTCCTTCCTTTCTTTTTATTAAGGCTTGTATTCGTAACGTCTCCCACGACTCCCAATGGCCCCAGTTGGTGGAGCTGTTTTGGGAGATGGTGGAGTTTGGGTCATGAGATATAGTGGGTAGATGTGAGTTGTCAGGGGGTGAGGGAGGGGAGTGGGGGGGGTTCTGAGAAGGACAGCCCTTCTAGTCTCAGGCTCATTTTCCTGATCTGCCAGGATAGAAGGAAGAGTACCACGCACCCCCGCTTCCCTGACTGACCCACACCCGCCACTGTGCTTTCTCTCTCTGATGAGCTCCTCTGCTCTGGAAAGACAAGGCAGAGCAAATCCTTACATCCTTACATGGCTTCTGTCAGGTATTTTACACAGAGGTAAGATGAAGAGTGTACACAGTTCTCACGTATTCTGAACACGGAATGTTTCACGGCTAATGAGGGGTGTGGGTTACGAGGCATTCTGCATCATTCAGAATCAAACAGTCATCTGCTATTCTAAGAGGGCTCTGCTACTTTGTTCTACAAATAGAAGAGTGTTCGTTCTGCTACATGGGAACAGCCAAGTACTGTGAATGCTCAACAATCCCCAACTAGTGATGCTTTGGAATAGCGGGAGTAGAGTTTAGAGAGAAACTTGAGTGGACTTGATCCCAATGTGAAAGGGAATTTCCTTTGCTTTTAATTATGATCTTTCTCAAGGAAGGCATGACCTATAAAAACAAGCATACCCTTACCCAGAGTTGCACAGGAAAGAAGATCTTATAAAGAAATGCCAGACCCAAGGAATGTCAGGCAGTGGTTGGGGTGGGGGGCAGCTTCATGTGCAAGAGAATATCTTTCTTGTGTGCTCTTGCTTGTTATTGGAAGTGTAATCTTGCATAGGGGCCATGCTAATCTCTGTAATCTGCTAATCTCTGTATCATTTCAATTTTAGTGTATGTGCTGCCAAAGTGAGAGGGCTGGGCATGGGTAGGATGGTAAGAGAAGGAATCAGGATCAGGGGAAGGGGAAGGATACAGGGAGAAAGTATCAGAAATGATGGCTGAAATGGGGGGGGGCATTTATTTTGGGAGCAAAGTAGAAACCTAGTGCAATGGAAACTCCTTGGAATCTACAAAGGGGGATCCGGATCTGGAACTGGTCATCTTCTCGAATCACCAAGGTTCCTAGCAGTGGGACTGGGGCATCAGCCCAATGATGAACCCATGGACCTATAATTTGTCCTGCCTGCAAGATGTACTAGGTAAAGGTATAGAACTTATGGGTAGATGCTTCAGAATATCACGGTGGGAGAAGGGAGAGTGATGGTGGCTGGAACGTGAGCTATCCACAGGATAGTCGCTGGAAACAAAGGGAACAGAAACCAGGGATGACATAGACTCTTCAAAAGGCCACACAGTGATGTACTTCAGCCATCTAGGTCTTAACTCCAAAGAGGTCAACAGCCTTTTGACATTCAGAACATGAACCTATGATGAACATTCTTTCTAGATTCAAAGCACAGTAGTGTCAAGATATAGTGAGCACAGAGAAATTCATAGTTTCCGTGTGTGTGTGTGTGTGTGTGTGTGTGTGTGTGTGTGTGTGTGTGTATGTATGTATGTATTGGATAGTTCATTTATGTCAATCCTGGCCCATAGTTATTTATCCTATGCTGGATTTTGATTTAATATGGTCATGTTGCTGTGTCGTTTCAGGATTTTATAGTTTTCCTTTGATGTCTGCATGTATCACTTTCCTCTTTCATAGAAAATGAAATCTATGAATTATTTCAAGATTGGTGAAAGTTTCATGTTTGCAAAAGTTCTTAGTGTCAGGTGACTTTTTAGATCTGAAGAGCAAAAAAGAAAACTCCCGAGTTAAGAGTGGAATGTACCAAGGAGTTCCGTCTGAGCTTATGAACTCAGCATGACCTCCAAGGATTTTCAAGTGCATTTATTTACTTTTGGGAGAGGACCACTTCCTGTTTTTACAAGGAACAAAGGGGAAAAAAAACACTACCAAGGTCTGAAATATCGAATGACTCTAAAACAAAATATTTGGTTGATAGAAGTTTGGAGGATTAGATATACGATGGTTTTGATTTCTTTCAAACCACACACAAATTGTGAAATTAAGGTGCAAAGAGAGCTCAGGGCATAGCCATTTTGCGTCATTTTTTTCCACATAAAACTCTGGAAAATGATTCAAGATATTTAAGCATTACCCCAAATTATGCTGGGACTATCATCTAATAAATTCTTATATTGTCCCTTTAAAAATCCTGTTTAAAACCAGTAATGTTAAAATGAGGCTCAAGGTCATCATACTTGAGCTCTAGAATTAGGCAAAAGCTAAAAATTACCTGGAACTTCTTATAGAACCATACCCATTAAATTCTACAAATATATTCTGATTCTGTTCTGTTCCAAGATAGAATAATACAAGCCCATCTTCTGCACTGCTTACAACTAAAGTGTTTGGGAAAATACAAAATAAACCCAACTATCTGAAGATTCTTACAAGTAGACAAAGCTAGGAAGTTATGAAATAGAGATATGGCTTGTAGACCTAAGTTTTATTTTATTTTATATTTTGTATTTTTCTCTTGAATCTTGAACTTTCCAATATGTCAGAGAGGGTGATCCTCCAATAGGGAAACAACCTTTTTACCTCAAGGGAATGGAAGCAGGTGTCCTGGAGTGTGACTAAAGGGGCCTAGGTTTTCTGGTTAGAGAAGCATCGGCAGCAACATCCACATGAAGAAGCCTGTGAGTGTGTCACTCACCCTTGCAGGGAGGGTCCTTGAAAGCAAACAACAGAAGAAAAGTGCTCCCTAATTCCATGTCTGAACACATCCAAGTTCAAGGCTTACCTCTGTCTTTGTGAGTTGAATGATGACCAAAACCATGGAGTACGACTTAGGTCAACATTAAGCTGACTTCTGAAAGGTAATTTTGTGAGACAAACCCAACGCAGCAGACCACAGCCTTTGAAATAAGTTCAGTATCACTGATGACAAAGAGGAGGAGCAAGGTGTGGCATGGATGTAAATAAATTACTTATTTTGTCTGTGGGGAAAAAAACATTTCCATGTATTTTTTTTTTCTAGACATGATTTCTCTGTGTGTAGCCCTGGCTGTCCTGGAACTCACTCTGTAGACCAGGCTGGCCTCAAACTCAGAAATCTGCCTGCCTCTGCCTCCCAAGTGCTGAGATTAAAGGCCTATACCAACACCACCCAGTCCAAATAGATTTTTAACAATACAGAATTTACACAAAATATATTGAAAATGTCAAGGACACAATTAAAAAAAAATCAATCCATGTAGAAAGAAACAGAAATCTCTTTGTGTGTCTCTGCTTTTGGTGAGACAGGGTTTCACTATGTAGCCTGTGCTGACTTTGAACTCATGGCAATGCCCCTGCTTCAGCCTCTTGAGTTCTTGGATTTTAGGTGTGCACCAGGATATTAGACTTGATTAATTCTCAAAAGAAGAAGTTAACAGAGATACCTTAAACTTAAATAAATGATAGACATATTGAGGAAGGTATTGGTAAACACAGTTAAAATGGATAGAAAGGAGTTTTCATAAAAAGCACCTGGGATTGATGAAAGAAAAATATAGAAATTTCACAAGGGTAAAAGACAATGGCTAAACCAAAAAACTTACAGAACAACTTTAAGTAGAATGGACAGAACCAAATGACAGAACAGTGGACTTAGGTTATTTTTAATAACCTATTATTGAACATGAGAACACAGGAAAAATGAGTTGGCAAAAGTGGTAAACACTGTGTGAGACATACAGACTGATACAAAACATTCTAATACGTCACTGAAATTTCAGAATGATGGGAAAGAGATGGCTGCAGAGAATGCTTGTAAGCAGGCTGTGGTTTTAAACGTTGCAAATATGGAAGAAGAGAAAGTTCACAGATTTATCCAACTGGGGTAAAGATTACAAACAAAAAAACAAGCTCAGACACATCATCATGAAAATGCAGAAAAACAAGGACAAGAAAAAAATCTTCAAAGAAGCTAGACAAATAATGACACACTCTATATAGGAAAACATGTAATTTGAGTGAACTGAAAATTCACCACGATGAGAAGACAAGATCTGATGCCTTTTCAAAGTGCTGAGAAGAAAACAAAACCTCTAATCCTCAAACCTATTAGTTTATAATTCTATATCCACAAAATTGATTCTCTCTTAGAGCACTTTCTCATCATCTTATGAGTCCCAGTTTCACTTCTGCTACTGTAATGTGATACTCCAACAACTCATGGGAGGGAGTATGTATTTTAGCTTGAATCCTAAGTTATAACTGTCATAGTGGGGTTGTCTCAACAACAGGGACTTGAAGCAGGCTGTTACATGTCCAGTCACATGCCGAGAGAAACAAATGTGTGAATGCTTGTATTACACTTGCTCTCTCTACCCTTGCACAGCCCAGGACCCAATCCCAGGGAACAGTGATGCCCACAATGAGTGGATCTTCAAACAGCAGTTAACATAATTGAGTCCCCATAGGCACACCCAACAGGTAAACCAGAGCCAGACAGTTCTTCATTAAGACTCTCTTCCAGGATAATTCTAGGTTGTATCAAGGTGACAGCTAAAACTAACCCTCACATAACTCAATTACAGATACAGGGAAATTCATAAAGAAAAAGAAGATGAAAAAGATGAAGAAGAGGAGGAGGAGGAAGAAGATAAAAAAGAAGAGGAGGAGGAGGAGGAAGAGGAGGAAGAAGAGGAGGAGGAGGAGGAAGAGGGAGAGGGAGAAGAAGAAGAAGGAGAAGGAGAAGGAGAAGGAGAAGGAGGAGGAGGAGGAGAAGAAGAAGAAGAAGAAGAAGAAGAAGAAGAAGAAGAAGAAGAAGAAGAAGAAGAAGAAGAAGAAGAAGAAGAAGAAGANGAAGAAGAAGAAGAAGAAGAAGAAGAAGAAGAAGAAGAAGAAGAAGAAGAAGAAGAAGAAGAAGAAGAAGAAGAAGAAGAAGAAGAAGAAGAAGAAGGCCTTTTCACTCTTTTAGGGGTTGAAAAATCTATGATAAAGGGATTGCATTTAATAAGGTTCTTCTTACACCATAACATAGGGAATGAGTTACTATGCAAAGGAACCATGTGCAGGACAGAAAGAGATGGTGTTTCATTTTCATTCCTATGATGAGGACCCTGATCTACTGATGAAGGATGGAGCCTTTACAACCTAAATCACTTCTCAACCATCTCACCTATTCTGTTGCAATGACTAGTTACTATGTGAGTCTTGGAGGGACTGTTAGAAGATAGTATACCCTTTAGAAATGTAAATGAAGTTGTCAGTTAACACACCTGCTCTGAACCAAATCTTGGATAAAATTCTTCAAGAGTGTAGAAACAACAAGGAAACAACAATGAACAGGGCAGAATCTAGGTAAACATGAAAACCATTTATTTCCTATTGATTTCTCTTTGATAAAAATTACTAATGAAAGATTATAATAGCATTATCTGATGGGGTTACAATTTATGTAGATATACATTTGACAACTGTCACTTTAAAAAGGGATTAAAGACATTTATATATTAAAACTTCAACATTTTACTTGAAATATTAAAATATTAACTTTAACATGTTTTATACATACAGGAATGTTTACAACAATCATGGAAACTCACACAAAGGTAAACAAATGACAATCCGGTGGAAAAATTTAGTAAGTATTAAAATATTCTAATAAGTTTTATGAACTAGGAAAGGGAAATGGGTAAAATACTCTGGAACAAAAGAAAATATACGACCCAATGATAGATACAAATTCAACCATGAACCTCATTATTTTAGGTGTAAATGTTCTAGACAAGTTAATCAAGAGCTGTTGTCATATTGGATTAATATAGAAATAATCTCTATGTGATGCTTTCAAAAGTCAACTTTTGGAAGATCTAGGTTAGAAGCAAAGGGAAGGAAATACAAAGAAAATCATATATATATATTTTTTTTTTAGTAAATGTTAAAACAAGCATGCAAAAAGCTAGAAAGACCATATAACTCCTCATCAAAGCTGCCAATCAATTTAAAGTATCCAATATTTATTAAACACTCACCCTAACAAGAGCAGAAAAGTAATCCTTCCTAAAGGTGATATTATGTACTTGGCAATATAACCAAGACACACAAGAATCAAATCTTTGCACACATAAATGTTTGGTATGAATTAAGCATTCCTCAGATCATGATAAAATTAATGTAGAAAGCAATGTCAGAAAAAGTAATTGGGGAAAGGGGAATCTACAGGAGAATAAGAGAATGTCATTAGTAGAGTTAAAAATGAAGTTGCACCAAATGTTCAGAGAGGGCTATAACATTGCTTCAGAAGAAAAGTCACTGATACAACAATAAATATCTATGCTAGGGGCAAAAAGATCTCAAGTCAGGAACCAGACCTTCAACCTCAAGAGATGAGAAATTGAAGAAAAGTTGGTGGAAAAAATCAGTAAAATTAAAGGTTAATAAATTGCAAACATGAAAAAATATTAAAACCTTTATGTATATATTCACTTTACATGGACTACAAGAGACACTTCCATACAGGAATATATATATTCATATAATTATATGTAGATACATTGAACAGCCACTCTCCATGCCAACCCACCATCCCCCTTCATCACTCTTTTCTCCTCCCATGAATTTGGTCAAGATATTTAAAAGTACTGGTGGAGTATATGTGCTCTTTTTCTGAAGGAAATAGTCATCTTTATAGCAGGAGCTCTGGGCTGCTTTCAACCTTGGCAAAAGAGGCAGCTGCTTCTTCTTCTTCTTCTTCTTCTTCTTCTTCTTCTTCTTCTTCTTCTTCTTCTTCTTCTTCTTCTTCTTCTTCTTCTTCTTCTTCT
>NC_034603.1:77865740-77885599 GCF_900095145.1 Mus pahari
CCTCCTCCTCTTTCCCCTCCTCCTCTTCCCCTTCCTCCTCCTCCCTCTCCCCCTCCTCCTCTTTACCCTCCTCCTTCACCTCTTTCTCTTCCTCCTCCTCCTCCTCCCCCTCCTCCTCTTCACCCTCTTCCTCCTCCCCTTCCCACCTTCCCCCCTCCTTCTCCTCCTCCTCTTCCTCCTCCTTCTCTTGGGTAGTAGTCAGTGGAGAATTATGTATATTTGGCCAATGAATAGAGAATAAGAGTGAATGCTCAGTGCTAAATGGAACATCTGTATCATCTCCTACACAGAAGGTTAAGGGATCATCTAATGCTGGAAAATGTGTTCTGGGCATGAAATGGCCATAGAACTCACAGCCTCACAGTGTTGCTATTAACCATACAAGTCCTCCACAAGATCAAGATAGCCCAAATCCTGGATAGGTCATCTCTGTACTCCATGCTTTACCTTGATACTTGGTTGGGGAGGGAAAGTCTTTCTTTTTTGACAGTGTGAAGACCGATAGGTTTCCTCTTCTCCACTGGATGATCCCACAACCACACGTATGTGTACAGGTGCTGAATTAGTGGATTATTAACAATAAAGACATAAATTTGAGAGGAGGATTTTTGGGAGATCCATGAGGGAATTTGGAGAATGGGGGCTACATACTGTATTTCACTGTAAACCTATACAAGTTTCTCAAAAATAGACAAAAATTAAACAAAAGAAAATTGAGAGAAAACATTACTGATTACTGTAATTCAGCATTTTATAGACAATGCAAAGGGGATGGATCGTCTTAAACAGATTAAGTCATGATCTTATATGTAGAACATTACAGTACTTGATAACTTCGGTAGGACATAATATCACTAGAAATAGCAAAATTAGTATGTACAATAAATTTAAAGTTAGTGTTCTGGTTAAAGCTCATTGTCAGCAAATCCAGTAGCACGTAAAGAGGAAAATATCATTACCTTGTAGGTAGTTACTTCAGATATTCCAAGGTGGTTTAATATTAAAAACCCAAACAGTACATAAAATGAATCATATCATTATACCCAAGAATGAAAGGCCTATGGTATTGATGACGTTTGTCACCTGTTCATCACAACAATTCTCATGCATGCTACTGATAGATAGAAACATTGTGTGTCAGATATTGAGTACTTAAATGAGGGCTTACATAGTCCCTAATGTGACAGAGACAATACTTTCCTTTCAAGACTGGAAAAATGCAAGAGTATTTATTTTTACTACTTCTTATAACCATAGAATGGAGAGGTCCAAATCTATGAAATCACATAAGTAGAACAGGAAAATATGAAGGTATTAATAGTCGCCGGCATTATGAGAACCTATGTAGAATACTCTAAAAAACTTTCCACATGATTGATAAGCACAGTCAAATTGCAGGTTACCTGGTCAATATGCAAAATCAACCACTGCACCGAAGAATACAACTTTGAGATTTAAAATTGTAATTTATAACAGTATCAAGATGTTTACCACTTATTTACATTATATGTATCACTTCTAATTTTTATCACAATAAATTTCTATGTTCACTTCTTTTTCTTTTTTCAGGAGAATTTGTACAGGAATGTAGCAACTCAAGCTTGATAAGAGATTGAATAGACCCTATTGGGACATATTTGGACAGGAATTTAAGCTAAACCTGGAGATTAAGATATAGAACTGGGAATGTGAACACAGGAGTGAATTAGATTTCAAGAAGAGACAGTCTGTTATCTACTTTAGAAGATAGATTTAAGCCTGGAGATTAAGTCTAGGAAGGCAGCTCAATAAAGCATTTGCCTCCTAAAACTGGATCCATAATCTGGAGTAGATATTTGAGATGGTGGGTCACCCATCACCAAGGGTCAGTAGGATTACCACAGTGTCCAATGTGTGTGTTTGTGTATGTGTATTGTGTATGTGTGTAGAGAGAGGGGGGTGATGTGAATACTTTTGTGTGGATGCAAATGAATGAGTGCATATTTTTGGGTGTATGTTTCAGAGTGGGAGAATGCTCAGTTATGCATGTTTTTTCCTCAGCCCCTCAATTACAGAACATTTTCTTGGTTTGCATTTTATTTGAGCTCCATATGATGTTTTAATGAGTCAGAGTTTCATGGCTAAAAATAGACAACCAAACCTTAATTAAAGCGAAGATCAAGGTGAGTGATGGGGGTCTTGAGGACAGGCATCAGGTAGACACCAAAAGCTGGTAGAAGATGGGGCCTAAGGAATTTTTCCATGACTGTATCAGGGGTAATTTGTGCTTTGAGGACAGGAGCCTTAACTACCAAGGAGGAAAGGACTGGTAGGGAGTGCAGTTGTTGATAGGAAAATTACAGGGAACTAGCTAACCACGTCATTGAGGCAAGAGCACATTTTGTGTTAAATGGGGCTGTAAAGGTCTGAACCATAAACCATGAGAAATTTGATCTTGTAAACTATGGCTGGGAGCAGATTTGTGCCCAGAGTCTAGATGGGGTGAACCTACTATGGTGTGACATCTCCATGCAATGTCCTTCAAGGGATGGTTCTTGAAGAATTTTCTTTGGAATCATCCGAGTAAGTACCCCCAAATCTAGTTCTATATTCTTCTCCACTGAAGTACAGATTCAAGATTGCAGCCTGGGGCCCCGATATCTGGCCAGTCTTGTTGTATGTAATCTTTCTAATGGACGAGTATGCCAAACTTTTCAGTTTCTTTTTGCTAGGAATCCTGCTACTACATGTTAAACACCCAGCCTGTCAAGTCCTTTCTCTAAGGACACCTAACTGAGAAGACATGGAGGTATTTCAATGTCAGGTTAGACTTCATAGATTAAAAACAGCCCAAACTATAAAATAGTTTAATTACCAGAATTTCTGGAGTTACTGAAGAACTGTTGCAAAGTTACAGTTAATTCAGAAAACATTAAAAATCATTTCCAGTTAGTCTCTTCTTGTCATAGGAATGGGTCCAGGAAAGTGTCATTCTAGACATCTTTATGAAATTGGAGGAGACATCAAGTGTGACATGACATGTAAATTTGGTGGGAAGACTCCAGGGTCTTCTTGTCATTATTTGCAATGAACATGACACACGGTTGTCAAATGAAACCAGCCCACACCAGTTGTCATTACTTTGCATATTAGTACAGAAAATTGTTCATCAGCTTCAGCATATTCTTCATGAGGATGTAGTGCAGACCTGCTATGTCCTGTTAGGAATTCCCTTGGAAGCAAATTACTTCAAAGTAAGGACTGGTCCCCAAAGACAATTTGAGTGTAGGCCTCTTTGTTTTGTATTTATATGTTCTATGTGTAACACAAATAAATAAAAGTGGATTTGCTGGGTTTGGCTTCCTACACTCTTCATGTATACTAGGGAAATATGTATGTAGAAATCTGAGTAGATATGTGCATTATGTGAATTCCAGAGGCCAATGACACATGTCTTCTTTAATCATACTCCTTCTTAGTTTTGAAACATAATCTTTCATTAAACCTGGAACTCATCTAGTAGGTTAAGATGTCCAGTCAATGAGCTCCAGGGGATCCCATGTCTCCACTCTACCACCCCTAGCACTGGAATTACAGGTGGGTATGGTCACAGGTTTGACATGGGTACTGGGGCTCAAAGCTCAGGTCATCAGGCTTACCTGACAGACAATTTATTGACTGAACCATCTTCTTAGACCCAACTTCTCAAACAAACACTACACAAGAACCACCCAGGAGGGTAAAGGCCTCGGTTGCATAGCTTGGTAAGTTTATGAGTTCAATCTCCAGAGCTGACATGGTGGCAGGAAAGAATCAGGTTCCATAAGTTGTCCTTTGACCTCCACATGCATGTTGTGTTATAGCAGCATGACCCCTCAATCAGTCATTAATCAATCAGTCAATCAACAAACAAGTAAGAAATAAGTATAAGTAAACAAACAAACAATGCATTTTAAAACATTAAAAAAAAATAGAGAATTACCTGGAGCTTTTCAAAGTATAGTAGATCTGAGGTCTAGGGTGAGATTCCACAGTTCCAACCATTCCGCAGTTAATACCAAAAGCTGCTGCTTCTCTGGCTGCTCTTTGAAGATCAAGGAGCTGGAATACAGTGTTCCTTGCTGACAGGTGGGATTGATGAGGGCTTTTAAAAAATCCTGAGAACACAAAAGATGAAAACAAAAAATAGGCTTTATCTCCAACAACCGCAAATGACTGCGGAAAATGCAGTTAGGAGGATGACGTAATCTCAAACCATTTCCCAGGGCTTTGAATGAGCAAGGCCCTGCCAGTAGAAATCTCATCAGGGACTCAGCAGACACTGCCCATAGAGAGAGTTTGAGAAAGTAATAGTGGGTTATGCCACCACCAACCATCCTGGGAAAATTTTGACCAGTTGCAGAGCTACCCCTGGTACTGTGGTTGAGATCTGAGTGTGAGCCTCATCCTCAGGTTACTGCTGCATTTGAGTTTTCTGGGAGAGAGAAGAAAGCCAGGCTTTGGTCCAAGTCAGGAGAACAGAAATATAGGGTTTCTGACTTTTCCTCCCTAACAGAGAGTGTAGAAGGGTTTGCGTGCCACTATGAAACCTGGACAGTTGGAAGCTTAATCAAACTATTGTGAAGACGTGGGGTGGAGATTGGTACAGGAGAAGGGTTATGTTCATAGAGGGATCCTTGGCTGAATAGGAGGGCTCTCTAATACAACTAACAGCTTTCTAGAATTTTCTCAAAAATTATTGCTGCAATAAATTTAACTTGACCTTGTTCTATCACTCATATGCAACCTCAGTTGCCCTTTCATTTTCTCTGTTATGACTTCTTTCATAACAGCCAGGCTTCCCTTGTGTTCTTTCTTGTGAATACGGAAAGTTAATTCTATTCTGTAGAGTGTAACTGTTTGCTTGCTTTAATGTCCTTGACAGTGAAAGTTAGGTGAGTTTTATTTTTGTATCTCGGTAGAACATTAGATTTCTCATAGACATTATTAATGAAAAATGCCCATCATGAACAAACACAAAAGCTTAGGGGGAAATTTAATGAGAAAAAAAAATCGATATTCAAAATTTCTATTATCTCCTTATTTTTAGTGTGTGTTATTGGAAGAGTCTTGGATTTTTGGAATTATTCTTCCGTAACGAATTTTAAACGTTTGGAGTAAAAGGACTGAAGATTAGAAGGATTCTTAAATGGGACTTCATGTTGGAGTTCTTTTTGCCAGTTGCTGTTTTTTTTATATATAGCTTTATTCAAAATTTTCCTTAGAGAGTTATTAAAAGATGTTTTTCCTCCTTTTTCCATTCAATTTCTCCTTCCTCTTTCCCCCTTTTGCCCTCTCCTTCTTCTCTTCTTTCCCTCTCCTTTTCTTCTTTTTCCTCTTCCACCTTTTGTTTTTTTCTTCTGGTCCAGCAGGTGGAAAATACTCCTGAACAGAGGAACTAAAGACTTGAAGGAAATTGACCCCAGGTTTTACCTGGGGATGAATAGTTTCCAAGGTTTGTGTTTCGTTCCAGCCAAGGGTTTTTGTGGCCATGTGCCCATTTTATCATCTTGGATTAGTTGAGTGATGTCTCTGAGTATTCACTGTGTGTGAACATCTTCCTGTGCAGTATGGGGAGGTTAAGGCGGGCCTTGATCTTTCTGGCTTATCAATGTTGTCATGGAATAATGGACTCATGATGAAAAACATAACCAGGTTGTTCAAGACATTCAAATGAACTGGCCCAGGCAGATGAGATACAGAGCCTAATTAAACTCACTGTGTCACAGACAAGATGACATAGAAGTAAGTGAGGAGCCTGTGAAGATGGGATTCAGTAGGTGTTGGGGTGGCAAGAGTAAGTGGGTAGTGAGGCGGCAAGAGTTGGTAGTGAGTTGGAGGTGTATATGATCAAAATACCTTGTAAAATGGTTTAAGTTATCAAAGACTAACTCAAGAATATAGTCAGAAAGTGCTGACTTTACCACCTTAGAATGATTCTCAACAAACTTTGTTTTCAAAGGAAAAGCACATGGACAATTAACATAGAAAGGAATAATATAATATTAATAGTTATAAACATAAATAAGTTAATTTCCCTAAGTTCTTAGTCCCTTTGAGTAGTTTTAAATTTTTTAAAATATCACTGTTTAAATTCTTAATTGTCTTGTGAAAGTTATAAATATATGACTTTTTCTGTTGGTTTGAACTCTAATCTAAATAATTGCCATATAATCCATTTCTTGAGGAATCTCTAAAATAACTGTTAATTGATAGCTTTTTTTCACATTGTTTTTCCCTTGAAAATTGCTCATGGAATCAATTGAATCATTTTTCTTTTTCTGAATCTGGATTTTGTCCACTGTGCCCACATGGCTCTGCCCACTGAGTATTCTACAAAGTAACAGCGGAGCCTAGAGGCTCAGTCAGATAAAGGTGCTGGCTAATTGATGGTAAGCAAGAACAAGGTGCGTGCGAGTGAGTATAATGGTTTGTTATTGCTAGCTTGTCACAACCCTCAGTATGTCTGGGAAGGAGGAATGTCAACTGAGAAAATGCCTCTATCAGATTGACCTGCAGGAAGGACTGTGGTTATTGTTAATGATTGATGTGGGTAGGCTTGGTCTATTGTGTGTGGTGTCACCCTGGAAGGCTGTATAAGAAAGCTAGCTGAGGAAGCCATGAGAAGCAAGCCAGTAGGGACTGGTCCACCGTGGCCTCTGCCTCAGGGGCTGCCTCTACATTCCTGCTTTGAGTTCCTGTGCTTTCCCTCAGGGATGGAATGTGACCTGGGGATTGTAAGCTGAAATAAACCTTTCCTCCCCAAGTTGCTTTCGGTCATGGTGTTTATTGTGGTGATAAAAAGCAAATAAATGTAGTGAGATTAGCCTCTCCTAGAGAGAGGCTTGTCTTCTCTTCTTCTAGTGATTCCAGATACAAGCATTAGTGTAGATTTGCCTTTCCCTGAGGATTTACAAATTATTATAGTCTAAATCTAGCATTTCTCCATGTAGTATACAGTAGCACAGTTTGTATAGGGAAATCACGATCAAGGTTTGTCTCTTCTACTCACAGTTAAGAATTTCCAAACTAATGAATGAGGAGTCACTCTACTATATAGGCAAATCGGTTGTTTTTCATTTGGGGATGATTTTTATGATTTCTTGGATTATACAATATTGTGTGAGCATATTAAGGTGCGTACACAGATACCCTTAATACTCTTCAGTCCACTGTAGCTGTACAATCTGTCCTTATTTTGATCCATAGAGATTTATTAGGTTGCTTCTTCAGTGCTTTGAGAAGATGCTTATCTTCTTTTATAGGATCCTTCTCCTAAGGAAAGTCACCAACCAAATCCAAATTCCATCTGAAAACAGTCATTTCCCCAGGGACCTCTGGTTCTTTTTAACAGCAGCGAGTATTTGGGCACCACAATCTAGTCTGCAGGAGTCATCATTGCTAATGGGGTGGCTACTTGGTGGACAGTGCTAGGAAATAAGTACTTTGTATGTGTGAATGTGATGAGGAGGAAATTGTGTAATCCATGTTCTGGTGTAGGATCAAGAGAATCACTGGCCTGGGGGTCTAACGGAATCAGTCATCTACATCAATAAGAGACCCTATTTCAAAAAATAAGGTAAATTGTGCCAGAAAAAAAACCCACTCTGAATCATCCTCTTGTCTCCACACAAACAGCTATATAAGAAATAGATCTCTGCTGCTTTTTCAGCAGTGTGTGTGTGTGTGTGCATATATGCCAAGAGAAGTAACAGAAATTAGATTATTATATAAGAATCCATGTCTTTTTAGCTCATTTCCTGTATTCCATAACCCTAGAAATATCACCAGTGTTGATTCTAATAATACGATGCCAAAAAATCTACAAGGAACTACTTCTTATATAGGTGTCTAACTTCATCAGTTTCAGTATTAGAATGTCCCCCTCCTAAAAGTACAAGCAAATGATTATGGTTCAAGTTATCCAGGTCACTTTATTGCAATGATTATGATTATCCTCCAATTAATTACATATTTAGGACTATTTTATTTTACAATATCTAAGACTGCATTAAAATAATGATATTAAGCTGGATATGGTGGTCTATATAATCTAAGCACAAGGAAGTTGAGGCAAGAGAGCCCTTCAGTTTGAAGATAGTCTGGTTATGTGGTGAACCTCTTTCTCAAAAATGAAATATAATAGAACAAAATCTACACTGTGTTCATAAAAGAACCCAACTGCTTAGATTGTAACTGTGTGGAAAATGTAGGTGTTATTCAGATGGACTCCTAAAAGAAGTTGAATAAATACTACAGAAGGTCTTGTGCAGTCTGGTGTGTATGCATGCTTTATTGTTCAACTGTGGCATGATACTTTGTAGCTAATCTTGGTTGCCAACTTGTACTCACAGGAAGAGGGGGCCTAATTGGAGAATTAATTATATTGGCTTCTGGGGATGTCTGTAGGGGCATTTTCTGGGTTGCTACCTCTTGTGGAAGGGTCCAGCCCACCGTGGGCAGTGTCATCCCTAGGCAGGAGGACCTAGGCTGTGTAAACAATGCAGCTGAGGGAGGCAGGGGGAGCAAGTCAGTAAGAAGTTTCCTTCCTGCACTTCTTTTCCTGGTTTCTGTTTCCATTCTTACCTCCACTTAACTCAGTAACAGACAATAACATGAGATGTCAACTGAAGAAGTCTTTTCTTTTTCTAAGCCATTTGGGGTCCATGTTTTTATTATAGTAGCAGAAAACTAAGATGGGGGTGGGTGGGATTGTTGGATAAAATTACATATATATATATATATATATATATATATATATATATATATATATATGTAATTTTATAGTACACTAATAATTTCTTTATTTTTACCTCTACTAGAAACATTAGCGAGGCTTATTTCCTCATAGCTTGTCTATAGAATTTATTTTCATTTTTGGCTTTGGGCACACAGGTCAGCATAAGTAACTTGTTCATTGGTCTGTGTTTATTAGCCTGGTGCATTCATGCTCTGATACTAAATTACTTTAATTCTAGAGGACCCACGATTTTCTGTATTATTGGTGAGCCTAACTTGAGAACCTCACTATCTAATCTTTATTATTGTGTTCTTTATTATACTTGTTTACTTCTTTTCCCAAAGGACCTTATGAATATACTTATAAAGTTTGGTTGTAGAGAAAACCTAATAACATTTTTGCAGAGATTATATGAATTTATGTCAAATGGACATCTATATTAATATCTAAGAAAAATAACATCACTGTAGTTTTAAAATTTAGAGGGAATATACAATCATAGAATACTTGCCACAGGGGCTAGAGAGATGGCTCAGCATTAAAGAACACTGACTGCTCTTCCAAAGGTCCTGAGTTCAAATCCCATCAACCACATGGTGGCTCACAATCATCCATAACAAGATCTGACATCCTTTTCTGGAGTGTCTGAAGATAGCTATAGTATACTTACATATGATAAAGAAATAATTTTTTTTAAATACCTGCCATAGGACTGGCAAGATGGCTCAGCAGGAAAGGATGCTTGTCACCAAGCCTGATGACCTGAGTTTATTTCTGGAACCCACATGGAGAAAGAAAAAAACTTACTCCTGCAGGTTGTTCTCTGTCCTCCACATGCACATTATGATATGTGTGTACACATACATAGGAATGTGCACACACACATATACACCAAACAATAATAAATGCAAAAAATTAAATATCATCAAAATTATTTTTTTTAACTTCAAATTTGATGGCCAAATTTAGCATGTTTATCCAGGACATTGACCCACTAAAGACACATATCCATATGGTTTAGCTTATTGCATAATTACAGTTTTTGTTAATAAGTTATATGTAAGCAAGTTTTTCTCTGTTTACATTACTAATTGGGTAGATTAACATGACCTACTTAATAATTCCTTATGGTTGAGTTTTTTCCTTTAATTTATTGTCTGGATCATGTTTTGCCTTTTTTGCATCCTCAGTGAGGTAACTAATGAAGTACAGTTGAAATAACAATGCAGAGTGTCTGCTGGAATTTTGATTGCTGTGTGTGAACCTGATCTCTGCAATATTGAGGATTCCTATCTCAGAGTTAACTTGTTACCAGAGCTGTACAGTCTAGCTGTGATGAACTGGATTTACCACCTTCCTTCCATCCCCAATTCTAGTGCTGAGTCTTGCTGTGTGACTTTTTCTGGGGACATGTGAACATCCATTCAATCCAGAGAAGTCACTAAAGATAAACCAAAGAAATGAGTGCATACAAGTTTGGGGAACTTATGAGTTTATTAGAACTACCTACTAGATGGCTAGAATTTAGCTGCATCACTGGGAAGCTCATTCCAGCATGGGTAGCTACATATGAAAGCTGCATCCCTGAAACATCCTGTGTGACTTGCAGTGTGTTCTACGTGTCAGAGTCTTCTGCAGGTAGATCAGTCAGTGGCAAAAGTCTCCTCTGCTCAGCAACCTTATTTATATGGCCTTTGAGAATGGGCATTGTGGATCATGTAAGTTTCAGGAGCTTTTTGAGACTTGTAAATTTAGTTTATTTCCCGAGTCCCATGAACCGCACTCCTCCCTTTAGGAGGTAACATTTTAATTCAGAAGAATTGCCATACAAGTACATCATATTTATTTCTTATGTAAAACATAATTTATTTATTTTATGTATATGAGTACACCGTAGTTGTCTTCAAACATACCAGAAGAGGGCATCAAATCCAATTACAGATAGTTGTGAGCCACCATGTGGTTTGCCTAGAATTGAACTCAGGACCTCTGGAAGAGCAATTAGTGATCTTAATTGCTGAGCCATCTCTCCATCCCACTCTTTCTTTCTTTCTTTCTTTCTTTCTTTCTTTCTTTCTTTCTTTCTTTCTTTCTTTCTCCTTCCTTCTTTCCTTCCTTCCTTCCTTCCTTCCTTCCTTCCTTCTTTCCTTCCTTCCTTCCTTCCTTCCTTCCTTCCTTCCTTCCTTCCTATCTTTCTTTCTTCCTCCCCCTCTCTCTTTCATTTTTTGCACTAAACAATATATTTGGTCCTATATAATATATCAGAATTGATAAATAGATGATAGACAGGAGATAGATAAATAGGTAGATGCCAGATAGATGGTAAATAAATAGATGTAAATAAATAAATGATTGATAGATCAGTATATAAATGATAGATAAGTGAGTACTATATAGCTGAGTTGACAGATGAATGGATGAATAGGTTAGACATGATGTAAATGATAAGTGACAACTAGATAATAGATAATTAGATAATGGATATATATGTGATAGATAGTAGATAGACGTATGTATGTATCAATAGGAAGGTAGGTAGGTAGATGGATGGATGTATAGATAGATAGATAGATAGATAGATACCTGATTTCTGTGGATTCCCATTGCCAGGGAAGTAAAATATTGTCTCTAAAACATGGTTTATATTCATCTTCAAAGCCACTATTTTCTCACCTCTTCAACAGTTTGTCTCACTATTAATTTTAATTTTCACTATTAATTTTAATTTTCCATCCAGACTCCTTCCAAACAAAAGAGATCACATGTATCTTTATCATCATTGTAGATCCTTTGTGCTTTATACTGTAGCACAAGGAAAATAAATGCACATTTTAATATGTGCATATGTGCATGTGTGCACACCTGCTGTATATTTATATGTATGTTAGTGTATGTGTGTTATGGTTGAATGTGCATGTGTATGTGCATATGTAGAGGTTAGAGTACAACCTTGGCAGTCATCTTCAAGAATGCCTTCACCTCTTTTAAGAGGTGATCTCTCTCCCTTGCCTGGAGCTCACCAATTAGGTTAGACTGTGATTCCCCAAGATCCTCCTGTCTTAGCACTTAGATGACAACATTTATCACTGTGTAAGGCATTTTCAGGATTAGAGGATCTAGCTCTGGTTCTTATGCTTCCAAGGCAAACATATTACTGACTAAGCCGTTTCTGCAGCCCAGCGTATGTTCAGGATAGCATCGAAGCTGTTCTGGCATTCAGGGACACTACAGCAGAGAGTACAAGAAGAAAGGCTCCAGGGCAATGCTCATCTCGTGACTTGGGATCCCATTTATAGAGTTAGAAAATAGAATCCATACCTCCGGTCACTGTGAGGAAGGGCTAATACTTGGAAGACATTTGGGAAGAGTCTGGCAATGAGCAGACATTCGCTTTTAGCATTGGCTGAACAAGTATCTGTGTGTCCATACTGTATTTGAGAGGTTGAGAACACTGATTTTATTCTGAACAGCATTAGCTGAAGTTCCCAATTACCTTCAAACATGGCCTCCTTGGAATGCACAACTCCATTATTATCTTTGGGATATTGTGGCAGAAGGTGAAAAGTGAAGGAAAAAGAAAAAAAAAGACATAAATATACATCTCATTTAAGCCACTGTTTTTAAAGTATTTTCTATTATCTAAAGTTTTACGATTTGAGAAATTAATTTTCTTCTTATTCTACTCTACACCAATTTCCGTTCTACTCTACCACAATTTCTTCTCTTTATCTTTAGGCTTTTCATTTCATTTCTTCTTTGCTTTAATTAGTTAAGGATGTTAAAAATAAATGTCTTCAGAAGAGGTGTTTATTTTTAGAGCCCTTTTAGTTTTAAGCAGAAAGTATAATATAATTCTTTTAAGTATTTTAAGTAATAAACCTTTAGATTTAGTTTTAATTGTGGCAATTAATGTCAACAATAAGCCCTCAGGTCTTGTAAAACTTAATATCATATTTCATTACTTGGCATTTATTAGAAAAACATTTCAGAACTTAGAATATAATATGTGTGGTGAATGCAACTAATTTTCCACATTTTAATTCACAAGCAGGGGCAAAATGTTAGCTACTGATGATATCTACAGAACATTTCTAAGATGGTCCAAAGTAGGATTTATTTAGTAACCTATGAAATACGCAGTTGTAGACTGTGGACTGTGTTTATGTAGTACATTTTCTTTTTAGTCTTAACCTTGAGGTAGTTCATAAGTGATAAGTCATAGGTAAATATTGCATGTCTTCATAAATTTAATTTGATGTATTGCTAAGCACTAAACCTAGAGATTTATACATTCTGGGGAAGATTTAAACTATGGGGCCTCAGCCCTCACTCCACTGTGTCAAATTCCAAGTCACATCAGGTCTTTGATCTTATGCAGTTAGACTATGTTGAAACTGCCTAGTTAACTGCAAATTGATTGACACTGTAATTATCATGAGCGCATTACATTATTCTTGAATGTTTGCGATGACTGAGGCAGAAGATGTTTGTTTATTAAAGATCTGGTATAGTGTGTGTGTGTGTGTGTGTGTGTGTGTGTGTGTGTGTGTGTGCATGTGTGTGCGTGTGTATGTTAGACTTTGCTGTGTAATGAGTAATGTCAAGTTAAAGTCATCTAAAACATCAGCTGTTATTTCCTGAGAATTTATGGGCTGGCCTCCTTTTGTTGCTCTTATTGGTGATCGTGATGCGGCGGGTGGTAATGATGCTGAGTTTCTTGAGGTGGAGGAGGATGGATTCTTTGAGTCTGGTTGGGTCATTGGGAAGACTTGGCCATTGTTTTGTCACCAGGCAGCAGCATTCTAAATAGCAGTAGGATGTCAGGTCCGGTGCTCGACTGCTTTAAAAGTCTGCTTGGAGCTCACTTGCCATGTCTATTACTTCATGGGCCTTGGCAAATCATATTGAGATGCTCAGGATAAGGACAGGAAGTGGTCCCATGAGCATAAGGACACAGGGACAGTGGGTATCTGTATGTAAGCTTTTCATAGCCCATTATTGCCCAACAAAGGTTGTGTATTTTACATGTGAGTTATCTTTGTGATAGATACCTGTACATCCTTTCACTACCAAGGGTATATCATCAGTAACAAAGAAAAAAAAAGTCATGTTTGGCATGAACCAAGGGTTTATGAAATAATTTTGGAGAGATTTGTATTTCTTCTGTCCTTAGAAAGCATGGCATCCCTTTTAAATATAATGGGTATGTAAGTATACAATTTCAGAACATAACTTGCTTCTGACTTATATCCAAACATCTGATGTTACAAGTTTGTTTCACATTCCTTACTGGAAACATTAAACATAGTGTGCTGGATAGTTTTATGCCAAGTTGATGCAAACAAAAATCATCAGAGAGGAGGAAACCTCATTGAGAAAATGCCCCGATAAGATTAGTGATTGATGTGGGAGGGCCCAGCCGAGTTTGGATGGGACTAACTCTGGCTGGTGCTTTTGGATTCTACAAGAAAGAAAACTGAGCAAGCCTATGGCTCCAGCTGGATATGTAGCAGAGGATTGCCTTATCTGGTGTCCCTGGGAGGGAAGCTCCTTGGTCCTGTGGAGGTTTGATGACCCAGGATGGAGGAAAGCTAGGCCATGGAGGCAGGAGTTGGTGGGCTGGTGGAGGAGCACCCTCATAGAGGTAGGGAGGAGGGAGGAGGGGCTAGGGGGCTTGTGGAGGGGAAACTGGGAAGGGGGGTAACATTTGAAATGTAAATAAATAAAATAACCAATAAAAAAGAAATGCATAACTAATAAAAAACTTAGAGAAAAGACACACACACACACACACACACACACACACACACACACACAAGCAAACAAGCAACACCCCTCCATGGCTCTGCATTGGATCCTGCCTCCAGGATCCTGCCCTACTTGAGTTTTTGTCCTGACTTCCATTGATGATGAACAGTCGTATGGAAGTGTAAGCCAGACACATCCTTTGCTCTCACACTTTCCTATTTGGTCATGGTGTTTCCTGACTTACAGCTTCAAAGCTCTAAGTAAGATACTTGGGTTTGGGAGCTAAACCTCCTTTTCTTATATGCTGACTGCACCTGTTGAGTCGATCCTTCTGCCTCTATTTATCAAGTGCTGGGATTATAGGTGTATACCAACATACCTGGCTTATAGTCAGCATTTTGGATAAAATTGTCCCTGGTATAGATAATTAATAATCTCGTCTAGTGTTGGTGCTGCTCAGGGTGGGCTGGGGCCCTCCATATCAATTATCAGCTAAGACATTGTTTCAAAGACCTGTCCGTAGGCCAGTCTGATAGAGGCAAGTCTTCACTTGAGGTTCCTCCTGCCCAGGTGACTGCAGGTTGCATCAAGTTGATAACCACTACCTATGGACTTCCCAGTGTGTATGTGAGCTGTTTCCTTCATTATTTTATGTTTGAAAATTTTTAAATTCAATATTTAGTATTGATATCTTTGTTTTAATCAAAGTATTATTTATTTATTTATTTATCTATTTTATTAGATATTTTCTTGATTTACATTTTAAATGTTATCCCCTTTCCTAGTTTCCCCTCTGAAAACCCCCATCCCTTCCCCCTCCCCTTGCTCACCAAGCCACCCACTCCCACTTCCAGGCCCTGGCATTACCCTATACTGGGGCATAGAACCTTCATAGGACCAAGGGCCTCTCCTCCCACTAATAAACAACTAGGCCAACATCTGCTACATACGCAGCTAGAGTCATGAGTTCCACCATGTGGTTAGTGGTTTAGTCCCAGGGAGCTCTGGGGGTACTGGTTAATTTATATTGTTGTTCCTCCTATAGGGCTGCAAACCCCTTCACCTCCTTGGGTCCTTTCTCTAGCTCCTTCATTGGGGACCCTGTGCTCAATCCAATGGATGGATGGCTTTGAGAATCCACTTCTGTATTTGTCAGGTATAGTTCTAGAGTAAACCTTCCACTTTAAGATGCTCAGAGTGGTTATATAATTTCTTGAGGACGTGGTAAATTCCCTGCCTGGGACTAGTCCCTGGACTTTGAAACTTCTAGACTTGTGAATGTTCTCATATATCAGATTGTAATGTTACATATGCATGTATTGTGTAATGTGTGATGAGAGATGAACACATATCATTCATGATTTTTAATTAAATGAAGAAAAATGATACTGTTAAAATGTTTTAAAAGATGTTGGTTCTGGAAATATTTGGGAAATAACAATTTAACTCCCCATATTGTTTTCTTCATTGAGACATTTTAATAATATTAAAGTAAAATTAGAAATGATTTCTATTTCAACTTTACTATAATTTCACCTCTTTTCAGCATAGGCTCTAAATCATCTGGATCTTTCTTGGATGACCTCAGAAATCCTTTTAGAACATGCATGTAGTAGGTATTGTGGTAGTTGGATGTCCTTTTGCTTTGAAACCCAGGAAGCAGTTAAGGTTGTGGACTAAACGTGGCCCTTGTTTGAAGTTTGTTTTGGATTTAGAAGCCACTCTGCAACAGATGAATTCACAGAGATGAGGGTGGTAAACTAAATATTGGCAATGCAGGCAGAATTTGAGCTTCTGAATACATTTTAAATGAGAAAACATAAGATTAAATTAGGCGTAGGTAGATTGTCCTCATGACCTCAGTTCTGGCTCTCTCTGTCATCATTTCACGCTGCTGGGCTTTATTGACGTGCAAAGTTGAAAAGTAAGGATACGTAAGATGTTGCCAGAGATCCCAAGTAGAGTCTCACCCTAAACAGTCGGTTCTTTAGAGAAAGAGAACTCTGTATTTGTTTTAAGATTTCCGAATCCGTGAAACCAAGGTGGGGAATCTGGCCTCTTTCCTCTTCACCATCATTATCCCCATCTGCATCCTGTGTTTCTTTAGGACAGATTCTCCATGAGGTAAACTCTGGGGCAGAGGGGCTGCTTCAAAGCAGATGAGGCCCTTAATTTATCATAAAAAGAAGAGTGGTTGTTAAGGTTTTATTGGATTACAATAAAGGCTCCTAGCACTGGGAGCCTGCGGTTTGCTTCCCGACATCACTGGGGGAGCTTGAAATCATAACCACAGATTATAGCGATGAGCTTCCAAATTTCCATCTCCTAAGCAGAGATGCTGCCTTCCTGGAGCTCCTGCGGAATTGCATGCTCTGTGATTTCAGGATATGTATCGGAAAATTCTCTGTTTGGATATCACTTCAGGAGGGCTATGATTCTCCAATCACCTCTGTGGTCACAGCTCCAACATGCTTACAGAAAGGGATGGGAAGGAAAAAGAAAAACATAATAAAACCAGAGTGGACAGAAGATGGTTGTCATAACTCTCTCCATCCTTTCCTGAATGCCCTCGTTAATGTTGTTCTTTAAAGTTCAGTGAAAGTTCTTACAAGGTCATCCTGGGATAGAGCAGAGGTGTAAGTGTAGCTCCTGGGTCTGTCTCTCTCCAGAAACTTCTTATGTTGCAAAGTTCAACACTGTCATCTGATAGACTCAAACCTACTCTCTCTCATGGTAACCAGTATGTATTGACATCTCATATCTATATAATACGTGTAAACACACATACAAAATCTGCACATATATGTATGAAAAAAATATATATACATGTATAAGTAGTATATGTATTTATATGTATATACATATACAAATGTAAGTACATTTGTACTAACACATTAGTATTAGTGTATTTATGTTACACACATAAATGTGTATATATGTACTTATATATGATCAATAGATTTATTAACTAAATTTACTCAAAGTCTATACACATATTTTGACCTGGTAGTCAGACCATACTGTATCCTATGTAAATGAAGGAAGAAGTAGAACACATAGGAAGATGCCTCTAAATTTGGAGAATAGCATGAGAGACTCCATATGTGCGGACGCCTGTGGAAATGTACTGAAGGTTGGTTGATGGTTTATGGCCCTGTGGAGGTGACACAAGCTTTAGGGGTTTGGCCTTTCTCCTTCTCTCTTTGCTTCCTGGTTGTCATTCGGGGGCAGCTTTGCTCTTTCAGGTGATCCCTGCCATGATGTCCTGCTTTACCACAGGCCCAACGCAGCGGGATCATGTGACTGTGGACTATTCCTCGGAAAGCATGAGACAAAGCACATGTTCCGCTTTAGAAGTTGACTATCTCAGGCATTCTCACTTCACAATTTAAAACTGACTAACACAGTTTGTGTGTGTGTGTGTGTGTGTGTGTGTGTGTGTGTGTGTTCCTTATAAGAGGTATTTGATTGAATAGATAATGGAAAATGATGTCAATTTGACTTCGTTTCTTCCCCAGATTCTCTATGTATGTATGTACATAGGTATGCATGCACGTCTGTGTGTGTGAGTGTGTTTTTTTGTGTATGTGTGCGTTTGTATGTTCACATATGTGCACACGTGTGGAGACGAAGAGTTGCAAACGCGTGGAGGTCAGAGGTCAATATCAAGTATCTTTCGCTATTAGTCTTCCCTTTATTATTTGTGACAGAATTTTTTACTTGACCTGGGACTTGACTTGACATTTCATCTGGTCAGTAAGCTCCAGGTATGCTCCATCTCTGCTCCTGGGTTCTGGCCAGATTCCCCCCATTGATTCTTTCTGTGATCGGATTATAGACACGTATTCCCATGCCTGGGTTTTACATAGCTATTGAGGATCTGAACTCATTTTTTCATGCTGTCCCCCAAACACTTGACCCATGGATCTACCTCCCTAGCCCCTATATTTAGTGATGTGAAAATAAATCCCAAAGTATCTCTGGCATTATACTAAAGCTGTAGCCTGTATTGCCTTTTACCACCCAGCCTTAGAACTGTCCCACAACTTTAAGAGACTTAGCTCTGTTCCCATCTGTAGAGGAAAATGCTGATCTCTTTGGAAAGGCAACCTGTGCCTGTAAAGACCGGATTTTTCTTCCACCTAGTTTGATGGCAGTCTCAGTTTTACGCTTCCACTTCTGAATGAGAGAACATTTGGAGCTTCCAGTGGATGGTTAAGATATCTCCTTGTAAAAGGAACAGGGCACAGAAAACTCAGAATTACACATCAAGAAATATGTTATGTCATAGCTGGGGAGATCCTGAAGGGCCTGAGGATGTGTCCACTACTGTCTCAACCATGCCACCACTGGGTCCCCGAAACAATGAAACCCCTGCTTTTGTTCGATGACATTCAGATACTTCCACTCACTTCCCTTTGATTCCTCAATGACTCCTCCCCTTATCGATTCTGGCTTGCCTCATTCTATGCCTCAGATCATGTGTCACCCTGAGAGCACAGGCATGACACAGCCATGCAGACACTTTGAAGGGGTGGCTTGGCTCTGTCGCCCTTGGCAGGTTTCAGCCATGTACCAGGAGAACAACAGCTCTTAGTAACAGCTGTGTCTCAGCCTGGGTCTGGAATGTGAAGACACTTGGGATGGTCAGAAGCCAGAAGTCCCACAGCCCTCAGATGACACAGGGAAATAAATACGCATTGCCTTAAGCCACTAACACGTTGGGGTTGTTTATTGCCACAGGAAAGGCTGACTAATTTTAGAACCCAGTGTCCTTCCGTGTCTCCATTCTTGTCACTGTCAGTGAGGCTCCTTGCTAAAGCTCATTTTCCTTGCGGTTGGGAGAAAGGCTGCGGCAGATTCAAGTCACCTCCAGATGTGACAACAGCCAGAGGCAGAAAAGGGGCCACCTCATTCTGTGTTTGCTTAAGACCAGAGACGTACTCTGCAGAAGTCCCAAGGGTCTTCTGCTGGTGTCATGGCAGCAAGAAATGGATCCCAGGTCTGTTCTCAAGGCTTCATCTTTGGCAAGGAGTACAGTGTCAGTGACCGATCCATGTCAATCAGGGTCAACCCCTGGGGGCAGCAGGAGTAGCCAAGCCTGTTCTAAAATCACATCTATGGGGTGGGATGGAGGTGGCAATTGTTGTATACCTAATCAAAACCAGATCTTTGAAGAGGACGAAAATGAATGTTGACAAGAAAGTCTGGTGTTTCCTACACCCATTTCTGTGACTTCCTGGGGTTTTTCCTCTCCTCTTGCTTCCCTGAGGCTCCTGTCACTCCTGCCTCCTCTCCTCTCCTCCCCTCCCCTCTCCCCTCCCCTCTCTCCTCTCCTCTCCCCTTCCCTCTC
>NC_034603.1:77885619-77909393 GCF_900095145.1 Mus pahari
CCCCTCCTCTCCCCTCTCTTCCCTGTCCCCTCATCTTCTCCTCTCCTTCCTCCTTCCCCTCCCCTCTCCTCCTCTCTCTTCTCTTTTTTCCTTTCCTTTCCATTTCTTTTCCTTCTACTTCCTTCCTCCCTCCTTCCTTTCCTCCCTCCCTTTCATTGTGTGTGTGTGTGTGTGTGTGTGTGTGTGTGCGCGCGCATGCGTGCATATATGCAGGTACATGCGTGTATGCACATAGAGGCCACAGCTCAACCCCAGATGTCATTACTCATAGTCATCCACCTTGTTTCTTTGTGAGATAAGATCTCACACTAGAACTTGTTTATCACCAGTCTGAACCTGTCCCTGCCTCCCCAGCACTAGGATTCAAGCGAGTGCTGCCACACCTTTACCTGGGTTCAGGTACTTGTGTTCCCATGGCAGCACTTTGCAAGCTGAGCCATCTCTCTGTTTTTTTTCCTTTCCATTTGCTTTTTGTTGCTCTCGTATCCCCCCTCCCAACCCTTGATTCCCTTAAAGTATGAGATATTCACGGGTGATAGAAAATGACAAAAGTCTTAAAGAAGAAAATAATTTTATTTTTCATCTTAATCAAGTTGCTTTGTAGAACGGGTAATACCTGTAGTGCCAGTCCCCGAGCAATTCTTAGTGCAGGCAAACCCAGGACTTCTCAGATGAATCCCTGAGACTCCCTAGGTACCTAACTTTGAGGACTAGAGAAGGGGGCAGTTTCTCATTTTCAACTGAAAAGGTTTAAATTTGAATAAAGAGCTGGAACTTCAGACTATGTGAGCTCTCTCAGTAAGGACACATTGTTTAGAGTGTTTATATGACAGAAAACCTGGTTCCCAGGAGAGTCTTGACCTCAAAACTCAGTCTTTGTTAAACACCCAAATGAGAACCTGGAATAATGGGCTTTGGAGGAAATACCAGTCAAAGAATCCAAATAGGGATGGGACGGGATGGGTCCACATGATACTTCACTGAAGATGTTTCTTTGAAAATAGCCTGTATGTGTGGTTTGAAAGTGTTGACCAAATACATCTAATTTGCTACTTCCTTTCCCCCCTCCACCCCCAGCCATGTGTAATGGTAATGGTAGTAGATTTTATCATTTAATTTCTACCTCAGCAGAAAGACAGCCATCTTCACTTGTCTGTCTAGGATGTGTCACAAGGCCTCAGTGCATGCCAAACAAACGACCCCCAAATATTCTGTTTTTTTTTTTTTTTTATAGATTTATATTTGTGAGGATGTTTTGCTTCATTTCCTTAATTTTTAAAGAGTCAGTTATTTATATTCGACGAAAGCATTTTGTCTGCAGATATACTGTGTATGCAATCACTTGAATGCCTGGGGCCAGCAGAGGCCAAGAAAAGAAAGTATTCTTGATTTGGGCTCAAAAATTCAAAGAATATTTCTAGACTTTTGTTTGTTTTGGTTTTTCATGACAGGTTTTCTTTGTGTAGCCCTAGATGTCTTGGAACTTGATCAAGACCAGGCTGGCCTTGAACTCAGAGATCCACCTGCCTCTGTCTCCTAGGAGGGGTGCTGGGATTAAAGGTGTGTGACACCCAGCACTTTTTATTTTTCAGCAGAGACTTTTTTTTTCTTTATTTTCTTTATTTACATTTCAAATGCTATCCCGAAAGTTCCCTATACCCCCCCCCCCCCCCCCTGCTCCCCTACCCACCCACTCCCACTACTTGGCCCAGGCCTTCCCTTGTGCTGGGTCATATAAAGTTTGCAAGACCAAGGGGCCTCTCTTCCCAGTGATGGTCGATTAGGCCATCTTCTCAGCAGAGACTTTTAATGAATCATTACAGACATGTCAAATAAGGCAGTCTGCATTACCAGCAAGTCTGAGGGCTCTGTGAGCGGTAAAATGTGAAGGTAAGAGCTAAGAGACCTGGTGTGAGGCGGAGAACAGCATGCTGTCTGTGGCTGACAGTGGAGAATCGTGTCACGCTGCTGACTGACGTGGGCAAGAGGACAGCAGACTGAGCACCACATCTCCTGACCTGTCTCTCCCGGTGGAAGTGACCAACTTGGGTCCTGGTTAGAGGCCTGGTAGGTTGGTCTGAGAATCTGAATCTTGTTTTTGTCTCTACTCGTGTTCAGAAATCAGTTCCGGCCTGAGGTACTGGAAGGTCAATTTTGCCACCTGCTATCTTTGGACATTCCAGGGTGTAAGTCAGTCTCACTTGTGACTGGGGCTGGGACACTTATTTACATTTTATTTATCTATTTAGAATGTATGTGGGTGCATGGGTACCGTGGCCCACATATGGAGGTCAGAGGACAACCCGAAGGAGTCAGCTCTCCCCTTCCCTGGTTTTTGGGTTGTGGGCATACATCGAAAGTCGCCAGGCTTGGCAGTAAGTGCTATTATCTGCTGAGCCATCTTGCCAGCTCTAAGATAAACAAGACACAACAAAAAGTATGTGCGTTCATTTTATTGGGGTCTGTGTGTGTGTGCATGTGTGTGTGTGGCTGTCTGTGCCATCCAGTGAATGTGTGGAAGTCAGAGGACAATTTGTGGGAGTCAGCGCTCCCCTCTCACCTGTGGGTTCTGGGGATCAGGGTGTAGTATCAGGGTTGGCACAGCTTTTGCTCACTGAGCCTTCTGGCCATCCTCACTTGTTAAATGTACACTTATTGATTGATGTCTGGTATAAGAAGAGACTTATGAATGACCACTTAACTCTTTCAGACCCTATCGGGCTCACAGACCCATGCATTGCCCTCAATTGAATGCATGTGGATGGTAAAACCCTGCCACAGGACAGAAGCCCAAATGTCTCAAGATGCTGCTGAGGCCTTTATGAACGGAGTGTCTCCACCTTCTTATCAGCCGGCTACAAAAATTGCCTGCATTTCTTGAGCACCTTGCCCCTCTTGCCCCGTGGCTTTCTGTGCATTTGATGCTAATTGTGTGGTTTGTATATGCTCGGCTCAGGGAGTGGCACTATTAGGAGGTGTGGCCCTGTTAGAGTAGGTGTGGTCTTGTTGAGTTGGCATGGTACTATGGGTATGGGCTTTAAGACCCTCCTCCTAGCTGTCTGGAAGCCACTATTCTGCTAGCAGCATTCAGATGAAGATGTAGAATTAGCAGCTCCTCCTGAACCATGCCTTCCTGGATGGATGCTGCCATGTTCCCACCTTGATGACAGTGGAATACCTCCTTATCTGTAAGCCAGCCCCAATGAAATGTTGTCCTTATAAGACTTGCTTTGGTCATGGTGTCTCTTCACAGCAGTAAAACACTAACTAAGATACTAACTCTTCACAAACTCCATCTTTCTTCATCTCCCACATCTGACAAATAACTGGGTAGTCCTTTTGAATTCAAAGAGCCTTGCTTTTTAAAAAATCTTTATGTCTGCAGGAGGAGTCAAACATTTTCTGAGTGCACATTGAATGGGCTGTTCACAAGGCTACTGAGATTTAAATGTAGTGCTTTCTTCCTGGTTCATTTCCTAGGCTAACATCTGTGGTTTTCTTTTCAAAGATAATGGGGAAGCACCTTCATAGAGGCAAAGGGGAGGGGGGCAGAGGGCAGATGTGGGATGGGGGATGGTTTGTGGAGGGGCAACCAGGAAGTGAGATATCATTTGAGATGTAAACAAATGGAATGATTAATAAATAAAAAGAAAGCATAAAAATAATGTATTTGTTTCTAATATGAGCACCTGGGTTATACGATATGCTTAACACACATGTCAATAAACTCATGATAGCTACCAAACATGTAAATGAATGATTGTAGTGTAGTTTATTCAGAGACCGAAATGCAGTTTCGAAATGAATAACTGACTTATTTCATAGACAATAGGAATAGATATATTTACCGGATTTCATGCTATATTGTAAATAAAGCAATCAAAGTTTTCTGTTAAAAGTCCCACTCCCCTGTTTCCCTTTGGAGTTTTCACCTGGAAGACTCTAGATCACGACATAACGAGAGTATCACTGCCGATTCAATTATAGATTTTATTTTCCTCAGATTTTAAACAGCCTATTCATCTGGTACATGTAGACAGTACTAGGCTCTGACCAGGATCTCATTCCAGTGTGAGGTAACCACAGTGCCTTAGCCTCCGAACTTCTTCAGAGATTCCGTATTGTTTATGTTCTTTCAAGAGACAATGTCTTAAGATTCAGTCCGTAGATGCTGAAAGGTTGCTAGGGTCCTGTCAGGGAGGTTGAGAAGTCAAAGCCATTTTAGTCACAAGGCTGAGATGGCAGGTTCTTCTTCATTGACCTTTGCAGAGATAATGGCACACGACCCGTGAAGGGTGGGTGTGACACACGAGTAGAAACTTTGTAGTGGAGGATGAGGGTGAGAGGATCCCTGGGCGCTGCTGGTCATCTAGCCAGCAGAACTGACAAACGCCGGGTGCAGTGAGATGCTCTTTTCCAGCAAACAAGGAAAAATGGGGGCAGTGGTGTCGGAGGACGACACCCAGCATCAACCTGAGCCTGCACAGGTGTGCACAGAGGCAAGCACCCCTATGTGCATATGGAATACCTCTCTCTCTCTCTCTCTCTCTCTCTCTCTCTCTCTCTCTCTCTCTCTCTCTCTCACTTCACTTCACACACACAGATACACATAGACAAACACACACACACACACACACATACACACACACACACACACACACACACACACTGTGCTTTACAATGGATCACGCAGCACCCTGCTGTCTATCAAAACTCACGGACAGTCTGGAGGAGAGGCTCTCGTGCATTTGATTGAGCAGCATTTTTTTTTTCTCTCTCCCTGAGCACTCTTTATTTTTAAGAAGAAAATTTACAGATAAGCTATGAGCATTTCCACTTGAGAGTTTTTTTTTTTTTTTGACATTTCAAGACAACTGAAAAGATCCTGTTAATATATTTAACACAATGAAAAAAAAAACTCTTGAATTTCCATCCAATGAATTTTGGAAAGTCAGTGTATGCTCTCGGCAGCCTAAGTTTCCCAATTCATAGAGACTCACTGAGAAGTCTGGGAATTATTGTTTGATGCTGAGTAATGAAAATGTGTATGTATCTATGCACACGGGTGTTCTGCAGAGCTGAGTGGGTCACACTAAATGGTTCAAGGCTACGCATGGGGTCCGATTTTGAAGCAGACCAGTGGTGTTTAATGAAACAGCATTCCCCAAAATTCTCTGATAACGCTTTAGGGACCAACATAAGAAATGGCCACTGGTACAAATTTAATACAGTATTGAAGATGAGTTTTCACAATGTGGGAGACAGCACCATATGATGTGTCCCCTGACCTGCACAATGAATAGAAATCCACCTTGAAAACACGTTGCCCTAGGAATCAGGATGTCATTCCAAGAGGATGCTAAGGCTGTGCCTTCTGCTGCCTTCAATGCTTTGCTGAGACAGTTGTCATATCTCTGATTTCCTCTTGCAATTCAGTGCGTTAGTGCAGGTGCCAAGACTTTATTAGGACGCTAAATCTTATGCCACATGATAATTCTTTGACTAGCAACCAATATCCTCTATTTTCTTGCATATTTCACATATTCTTCCAAACTTAGCCCTGTAACCTCAATATCAATTTCTAGGCATTTCTTTTTAATTATTTGACATACAATTCCCCCACACCTCCAGATCCCTCTGTTATTTTTAGCAACAAATCACAGAGATACACTTCCCATATGTTGAGAATTGATGGCAGTTATTGATCCAGAAAAAAAAAATGGAAGTCAGGACATGACCTCAAATAACCCAAAACCATCATGTGTTGCCTCTTTTTTGGTGGGGATTGTCTTTTGGATTCTTATGTGATAGTCTTCACTAGTTAGGGCAAAGGGCAACTTACAAAACCCTGGAGAACTCACAGGGCAGTGAACATCAAAGTTCCTACAACATCCACAAGCAGAAATGTGTACTCTATGTGTTGGGTTTCTTCGGGTACTGGTTTGTGTCATTGGGGTTTACATGGAGGCATCTTGGGCTGTGAATTTAATGACCTTTTCAATTCTGTCCCATTGGGGAATGAGACTTGACATGGTGTTTAGCAGTTGCATGCTGGCTACAAGCTGTGTTTCTGTGAACATTGCTGCAGGTGTTCCTGATGCTACAGCTTACTCACAGTTGGCAGTTCGCTGTCCTAAAATACAATCTCCCTTTTTAATAGCTTCTGGAACATGCAATGAAAACTATGCAATTCTACAGTCTTTATAACTACTGACATTTTCTTATGTTTCCAGGGCAATGCAAATGCATAAGCCGGAGTTGTAACTTTCTGGTGCTGTGCTCTCATACATCTGTCTAGATTTGACTCACTAAAGGTTGAGTATCTCTGTAATTCCGAGGCCACAGCCTATCAACATCTCATTTTTATCCAGAGGATGCTGTTTGTTGTCTTACTGGTGAATGATGCGTGGTGGGTGATACTGTCAATGTTACAAGATGCATAATCACCTAAGAAACAACCCCCCTGGGCTTGCCTGTAAAAGACTAACGGAATTAGGTAGCCTCTGGGCATGCCTGTGAGAGATTCACTGGATTAGATCACCTGAGATGGTGCAGTACATTGCCTTTATTGGACTCAATTTTAGAGGCCTTCCCTCCTTAAATTGATTTTGTCAGGCATTTTACCACAACAAGGAGAAAACACAATTGATACATGATCTTATCTTGGAGGTCACCATCTACAGCCAGTTCTGGTAGTAGTTGTCCAAATAGCAGACCCTGAATCAAGGACCAATGTACAGCTAGTTCTACCTCAGAATTTGACCCCATGTATCGCCTTATACCATTAACTGCTAATCACTTAGCTCTGCAGAGCATCCATGTATATACACATTTTTATTACTGAGCATCAGAAAATAATCCCCAGACTTACCAGTGAGTCTTTATGAATTGGGAATCTTAGGCTGCTGACAGCACACAACTTGCTTTCCAAAACGCATTGGATGGAAATTCAAGTTTTCTCATTGTACTTTGGTCCTTGATTCAGGGTCTGCTTTTTGGACAGTTGCCACCAGAATTGGCTACAGATGGTGATCTCTAAGCTCACCTGGAGAGTAGAGAGGTGAGAGGTGAAGAAAAGAAAACCAGTGAATGCTAGGTTGCAGAAGATGTGGTTGCTATGAACAACCAGGCTGCATGTTCATCAAGACTTTATTAGTATATTTAGTGTGTGTGTGTGTGTGTGTGTGTGTGTGTGTGTGTGTGTGTGTGTGTGATAGTACACATGTGGCGACCAGAAGACAATATGTAGAACTCCTTCCTTACATATGTGTGGGTTATTGGGATTGAACTCAGCTCATTATCAGGCTTGGTAGCAAGCACCTTTACAAGCTGAACCAACCAGTAGCCTATTGTTTGAGAGATCTAAAGGCCACGTGGGATGTATCAGAATAATTCTTCTGTGAGAAGCATGGATGTCTATTCACCAGTTTCTGCCTTTCATTATTATCTGGGATGATAAGTCACCCAGTTTGCTGTAGTATAGCTGGACCTTCAGCCAGACCCTAAGATAGAACTGCAGCAAGATGAAGTTAACTATGGAGATGAGTTGGGAGAGGTCACTGAATTGACAAAGATCTACATCATGGGCTTAAGGTCACAGGAATGACCCCAATGGTTTGGAAGTAAGAACAGAAAGTTTGCACTTGTAGTACAGAATAGAGACTCCTGGATATTTTTTTTGCACATATGTATTTTAAAAATAGTGTTTATAGGTTCACATCTGATATGGTAGCAAGTTATTTTAGGAAACAAAGAGACTAGGGGTAGGGATGTTATCCAGAAAACCTTGTTACAGTAAGAACTGCCAGTAGGCTTCAGTAATGCACTAGCAGTAAGGATGAAGACAATGAACTAAAATCAGTCATTTACATCACTTCTTTCATTACTCTGTTATTTCATGGTAAGGACATCCTACAAATGCAGCACAGAGCTCAGAGCAAACAAACGAAAAAGTAAAACTATCACACCATCTGCAAGAAAATGTACAGAATAATAATGTCATGCAGAAGTTGAGAACTTAACCCTTACGTATAGTATAGTGTATTGGTGACAAAGTGACAAAGAACGTCATTGGAATAATAAGAAGCACATTCTGGATTAATTTCTCATGAAGACAGGAGATGGAATTGTTAAGATGCATTGAATTAGGGTTCTTTAGTGAAACAGAACTGATAGGAAGAATATATCTCTATATCTATCTATCTATCTACCTATCTATCTATCTATCTATCTATCTATCTATCTATCTATCTATCCATCTATCCATCCATCCATCCATCCATCTATCTATCTATCTATCTATCTATCTATCTATCTATCTATCTATCTATCTATCTATCTATCTTTCTATCAAATGGGGGCTTATTGTTTACAGGATATGGTCTGCCTAGTTCAGGAATGGCTGTCTGGCTGTCTCCTGGTAAAAAGGCCAAGAATCTAGTACTTGTTCAGTCCATGAAGCCAGATGTCTCAGAGGGGTTCCTGTCTTTGCTGAAATTCTAAAGAAATGGGTTCTAACACCAGCAAAGAGATGCCTCTGCAGCAGGACTGATGCCTTCGCCAGGAAGAGTGAAGGCAAGCAGGCGAACTATAAAAGCTTCCTTCTTCCATGTTCTTTTATGTGGGCTGCTATCAGAAGGTGTGGCCTAGGTTTAGAGTGGATCTTCTGACCACAAGTGATCCAGATTCAGGGGGAGTATTCCTACCTTAGATAAACCAGTCAAGAAAAGAAAGCCCTTACAATTATGCCCAGCCTGGATGGTTTTAGTTGATCCCAGATATTTCCAAATTGACGGGCAAGATTTGCCATCACAGGCGTTTTGCAGCTTAAAATCTTTTATTATTGCTTCATTTTTCTTGTGTATACGTGTGTATGTGTACATCTATGTGTGTATGTATGCCTCTACCATGTAGAATACATATACAAATATATAAATAATATATATATATTATATATATATATGTCTATTATATATGCATGTGTTTGTGTGGGAGTAGGAAAGTGTCTTGAGCATGACGGAGGCACACATATGTGTGCCTTCTTGTGGAGACCTGAGATCAATGCTGAGTGTTTCTCTACTTTATTATTTCAAAGATTTATTTATTTTTATACATAAGTGCACTGTCCACTTTATTTTTAAGGCAAGGTCTCTCATTGAACATAGACTGGAAGTCTAGAGAGCACTGTAGAGAACCTACACTAAGCACTAAGGTTCTATATGTGTTCTACCATACCCGGGCACTTAAATGGGTACTAGGGATTTGAACTTATGTCTTCGTGTTTGTATGGCAAGCATTTTACCCCAAACCTCACACTTTCCCCAGCTCACACTTTATGTTTAAAGTTGAGTGGTAGGTATATTGGAGCTCATACGTTTTCTTTTTTGATACTTCTCATTCTACTTAAAAGAGTCATGTCTAGGACTTGATGACATTGGATATGAAGACAATTTTGAGGATGAGTTAATCCCGCATCTTCTTTTCACGCTTTTAGACAAGTTAATGAGGAGTGAATTTTTGCACACGTACAGAGACATACACAGACTCCCATAAAACAATGAAGTAGTTCTCATGTGGTTGTTCTTTTTTCCTTTTCTGTGCTTCATCTGAAGCTCCCATAAATAATGTTTTAACTAGCTGGTGACCCTCGACTTCCATTTCCACAGGATGATTTATAGAAAGCAGAATCCCTGTGTGTAGAGGGATAAACAACACAATGAAGTCATCTTTGCCCCAGCATCTCCACAAATGCATCCAGCTTGGAAGTGGACTCTCATTCAAGGAGCTAGCTATCTTACAGCCCTACATAAATACTGTGAGCAGGCTTTTTGTTGTGGACAGCTTCCAGGGGGAGCTGCCACACTCTGTTGTGCGTTGGTTTTCCAGGAATAGCAGAGTAATTCACCTCTGTTCTTGCACAGTCGGGCCGAACCACCCCTTACGCAATAGCGTGTGATGAAACACGCCAACAGCAAACGACAGCTGCAGAAGGAGCCACATCGGTGGGCTTTCCTCTAGCTGTGGTTTTGTTTGACCACAGTCTGTCTTGACTCTCACTGACTGTTAGTGACGTCAAAGCAAAATGCCCATGCTAAGAGAGGAATGGAAAATACCTCAAGAGAACACACTGGTTTCTTCACTTACAATTAAGTCATTCAGCTTAATGACAGTACCAAGAATCCCAAGAAAGAATGATAGTTTTTTTTTCATCATTTTAAGAGCACTTGTGTTTCCTCTAAGTATTTTTGTCCTGAACGGAACAATGACATTTCACCAAGAGAAAGCTTTTTATAAAGTGAAAGACAAGAGAGAAACTTTTTTTTTTGTTCCCTCCAGAATTTTATATGCAAGCTCCCAGTGGCCGTATTATTTGCTGTATCTCCAGACTTAGAAAGTCAAATTTTATTGTCATCTTTTTTTTTTTATAGGAGGGGAGGTCAGGTCACATTTAGTAAAATAATGAAAAGAGCATTTTTTCCAGTAGTCAAATAAAATGGAATCTTAAGACATTTGCCCCAAAGATAGCATGGGTTTTTGGATAACTTGATTCAAGAAAAGGAGACCCAGGCATTTTGAACTGGAGACATCAGGAGGTTTTATCATTTCCCTTGGTTTTGATTTGCCTCGCTCCGGGAGAATGTGAGCATTAGACACTAATATGTCACTAGAAGAAGGAAGCTGTTACAGTTATTTTTTTAAAGTCATAGTCAGAAGGCAGGTTTTCCTAGGTCCTCCACCATCCCCAGAGTCACCATCCTTTGATACAAGGACTCTCGAATTTAAACTTCTTGCCTTGTGTGAGTGAGACCTAGACAGAAGCGAGACTGGGGGTTAGTTCTCCTTTTTCACGTTGGGTTACCCCTACCCAGATTGACTGTGAATTACTTTAATTAGTTCATTCCGTTGCTTTTATCTTTTCAGATGGCAGGGGTCAGGACACTCACCCATCCTTAATCTAACAAATTCTGTTTGTCTCAGAACAGGTTACCAAGTCTTACATACTTCTTTTTTCTTTTGAAAAGTAGGAGGAATGCGGGAAACAAAATCTGGACAGGGAAGGACTCTGGGTACTTGGGTCAAGACAGAAGAAACAGCATGATGCTTTGAAGTTTTGAAATGTACCTGTTGGCATCCACGATAGCATCTGGTTTTGGTGGTTGTTTATGGGATGGATTCCCAGGTGGGGCAGTCTCTGTATGGTCATTCCTTCAGTCTTTCCTCCGAACTTTGTCTCTAACTCCTTCCATGGGTATTTTATCCCCTCTTCTAAGAAGGATCAAAGTATCTACATACCTCCTTGTCTTTATAGCTGTCTCCTGAGAGGTTCTGCCAGTGCCTGACAAATACAGAAGTGGATGCTCACAGTCATCCATTGGACTGAGCACAGGGTCCCCAATGAAGGAGCTAGAGAAAGGACACAAGGAGGTGAAGGGGTTTGCAGTCCCATAGGAGGAATAGCAATATGAACTAACCAGTACCCCCAGAGCTCCCTGGGTCTAAACCACCATGGTGGGACTCATGGCTGTAGCTGCATATGTAGCAGAGGATGGCTTAGTTAGTCATCAGTGGGAGGAAAGGCCCTTGGTCCTGTGAAGGTTCTATGCTCCAGTATAGGGAAATGTCAGGGCCAAGAAGCTGGAGTGGGTGGGTTGGTGAGCAGGGGTAGGAGGAAGGGGATAGGGGATTTTTGGAGGGGAAACTAGGAAAGGGGCTAGCATTTGAAATGTAAATAAATAAAACATCTAGTTATAAAAAAAGAAGTTAAGAAATGCATGGTATGACTATGTGCGCGCATACACACACACACACACACACACACACACGCATAATTGTGGAAGTGAATGTGTTATGTATTTAGTGTTGGAGGGGGCAGCTGCTGTCCTTTGGTTCCTGGATCCAGAGTGCTAAACCTTGTCCAGATGCCTTTGACAGAATCCTGCCACTCGGCAAGTGCAAAGTCTCCTTCTGTGGAGGAACAGGTCAAGGAAACGAACTGAATCAAGGAATTACATCTTGTCATTTTTGTCCTTGTGCTTGGAGTCCATGTGGCATGAGCAGTCATCGACTCATTTGATGCTACCGATGCTGGTGTGTTTGCAGTGGGCTCTGACTGGCAATGGAATCCAGATATCAGTGACTCCATAGAGAGGTGAGTCGGAGAAGAAGAAGACAGTGAGCTCCTAATTTGTTCAGACTATAAGAGTCATGTCTAAGGCAGCATAGGTGCATTTCACAAAAATCCCAAATCCAGCCCTGATGTGCCAGTGTGCAAACTATCAATACGTAGTAGTCTCCTAGTGGTCTTGCTGTTTTCTCCACTGGCATGTCTCTGAAAAAGAGGATGTTTTAACTTTACAGCCTATGTTAGCATACTTCCATCGCCTAGGGATGGTGATAAATCATGGGTCCTCCATGGGTTTTGCTCTTTCCCTGTGGAACTAAGACATCCGCTTGAATGAGTGATGGTCTTCCCATTTCGCATCTTTGCTACCCACGAAGTGCTCATTGGTTTTTAATCATTCATTTCAAAACACTGGCAGGTCAGGGACAGAGCGGTCAGCAGATGTTTCCAATCCTGGGCCCTTGGTTTACTATGGCACAGACACTTCAGTTTTCCTGGCTGCTGACGGACCGTCCTTTCTGGGGCTTGTCAGCCTTAACACTGACTAGTGATTTGTGTTGGGCTATTAAGCATGAAAGAAAAGCAACAGTTGTCCCCCACCAAGGGAAAGAATAGATAAAATATCTCTGAATAAACACTAGAAGGCCCGTATGACTTTAAAAAATATGATATTATTATTATTGCTATTATTTGTTACCCTGTCCTGGTCTGTCCTCTCACAGTTCCTTATCCCATTCCTCCTACCCCCTGTCTCCAAGAAGTTGTCCCCCTGTCCCCCTGCACCAGGCCTCCTCAATCCCGGGGGCCTCGAGTCTCTGGAAGGTTAGGCGCATCTTCTCCTACTGAGGCCAGACCAGGCAGACTTCTGCTGTGTATGTGTCTGAGGCCTTGGACCTGGGACCAACTAGTGTATGCTGCCTGGTTGGTGGCTCAGTGTCTGAGAGATCTCAGGGATCCAGGTTAGTTGAGACTGCTGGTCTTCCGATGGGGTTGCCCTCTTCCTCAGCTTCTTTCAGGCTTTCCCTAATTCAACCACAGGTGTAAGTACTTTCTTTTATCTCAGTCAGTTGCTTGTTGGGCCTCTCCGAGGGCAGCCATGCTAGCTAGGTTCCTGTCTGTAAGTACACCATAGCATCAGTAGTAGTGTCAGGCCTTGGAGCCTCCCTTTGAGATGTATCCCAGGTTGGGCTGGTCAATGGACCACCTTTCCCTCAGTCTCTTCTTTATTTTCGTCCATGCAGTTCTTTTAAACAGGGTCAACTCTGGGTCAGGACTTCATGACTTTTAAAAGTTAGCTTGGGGATGTTTCACTTAACGGTGCTTGGGAGACCCTTCTGAGTGGAAGAGATTGTGGGTTTTGTGATCTAACAATTCCTTTGATATATAGGGTGGCAAACCAATGCTTATTTGTATATGTCTCATCTATTTTAGATGAAATGAGGTTCTCTACTTCTTGAGGCAGAGTCCTTGCTGAAAACAGATAAACTGCCAACCCGTATGGTAAATTAGGAAGACGAAGGAGCAGGGCAGCCATGCCCAAACATCTCACGGAACCTCCTAGGAGTTGGTTCAGATTGCTTGATGAGTAGCTGAAAGAAAGAGTAAGATAGAGAAAAGAGAGCCCCACACTGCTCTCGCTCAGACCGTCGATGAAACAATGCCAGTTCAAAGCAAGGAGAAAACTTTTAATTATTTGAGCAAACACCTCATACTTGACATCCTGGCCTCTTATTTAAGGGTGACTTAAAAGCCGACATGTTGAAAAGTATCAGGGAAAAAACGACAGAAGAGGTTATAACCCACTGCAAAGGCTGCTGTGCATAGACAGATAGGAGAGCCCTGGGCGTTGTTTGGGGGCATTGTTTGGGGGCCTCTTTTTATGGGGCTTACAGAAGGAAGGGATTGCTTATTGAGGAGCTTAGTTCGAGGAGTAGTTCTTTCCTTTGACTGGCAGATTAAGTTATGTAAACATTTCTCTACTGCACATGTCCCTTCCCATAATGCACCTGAGTTTCAGGGCAGGGGAGCTCTGCTTTTATTTTTATTATTATTATTATTTTAGATAATTGTTTTTATCCACTTTACATCCTGACCACAGGCCTCCCTCCTCTCCTCCCAGTCCCACCCTTACAAACCCCTCCCCACATTGCCCTCTCCCCTTCTTCTCTAAGAAGGGGGAGCTCCTTGGGGCACCACCTCACCCTGGGAGATTTAATCCCAGCAGGTATATTCTCTCCCATGGAGGCCCCACCAGGCAGTCTGGGTAGGAGAAGGGGATCCAGTTGCAGGGAACAGGGACAGCCCCTGCTCTACTTGTTAGGGAACCCACTTGAAGGCCAAGCTGGACATCTACTACAAACGGGTAGGGCTCCTAGGTCCAGCAACTGCATGGGGAGCGCTGCTTTTTATTATTATTAATTATTTTATTTATTTATATCCCAATTGTTGGCCCTCTTCAGGTCCCCACATCCCAGAGTTCTTTACCCCTTCTCCCTCTCTCCCTCCCCTTCACCTCTGAGAGGTGACCCCGCCCTGGGGTATCAAATCTCTACAGTATTAGGTGCATCCTCTCCTACTGGGACCAGACAAGGCAGTCAGTCCTCTGCTACATGTGTACTGGGGGCTTAGAATTAGCCCATGTATGCTGTTTGGTTGGTGGCTTAGTCTCTGGGAGCTCTCAGGGGGGCGGGGTTCAGGTGTTAATTGACACTGCTATCTTCTTATGGGGTTGCCATCCCCTTCAGTTCCTCCAATCCTTCCCCTAACTCTTCTGTAGGGGTCCCTGACCTCAATCCCAATGGTTGGCTGTGAGCATCTGCATCTGTCTCAGTCGGCTGCTGGTAGAGCCTCTCAGAAATTTTATCCATATGCATCTTCAATTGTGTAAAGACATAAGGTGGGAAACTAAGGATTCTTTCTAAGTATCTGTTTGAGGACACCATTTTCCCTTATTGTGTTCCCATCTAAAACCAGTCCAGACCTGACTGACACACTCTAGACATACTGGGGAAATATCTGGATGGGATCTGCCTAAGTGTTATGGTCATTAAGAGGAGGACAAATTTCTTTCATCCTTCTTGATGGAATGTTCACGCAGCTCAGTGCAGGTGGGGTCTTAGATTGCAAACCGGTTGCTGGGTGCACTGTTTGAGGAAGAGTATATATGTTTCAATACTACACGCAGGTAAATGTCCTGGATTATGTGTGTGTGTGTTTGTGTGTGTGTGTGTGTGTGTGTGTGTGTGTGTGTCTAGTCCAAACCAAGTGGAGTCCTAGATGACCAAACTGCTCCCTAGGCTTAAAGCTTTTGCTGACAGAATACCAGGTGCAAAACCTATGGTGTGAAAATTCTTGCTCTTCTTGAATGGAAAGCAGGAGTGACACTGTCACATTGTTCGGTGGCTAGGTTTCTCAGAAACCTTGTCCTCAAGGAATGAGATGAAGGGTGTGGGATACAAGCATTGGGATAAACAGTATCTGCAGGTATACATCTGAGGCTCTCGCAGGTTGTCTTTATGCTTCCTTTTGACAGCAGATCGTGCATCCAACAGGTACTCACTTTTTTATTTTTTTTTACCATATTGAAGAAAATTTCCCATGGCTTCAACACTATGTCCAAGAAAAGTCACACCTTCCCACCAGCACCTCCTCTTCTTCCATATTGGGGGAACCAGATTTGTGGGTGCCACTCGAGGGTGAAGTCGGAGATCTTAAGAGTGTGGGAGGTAAATACAGAGATTCCGCGCCTACATGGGTCAGCCTCTTCCGCTGAGAATCCAGTCAATGGAAACTGGTCTCCAGGTGTGAAAACAATTTTCCACAGGCAGGTAGGGTCTGGAGAGTGTCTTGAACGGCTGCCAGCAGCCTGGCTTTTTCTCTGCACAGCAGGGCCAGGACTCAGCTTATCAGCTGGAGGTTTATATTTCTAGGTAATTAATCAAACCAGCGGAGTATAATGATCTCCCAGGAGAATTAGAATATGAAGCCCTTTGATAGATGTCCAATTATTTTGGATTACTCAAAGTTTATGAGGTTCTCAGGAAATTACGTGTGACCCTTATTTGGTGGAAGTTAATTGCCCTCCAGCCTCGGTAGTGCAAAGCCTATATCCGGCGGCAGTTTGACGGAAGTGGTCAGGCTCAGGGCTGTTGTACCGATTGTGATTTGGGGTTAAGAGATTAACGTGGCAAAAAGGTCAAGGAGAGAAAGAATTAGAAATGTGATATGTGGCTTTACGGATTTAATTTAGGTCTGGCAAGAGAGATGCCAATCACAGGCTACTCAGCGGGAATGAGTTTAGAATGATCTGAAGCTCCTCCCAGCTTAAAGGTTTGCAACTTGTGTGGGTGTATATGTGTCTGCATGAACGTTCGTGCATATGTGTGTGTGTGTGTGTATCCAGGCTGATGTCAGCAGACAAGCTCTTTGTTATCTCGTGGGTGACTTTCACCTTTTTTGTTGCACACAGGGTCTCTCTCACTAGTCTGGACCAAGTACCTCAGGCTTAGGTGAGCTGCAGGGATTCACGTACCTCCAAACCTCCCCCTCGCCATCACTGTCATACAAGTGTGATTCATCACACCCATCTTCTTATATGGGTTCTGGTAACCAGAACTCAAGTCCTCATGCAAGGCAGGCGCTTTACGGACTGAACCATCTTCCCCGTTCAGAGGTTTAAAATTCTATGATAATAATTGGGAAGAGCATTGGCACAGAGTCAAGATGATGAAGGTGGCCTAGGGCAAGGAGTATACTGGCCTGGGTGGGTTCTCCTTTTTCCATGTATATTTGTATTGTATTGTATTGTATTGTATTGTGTTTTTCTCTGTTTGTGTCCCCCTCTTATTCTTTCGGATGGGGCTCTGATTGAACCAGGAGTTTGATGGTTCTACTAACTGGCTGGCCAGAGGGCTCCAGGGCTCCTCCTGCCTCCACTTCCTCAGTGCTAGGGTTATAAGGTCTGCTATGGCACCTGATTGCTCCTCCTTCCCCTTCATCATTTGGATGCCAGGGAGCAAGCTCAGCTCCTCATGTCCGTGCGGTAAGCACTGGATCAGCTGCTCCCACATCCCTAGTCCTGACGTCAGCAGCTGTGTACCACCGTGCCCTCCTCAGGTATGATTTCACCGATCCAACTTTGCCTTCTGCCTATGTGTCTTGGGTCAGTGACCTAACAATGTGTCCTGGAATTATTTGGTGCAGCAAGGTTTCCTAGGTTAAGTGTCATTTTGGGTCTACTTTAGTTCTTACTTTTGGGTAGCAAAATATAAAAACGACAGGAAAGATCAAAATGACAAGGAGTCTGGGCTCTGGAGAGAAAATGCCTGGATATAAATTTTAGCTTTGTCATCCACTAGAATATTAAAGAAGTGACACACTGTATATGTCTCAAGTCCTTTCCACAGTAAAGGGGAACGATAAAGGGTTAGTCCTGATATAGTTCTTTGATGGTTAAGTTCAATGGTTTTGTTTCCCAGTTGCCCCATGCGGCCGTGGATTTCTATGCACGGCAATCACTTTTGCATCTGTGGAAGCAGAGTCTTGCTAAACATAAACTAGATACCGGTATTTGCTTAATGACTCGCTCCATGGGGAATGCCTAACAATGCCTGGAGCACAGTCACTCTTAGCACATGCTGGCTGTTGTCATGAGTTTTCTTTCTACCTTGTCTTTGTTCTTCCAGTCCTGAAGCACAGTGCTGGAAGGTGTAAGGACCCTGATGTGTTAAGAAAAACCATATCCCCAGTGTCCAAAAATGAAGCTAGAGTTAGAAACCAGGAAGATATCTTTTCCTGACCTACTGGTCAGGAGATATGGAGATAGCCTTGCATTTCTTCAAGTCTTCTCTACCAACCCCTTTGGAAGAGCAGTGCATTTATTTACACAGGCTTACCTTAATGATGGCTAGCATAGTGGAATGACCATTGGGTAAACACTATTGGGGATCTCTTCCCTTTGTTTACATCGTTAGCTGTCTGGTCACAAATTCTTAGTTAGAAATAGCCAGAAAGCTAGCCCTATCAAATAGGCACCGACGATCATGGAAAGTTTGCCTAATCAGTTTGTTATGGGCAGCTTGGAATTGGTTTAATCAGAAAGCCCTTGTTGATCCTGTTCCGCAGAACACTTGCTCGGTGATGTGTTTTCAGGATCGGAATCAAAAGAACATTTTTTCTGCCGTCCACACAAACCTGCTTGGCACGTGCTCCTGTTTATGGAAACTCCAGACGTATATTTGTATTCTTTTGAAAAGGGTGGGAGTGGGGAGGGAGGTCACAGGGGAGATTAGGGCTCTAGCTTTCCACTCAGCAAGCTGAATTCTTGTAGCCTTATCTGATTTCAGAAAGTAAGCAGAGGTTTAAGCTTAGTCTAGACTCTGGCTGACACACGGACAAAGGCAAGGAATTTTCTCAGCTGAGGTCTGGTAGCAGATTCTTCTCCAGGTTGCCTGGGAGAAGACATCAAGCCACAGCGGAGGAGCCCCTTTCCCCTTGGGAACTACTACTGTTTTCTGGACACACAACCTCATTTGTTTGACCTCTCCCAAAGGCAGCCATTGCTATAAAAATTGAAACAGATGAAACAGGCTCAGACAGAAATTTGTCTAGTATTAAATAGTGAAGAAATGGTAAACTCAAGACCACAGCAATGCATTAAAAGACATTTTATGTAGTTTTCACTATGGGAAATGTCTTTTTTTTTTTCCTGCTGCTGTGATAAAATTATCAGGCAAAAGCAACCGAAGGGTGCATGTCTTTAGTTTGGTGTCACAGTTCTAGCAGCTGAAGCTCATGAGGTAGGGAGGGCATGGTGGCATCAGGAATGGAAGCCTGGACAGCCACGTTTCATCCACACTCAGGAAGCAGACAGTGAACAGAAAATGGAGGTTGGGTTTAGGGCTCAAGGCCCATCCCCAGTTCGTGACTCACTTCCTCCAGGGAACGAACTAAGCACTCAGCATATATTCACATATAGGACAACTTGAAGAAATAGAAAATTCTCTGTGTGGGTACATGTGAGATATGTGCACACGTGTCCAGGTATGTCCAGGTTTGTACAGGAACGTGGAGACAAGAGATTAATACCAGGTATCTCCCTCGGTCACTTTTCACATTACATTTGAGACAGGGTGTCTCACTCAGCTTGGAGCTCCTTGAGATGGTCAGATTAGCTGGCCACTGATCCACAGGGATCTTTCTGTCTCTGATTCCCCGCCATTGGAATCCCAGGCACATGCTATCATGCTTGGCGATTTTTTTTTTTTCTTTTAAGGTTTACTGATTTTATGTGCATGAATGCCTCATTTGCATGCATGTATGTGTGTTATGTGCACGTCTTGTGCCCACAGATGCTTAGAAGAAGGCATAGGATTCCTTAGAACTGGAGTTACAGATGATCTTTAATCCCCACGTGGCTGATAGAAACTGACCCAGGGTCTCCTGCGAGAGTAATAAGAACTTTCAACCTCTGCCCTGTCTCTCCAGCACCTCTCCATCCCTACTCAGCTTCTTATTAGGGTGCTGGTGGACCAACTTACACTCTCGTGTTTTTTATTTCAGTGCTTCAGCCTCCTCCCCAGCTCCTTAAAAAAAAGAAGCTCTTTAATAAGAACCCGTTCTTTTAATAAAAGCCACTTCTGGGGTCTTTCACCAGCAAACTCCTGGTTCGGCCTCATTCTGTGTTGAAAGTGCGTTATTAACACAGCCACAACGGAAATCTAGGGAATGCATAATTTGATTCTTTGCCTTGTCCCTCCATCAAATGATGGGTGCCTGGCGGGGAAAGGAGGGACAAGAAGGGTGACAGATCTTTCTCCAGCAGACAGAAAGTAGGTATTTTATTCTAGCAGGCACTTGAACACCTGATAACGTTTTTCTTGTCCTTAAGAAATGATTAACTAACAGGGTAAAACATGCTCTGAGTTCCAGTTCCCTGCGTGGGTTCTGCTGTGGTTTCCAGTAAAGAATGTTAACTAAAGTGTCAGATCAGTAGCCTTTGATTTCTACACCAAGGTAGACATTCAGGTTTGCTCTTTGTTTTTGTTTTTTTTTTTCACACATTCCTTGAATTCATTGAGTTTTGCCCCGAACTTCCTTGGGGTCGGAGAGCAAGAGCCAACATCTGTACAAGACTTTTTCAAGTAATGCCAGTCATAATTCTGACATTCCTGGTCCCTTCCATGTTAGCGTGTGACATGGCCGGAGGCAAAGGAACGCAGGCCCTCGACTATCTGCCGACTGCGGCAAGTGTGTATAGATGGAGCCCCAGCTGGTGGCACTTAGCTTTCTGATCTAGGTGATCTCTCACTTGTACTTTGCCCCACTTGACAAGGGTTTGTCAGGTCACGTCTGGAATGCAAATGTACTTGGGGCTTTTAGGTATGGGGGAAAAAGTCACTGTCAGGGCCAGCTTTGTAATATTTTCAGGGTCTTGCATCAAATAAGGATGAAAGGCTTGCAGAAAGAGGAATTTTAAGATGGCTACAGGAAGGCATCCTGAAGCAGAGGGCATGGTTGTGGAGCATGGAGCATAGACAAGGTGAGAGAGAGAGAGAGAGAGAGAGAGAGAGAGAGAGAGAGAGAGAGNACGAGCTAGCTGAAGGTCTAAGTCAGAGACAGGCAAGTGACCATGGACCTAAACCATCAAGGCAAGAGTCACAAGAACTTCTTACATCTCTTGACACTCTGTTGGTTTACTTGGTGTGTTGTTTTTCTCACTGTTGTACACAATTAGCTGTCAAGAAGCAACTTATGCTCAATGGCTGAATCATGGCTTTCAGGGAAGGCAGTCCACGGTGTTATGGTACGCAGGGCAGTATAAGCATTATGGTATGGCAGGACAGTGAGGATGCCTGCTTGTTCACATCTCTTGGGGGCAAGAAGTAAAGACCAGGCAGTATGTGGAATTGGGCTCTTTCTTTAAAAAGAAAAAAAAAAATAAAAGAATGATTTCTTTTTTACATGTGTGTGCCTTCTTGACTGCATGTGAGCCATGTGCATGCAGTGTCATGTGACGGCCAGACGAGGGCGTCAAATCAACTGCAACTGGAATTACAGGAGGTTGTGAGGTGTCTGATATGGGTGTCGGAACTTCGACCTTGGTCTTCTTCAAGGGCAGCAAGGATTCCTGCATCAATCTCTTTACAGCCCATACCCACTCTCCAAACAGTGCCTCCTAATGAGATACACGTTTTCAAATATTTGCACCTATGGGGGGTGGGGTGGGGCATTTCATTTCCAGACTCTAATAGTCTTGTCTGGCATCCTGGGAGGAACGAAACAATCGGAGGTTTGGGGTGTGGGAGTGTGTGTGTGCCTATGTGCTTTAAGCTATGTAGCTTGTAGAGACCAAGGTCAGCAGTTGCTTGATGGTAAATTAAAGCATCAGTAAAATGCAACAAACAAACAAACAAACAACAACCCCCCCCGAAAACAAAAAAACCCCATTAATCATAGCAGAGAAAATCAAAAGTGCCTTGCACGCCTTCCTTCTGCACTGAGCCCTTTTACCAGGTTAGTTTTTGTAAGAGAGAGAGAAAAAAATATATCTACAGCTAAACAACAAAGGATCCAATGTAAATTTCTGATAGTCAACAAGCTGGTCTTGAACTTCCAAAGACCTTTTACTTCACAGAGAAAGCATTTAGGTGCTTCCTGCGTGGTTTTGCATCTGGAGCGGGAGGCCCCTTTCTCCCAGTGCTGAGTGACATCGTCAAGCGTGCTTCTTTCCAGTAAAAGTGGAAAAATATCAACCCAAGATTTCAAAGGGAAGGAAATGCAATGTATTTTCTCATCAAATTTGGCATTATCTATTTAGCAGGCAGGCCTTTAATCTTCAGCGTGGTATTTTTCCATTGTATAATTCTGAGTGTGTCTTAAATCTGTCTCACCCTTTTAACTCCGTCTTTCTGAAACCCGAATAGAGTTTGCCCAAAACTTATCTTCGTTCCCCATTTGTTTCCTCAATAATTTTGATTATCGTTCGCCAGAGGTCCACTGGAGGAGCCGGCCGGCCATCTCCTCTGCAAATATGCGAACGTAACAGAGATAAAGCTCCTTTGCTAGCACGAATTCATTAACGACCTGGATAAAAAAGGACTTTCCATGTCTGGCATCCTGGGGACTGAAAAGATTTGGAGGTTTGTTGATAGGGGCATATATGATGAGAAAGGTACAATCGTAGGCTTAAAAAAAAAAAGTGTATTACATCTCTTAAATAAGAAGGAAAGCCAGACAATTTTGTTCCAGGGCTTGGGGTTTAAGGGAAGTCACCACCCTTCCCACTCTGCTGTCGGACTCATCTCTAGGAGTTAAACGTTAAAACTTAACATTATTGCATTGATTCTAATAGAGATGCTTGAAAGCAATGGAAGGGGAAGGCAGGACTCCAGGACTAGGAAGAGTCAGGTGTCCTGATGAGATGCATCAGGGACGGATGTGTCAGTTGCATGTGTGAGCAATGGCAAGAGAACATTTGCAAGATGAACAGTTGGCAGGATACTTGCAAACAGCATGTAGGGCAAAGAGGCTTTAGGGGAGAGACTCTAATCACACCAGCAGGGCTATGCCTGTGATGAAGTGTTAAATTTTCATAGGTTTCTTAGATTGGTTTCATGAAGTATTCACATCACATATCAACAGCCATCCTCATTAATATCCTAACGTTTGCCAGTCAGCTTAGTAAATATTCATTAGCCAGCTTTGAAAGAGGAGAGCTCCTACTGTATGGTTCACAAATAAAATGTTGTTTCTTTCACATGCAAATCCATACATTGACATTCTAGTCTTGCACATAACACAGGTGACTAGGTGCAGGAAATTAACAATAAGAACTGGGAGGAGGGTGCCCGAGGCTCTGGCACAATGGTCAGAGACATGCCAGACATCTGTGCATCTCTTAGGATGCTTCCAGTCATGTTTGTGACCCAGGCAAGGCCATGTGCCCGTGTTCTGCTTACTGAGAAATGATTTTCTCATTTCTGACATTAGGCTCGGTTCTCCTCTCTTATTGACTGACCCACATCGATTCCCAGTGGATTCCAATGACAGTCGATGGTTCCACTTGTCCGCTGTCTCTGCTTCCTCTTCGAATTTCCCCCATTTCTGATCCCTGATTGTGATCTTGTCATAAAAGTGCCCCCCACGCCCCGGCTACCACTGGAAGAGTTGTACAATTAGGTCCTAGGATTTTTTATGTTGGATTCAGTTGACTCGTTGCTCATATACATTTGTTTGACATTTTCAGAAGTCTCAGGACTTCTCAGCTCATCCTTTGAATTAATTTTATCCACCTTAATAACTTTTTGGTGTTGCCTTTGTTCGCTCCATATGAAAAAAGCAGGGTAGAAAGGCGTGGCATGGTGGTAGGAGCAAGAAAGCTGGCTGATAACATTTCATCCAAACAGGAAGCAGAGGACACGGGGAGGGGGGAAGTGGGGGGGAGGAAAGAAGGAGGAAGGAGGGGGGGAGAGTGAGAGAGCAAGAGAGAGCGCGAGTGAGCAAGAGAGCGAGAGAGCAAGAGCGAGAGACAGAGAGAGACACAGAGAAAGACAGAGACAGAGGTGTGAAGGGAGCAGGAAGTAGGGTGAGGCTATCGTCAAAGCCCCTCCCCCCCCCACCCCTCCCCCCACCCCACCCCCCGCCCAGGCCTATT
>NC_034603.1:77909489-77918827 GCF_900095145.1 Mus pahari
GCCCACCCTTCTCCCCCCTCCCCCCACCCCACCCCGGGCCCCAGTGATATTTCCTCTAGCAAGGCTATACCTTCCAAAGTTTCATAACCTCTCAAAAAGTTGAACCAACTTAGGACCAAGTGTTCAAATACAAGAGCCTTTGGGAAACATTTCTCATCCAAACCACCACATCACCTTCTTGACCGTGGAGGTCAACCAAAGATCCAGCCATAAGGTTTTGAGAAACTAAGGACATGAAGAATTTGAGTACCAACTCCAGATACAAGCCACATAAACAAAACAAAACAAAACAAAACAACAAACAAACAAACAAAAAACCACAAGGGACTTTGGGCTTCAAATTGTGATCGAGAAGTCTGGGATGAATAAATGTCGGGCAAATGGGAGTCTGTGGGTGGGAGAGACTCTTTGACAAACTGCTGGGAACATAAGGTTATCAGGGCTCAGGGATGGAAACTGGCCTCTGGGAACCCTGCAGTTTGGCAGCCATCCATCACAAAAGCCCCCCGGGGATCCTAGTGGAAAAAACACTTCACAATGAGTTAGGAGTGCTCCATGTCTAGAACAGGGCATGGACAAGCCACCTGGGGATGGAGTGTGAAGTCGTCCGTCCAGACAGCCTCATTTATACACCTGTTTTCCATCCCTAGCAGGTGGTGACATTATTCTCTGTTTTGGAAAACTTAGGTTACTTTTCAGCACATTCTCTCGGTGTCATTTGAGGAGGCTGGGCGTCAGTTTCAATTCACATGAAATATTGAACTTGGGAAAACGAACCCATGAAAATGTAGCACTTTGTTTTTGCCCCCCCCCAAATGTCTGTAAAAAAATATTCACTTTTTATACCCTACCATCTCTGTTCCTCATTTATAGTATTTTCCTTTGGTTTCAGTTGAAATTAATCTTGCCATTATTAGGTTCCTGTCAATCAGGGTGCCATGGATGGAATGACGTCTAGGGATTTTGTTAAGCCACAGAACTTGCTCTCTCTCTCTCTCTCTCTCTCTCTCTCTCTCTCTCTCTCAATAAATGACACACATTCAGGAGGAAAAAATGTCACCTTTAAGAAGCTAAAACAAGTTGACAAATGTTTCTTTAAGTGGAGCTAATTGCATGGAATATTTTAAGACATTTCCATGGAAAATGTTACAGGACATCCCTAGAGGATTTCAGGGAACTTTTACAGCTATTTCCTACTTCGTTGGCATTTTACAGGATCCTGCAGAAAGCACGGGTGGTGGTTAATTTCTTGGTTAATGGAGGGTCCCCAGAGCACAGACAGTTGTGTCTGTCACGAGACAGTGATGCTGGCAACTATGGTTACCATGGGTGGTAGGGCTTCACAAATGGCATGAGGGGTGGGGGGAAGTTGGGCCCCGTACACAGGGAAGTTCTTTGTCTTTACTGACTATGCCTCACTAACCTGCTACCCAATTTCTTTGGACAGCCCTCAGAGAAAAGAATTCTTCAAAATTCTCACCGATACCAGAGGGTCCTTTAACTCTTATGATCGAACAATGGATACTTCAAAGGATTATTTGTGTGTGTGCACACATGTGCGCATGTGAGCACAAACATGCACGTGTGTATGTGTGTATGTGCATACATGTCTCAGAGAAGGCATGGTAATGAGAGGGACAATGTTCACCAGTCTGTCTGGCCTCCCCCTCATTGTAGCAGAGGCTCTCTCATTTCGTTGGCTGGGTGTTGTACCCAAGGCTGGTAGGCTACAAGCTTTTAGCTGATTTCTCCTCTCTTCACATTCCGTCTTGTTATGCGTGTGCTGATACTGCAGGTGGACATCACCACACCTATGTTTTTTAAAACTTATTTTATTAGATATTTTATTCATTTACATTTCAAATGCTATCCCAAATGTCCCCTATACCCTCCCCCACCCTGCTCCCCTGCCCACCCACTCCCATTTCTTGGCCCGGGCGTTCCCCTGTATGGGGCATATAAAGTCTGCAAGACCAAGGGGCATCTCTTGCCAACGGTGGCTGATTAGGGCCATCTTCTGCTATATATGCAGCTAGAGACATGAGCTCTGGGGGTACTGACTAGTTCATATTGTTGTTTCACCTATAGGGTTGCAGACCCCTTCAGTTCCTTGGGTAATTTCTCTAGCTCCTCCATTGGGGTCTCTGTGTTCTATCCTACAGATGACTGTGGGCATCCACTTCTATATTTGCCAGGCATGGCATAACCTCACAGAGATAGCTATATCAGTGTCCTTTCAGCCAGATCTTGCTGGCATATGCACTAGTGTCTGCATTTGGTGGCTGATTATGGGATGGACCCCCGGGTGGGGCAGTCTCTATGTTTTAATTTGAGATCAAGGGATGGTGCTCAAACTGTCAGGGTTGCACTTTTACCCGGTGACCTTTCTCTTTGGCCCAAGGCTGGGACATTTTAAGTGTCATCGAATGACCCATCATTGCTTTCTTATTAATTTGAAGACATGCTGCATGCGAGAACTCTGAACAATAGTCGGCACAAAGTTTGGGCTGTGGAATGCTCTCTCCTGCTTCTGGCTGGGCTTGCTTTTGTCCCTCCTGTTCTGCTTCTAACATGAATGCATTGTCAAGCCACCACACTCAAGCCCTAGGCCACACTTCTCTTTAAAGCGAAGGCTCCCACATCACCGTCTCAGGAAGAATTAAAGTTTTCAGATAGCACACGGCTGGAACACAACCACGACATTATTCCGCATCACCTTTCTCATTCTGAGCTCTTTAAAATGAATTTGTGATGTAGAGTAATGGGGCCGTCTTCTCTATGGTGACCTGATATGGAGTAGCATTCGAGTTTCAGGCTCAGTCTCACAACATAAGGTGGAGATTATGTTGAAAAAAAAAAAACCACTGTATACAACCTTCATATTGCATGCGTGGTGACCTTACCTACACCGGGGCATGTGTGCAGTTCTGTGGAGCTGCTGCTGTTGCTGCTGCTGCTGCTGCTGCTGCTGCTGCTGCTGCTGCTGCTGCTGCTCCTCCTCCTCCTCCTCCTCTTTTTACAACCCTTCAATCATTTGGAATGTCTATGGCCTCCCTCCGTTTCTCACTTGTTGCTTTCCTTGTTCAGGTGGTGTCAAAGTCAATAATCAGTTTCCAATATCATTGGAAAGTATGACCAGGGGTGTCTAGGGCTATGGCGTCCACACAATGGGGTGATGGTACTTTTCTTCATTTCCATCGGTGGGGTCAGGCGTGGAGGATGTCTTACCTGTGCCTTTTCATTTATAAGACCCCGGTCCTCTCTATCTCTCTCTTCCAGTCAGCTTTCTCTTTTTAAAGATCATGAGGTAACTTCACTCCTACCTCCCTTCCTGCCCCTCTCTCTCTTCTTCCTTCTCTCTTTTTCTGGCAGTCTTTCCCCTCTTTTCTTTCTCATTTCTCCCGTCCTTCTTCTCTTCCCCTTTCTCTTTCTTTCTCTATCCTTCATTTTTCTCCTTCCCCTCCTTTGCTCCCCTTTCTCCCCCTCCTTTGCGCCCCTCTTTTTCCCTCTCTGCCTTTCTGTTCTCCCTCTGCCTTCTTTCTACTCCCAGTTTTCTCCTTTTCCCTTCTTCTTTTTTCTTTCTTCTTTTCTTTCTTCCTTCCCACTCTTCTCCACAAACATGTGTTGTTCTGTTCCTATTTCATAAAATGCTCATTGTAGAGAATTGAAAATATAAAGCACAGAGGAAAAAAGGAAATTGTTAGTATAACCATAGGGATATATGAACATTTTTTTAAACATGGAAAAAATTCTTTCTCTTTTCAATAACCAGTTATAAATTTTGTCAAACATTGAAAATGCCCGTTCCTTTGTGACTTCTTCATTGTGTTCTGTCTAATGCTTGGTTAACTTTTTTGGGCTGTGTGTTCTGGAAGCAAGTCTCATGTAGCCCTGAGTGTATTTGAACATTTATTTAACTGAGGCAGGCTTTGAACTCCAAATTTGCCTGCCTCTACCTCCCTGACTCCCACCAAGTGCTAAGATTGTAGACATATTCCGCACAACCTAAGACAAATGCTTGGTTAGGTTTTACATGGTGTTGTTGTTGCTAATGGGGTTCTATTAGACTGTGCAGTACTTACTCATGAGTGGTGATATTATCCTATTGTCAAGTATGGGCTGATATGAATAACTTAAGTGAACTCCAGACTTTGATCACACAGGGATATTTGGAAGGATTTTGCTATGCTTCATCTTATTCCATCATGCTAGATCAACTGTTTTGTCATCAAAAAGTCTCAGCTCCTTCTTGTGTGCTGTATACTTTCTGTTAGTGGAGAGTGGTTATTTGAAAGTCAAGTTACGTTCTTAGGTCCATGGTCTTAAGATAATTTTTATGTTTGTGTGTATGCGTGTGTCTGTGTGAGTGAATTCTCCCTCTCTGTGTGTGTTTGTGTGTGGGTGCATACACACATACATGATTTTTCCCATGTCAGTGGTGTGCTTGTGCCTATAAATGACAGATCTCCCGGAACTGGAGTTACTTACGTCTGCTTGTGAATCAGCCAGCATGGGAACTGGGAATTGAACTTGGGTCCTGTGGAAAAACAGCAAACACTCTTCACTGCTGAGTGAGTCATCTGCCCATCTTGCTCTTAAGATAGCTTAATACTGAGCCTGAAATAGAAACTTGTGGGAAAGCTATCAATACCTACATTTAAATGTAGATTTCTGATATACTTCTAAATGCACATGGTAATCTATTTTGAAAACTCTCTCTCTCTCTCTCTCTCTCTCTCTCTCTCTCTCTCTCTCTCTCTCTCTCTCTCCTCTTCCATCCTATGACTACAGTCGACAAGTCTACCAGAATGATTTGAGTTCAATTTCCCCTTATAAACCAACTGTCTATATCCCCCAGTAAACACTGCCCCCTGCTACCCAGTGATTAACTGACTAACACTGCTTTTGGTGAAAACTGGACTGTTTTTAGAGTGACTTTTATCCTGGGTAGTTTTTCTTTTTGCTTGTTTGGGAAACCCTACCCTTGGTGGTAGAATCCCGTGCATTTGAAGAATCTCCTTAACATTCAAATGACTCTGAGTTACAACTGGGAAAATCCATCCACATGACCCACCCTGAGATCTCCTGAGCATTTCCTAGGGTCATGAATCTCCATGCTCTGGAGCCTGTATTTTCTAATGGCGGGACTCTAAAGAAGCAGCCAAAGTTTATGACTGGATAGCTACATCAGAAAAGCCCAACTGATCTCATGGCACAAGCCCAAAAGAGACATTTCAAATGTTAAAGGAAGATAATATTAAGGAGATAAAGAAGAACAAGCAATAGTAGAAAAGAGAAGGAATGAAAAAAAATTAAAAAAAAAAAAAAAAAAAAAAAAAAAGAATGAAAAAAAAATAAAAAAAAAAAAAAAAAAAAAAAGAGAGACTGTGGTTTATGTCAGTTACTTCTACTGAGTCCACTGAGTCGTTTTCTTTCCCTGACAGTAGAATCAGGATTTAATTAACAGGGAGCTGTCTTCCAAAGCCTAGTCCTTACAGTCAGTCCAGAATCAAGTGATTTGAGAGTGTGCTGACCCGGAGCCTGTGACATGGCCTGTGACTGTGTATCCTAGACACACCTGAGGGCTTCACTCTGTTGCATGCAAACTCCTCTCAGCTGGGACCAAGGAATTTGAATTTTAAACCATTCAAAATGGTCTCTGTTCTGGGGTGACGCTTCAATGTTTGGGGACCTTAAGAAGGTGTTTCATTTCTTAACTATAACCACTGGCTTGGAATATTTTATGGTAATTTGAATTCTTCAGAGGAGCAACAACAACAATAACAAACTAAACAAAACCAACCCAAAGCCTGCACCTGAGCTTCAGCTAAGCATTGTGGAGCTAAATTTATGAGAGGTTCAAGGTCATGGGAATACGTGTGTCACAGCAGTGTTGTTCGTCACTTTGTATTAACTATTAGTAATGTGATCACAGCCAGTTACTGTCAAGGATGCTGGTGTAGCAAAATCACTTGGGCACGGTAAGCCACTGGAGCAGAAGCATTAATGTGGTGAAATCAGACAAGGAATATTCACAGGGATGTTTGACGCTGCGTTTGTCAACACTGTGCCACCTGTTTTCATGTTGCTGAAGCTGGACTGACCTCTACTGGATGTGTCTCTGGTGTCTATGACATCCAATGCAAATGTCCTTTTGGATGGATGGCATGCTTGAGTGTGACTATTTCTTTCCATTGGCTGCACTGCACTAGATGTGCACAAAAGACCAAACTGTAGCCAGCCCACAGCTGCTTATAGGGCGTGGGCTGTCATTTTGGTCAAATTCCTGGACTGTCATCCACCATCTATCACAAGTGTCAGTCTTCAAAGGGAGAACAGGAAAATAAACTTTGACTTTTGCAAGCAAAAAAGAGCAAAGAATCGGTCCAGTGATATGAAATTTATTAATTATGTAACTCTCTTGGAGGAGAGATGGAAGTTTGCGCTGCATTTGGAAACACTAAAGAATTTAACGGTTTAGCTCCTGACTTAAACACAACATCTCCATAGTCTCATGTATGTATCAGGACTGCCTCTGAAGGCACTTTTGAAAACCAAAGGTTGCCAACAAATTCACTACTGACTCCTCACTATGTGTATTTGCAAATGCATCCCTGATTGTCTGCTGATTGCAAAATGAACATCTCTAAGGGAAGACAGCAGTTTCCCACTTTACTTTATCCATACATCATTACTTCCAAAAAGGATCGAGGGTGACCAACCAAAATGCATGGAAAAGAGAAAGAATCATAGACAGCAAAGGGTTTTGTTGGGATTTTAAAGGTATTTGTTTTTACAAAAAAAAAAAAAAAAAAAAGAATGGGGAAAATATTATGACTACCCCTAGCTGAAGCTGAATTTGATCATTTTGAAAGTATTCTGCCATCTGATAATTAAAAAAAGAAAAGCAAAGAAAACTTGGGCTAAAGAGATGGCTTGGTCAGTAAAAGTGCTTTTTCTTATAGTATGAGGATCTAAATTTGCTCCCAGAGCCCACATAACAAGGCCAAGCACGATGGTGCTGGCTTGTAATTCTAGGTTTTGAGAGACAGAGACAGGCCTGCCTTTAGGGATTGCAAGCCAGTCTATCTCACGTATGCCGGGAACCCCAGGACAGTGAGAGATACTGTCTTGAAAACCAAGTTATGGTGCATGAGGAATGGTACTCAAAGTTATCATTTGGCCTTCACGTGCATCTGTACACACACATAAAGAAATTTTATCTGAGTACTAATTTAATTTTAGACACCCATACTATATGTTTAAATGCCAGAGATACTAGGTTTTAGTGACAGAATTATTAGGACTTTTGTGTTTTTATTTAGTTAGTTTGAAAGTTTAGAAATTAGTGATCATTAATATTCCTTACAAGACTGGTGTAGCATGTTCATGCTTCAGATACTGGCTGGGGTCTCCTAGCCACAGTCCTTCTGAAATGTGTCTTCAGAGACAGTCGCAAGTGCTGCCATTGGCTGCAGGCACCACGCTGTTAGAGCGAATCCTCTTCATCCTTGGTGACATAGCAGTATTCTTAGGTCCTGGATCATGAGACTCAGAGCCAATCTGCATGTGTTTTGAGAAACTCCATTAGGATAAAAAGCACATGATGTAGAATTCATACCCTCATCATTTTGAAACATCTGCTTGGGGTATTAAAATTATTAAATCTGTTTGGCAACAGATTTTCAAAACATTCATTTATATTATAAACCGAATCTCTGAACACATTAAATAGAAACTCCTGACTCTCTCTTCATAATACTTGGGAATCCTTGATCCTCACCACTCCAGTCTACCTACCTCCTCCCTACAAATGTATTTTTCATGTTCATGTCTACTCATTTTGTCTCTGACCCATTGGATTTTTGCCAGGAATGTCTGGGTGACTCTGGGTTTGGGGAGGTCCCTTGCAGCTTGAGCAGGGGGGTACACAGCTATGGGGTCAGAAAGCCGTGCAAATGGGAAAGCAAGTGTGGATAAAGTGTGAGGTTGAGACGTGCCCCAAACACAAAAATCTTGTCCTCAGACCAGCAGGAGTTGGGACCTCTTTCTCTTCACTCTTGGCCTGCATGTCCTGGTGCAGCTAGCCTTCATGACCCCCACCTCTGTCACATAGTGTGATGGCCAAATTACAGGCTTAACTTCCTTGCTCCTTATAAGGATATGTCCAACAAGCATAAGCCCTCTTCATGTAAATGAAACATCTCCAGTACCCCAGGCCCAGCCAGTAATGTACACTTATCCTAAAAATCCTTACCCACTCCCCAAGGTTTATATAGCACTTGTTTCACTGAAACCATCTCAGAGAAGGCTGTTTCTCTCTGCACTCACCAACGACCAAGGTCCCAAGGAACCCGCTTCATTCCTTCAAGACAGGCTCAGTGTACAACAGTGCCTAGGTATCCCAGGGCAGAAATGAACCTGGACTGCACACAACAAAAGACAGTAATTCCCCATTCATAGAATCTACTCCGAGCCAATAGTTCAGAGGTAAAGGGTAAGACCTTGTGAGACCCCCCCTCTTCTGTGATTGACTGTTGAAAGAGTAAATCTCAGATAGGTCCAGCATAGGTCACTGCAGTTGTTATGAGTTAATGCTTTCTATGGTTGCGTGAGTCTAGAGAATGGTAAACAAGTAACTTTTATGTAAGAGTGCTGAGAAATATACAGGTCACACAAAAGGATAATTTTCCACTTATTTGGTCCAAACAGACCCTTACAAGAATTGAACATAAACCCCAGTGCTATCAAATATGTTTAGGTACAGACTTTTTTTTTTTTCTAAAGAAAAAGTGAGAGAAATTTTCACACACTCACATGTTTGGAATCTTGTTTTCACCCAAATTCTTCTAATATTTGTCTTTGGTTTCTAAGAAATAATAAAATACCTTTCAGAAGTATGTACGCTTCCCTTCTTGGTAGCTTTAGTAATGATGGGCAGATGCTATGAATGCTACCAGAGGAGAAGAACAATCATCTATCTTACCTAGATGTAAATTCTGAACCTGGTATACTTGTAGTGAATAGCCTGGGAAGACATATCCAGTTGTTCAATAGTGGTCCAAGTGTCACAGGAGTAACCAACCACTCTCTACTTGGATTTAAGCTTCATCTTACAAGAAGAATCTCAGACCTAATGGCATTATCAGGACAAGAATCTGTGACTATGCCAGGCCCAAGGAGGAGGATAAACTACTTTTAATCTGCTAAATATACATAATGATAAACTGACTTCTAATGACTTCTTCTTCTTCTTCTTCTTCTTCTTCTTCTTCTTCTTCTTCTTCTTCTTCTTCTTCTTCTTCTTCTTCTTCTTCTTCTTCTTCTTCTCCTTCTTC
>NC_034603.1:77918910-77921669 GCF_900095145.1 Mus pahari
TCCTCCTCTTCCTCCTCCTCCTCCTCCTCCTCTTTCTTCAACTCTAATCAGACAAGCTTCTATTTGTGATAGATGGTGGTCAGCACTGACCCCTTAACTGGTTAAGATGCAGAGAAGAAGAGACTGTGAGAGGATGTTTATGTTATACTACCTCCTCCTAAAGTTAGAGATAGTGCTGGAAGAAGGGGTTAATTGATTGCAGCGTTTTAAAAATTACAACAGTGCAGCTGTACATATGAACTCAGTGGTTATCACAGCATGCACAAGACCCGACCAAATTTCAACACAGAGAGAAAGTTGGATATTAAGTCTCATCCCAACCCAAGGTGCTGTTGGCAATTGAAAAGTGCTGTAAAGGGATTTAAGAGTATAACCTCGGGAATCATGCTACAGTGGGAGACCACACATTCAATAGTATATGGGCAGCTCAATTTGGGTTTCGTAGCTAAGAAAAGAAAAGAAGTTGCTAAGAATATTGGGTAGGTAGGAAGGGAGGTTGGATCGGGGAGAAGTTGGGGAAGGAGGGTAATGTGTACACTGTATGAAATTCTCAAAGACCTAATACAAAAGTAAAATCGTATATACAACTGAAAAATATTGGAGAAAATATTTTTAACATTTTAATTAAAAATCCTCAGATCACTAAAACTTATTGTGGAAAAGTCCATGAGTCTGATTTCATGTTAGAAGGGTCAATGCACACAGACATAAAAACATGTGGACATATAGGTAACTACACATAAACACATAGCAGAAACACAGAGATGTAAATTTGTTCACACACACACATACACACCCACACCCACACACACCATATAGATACATACTCAGGTATACAGACACATACACACATACATCCAGACACACAGACTCAGATATATACTTGTTTGTGGACATATTTACATGTAGACACACAGACATGTGCGCACATTAACATAGATACATAGACACACAAGTATGTTCACTCCCCCACTCCAGTGCAAACAAATATCTATTTATCATATTTATCTGTACTTAAATTTTTGCAGGTGAATTCCAGGGCCATGTGTACAAAGTTTCTTGCCAAAGCTAGGGCTTTAAGACTCAGAGTTGGGATCATTTTTAACTCGGCCTACACCCCACCCCCATCCCTGTTCCTCCTGTGTACAAAGACCTCAATTGAATGATTGGATCTGAAATTTACTATACGAGAAAAATCAGAAGGCTTTTCTTTTTCCTTTTCCTCCCCTCACCCTCCCCAGTATAATGAAATTTGCAGACAAGGGAAGGAAAGTGAATTATTTATAGGAGTGGGAGTCATGTGAGTGCTAATTGTGTTTAGCCTGTTCTTAAGTATGTAGCCTGTTTGCTATTAAGTTTTACAATCTCTCAGCAATATATAATTTTTTTTAAATGGAGGGAACTTCATAAATCTGGCAAGGAAAAGGCAAGGTAAGTTATTCTAAGGATTTAAACCTTCCAATCAAAGTCAGGTTTAAAATTAAAAAAAAAAAGATTCCTAGGATGGACTTAATCTTGCATCGTTGATGTGTTACCTCCTTCCCAGATTAGCTTGTTGCCTTCTGTACTTGTAAGGTTTGATGTAACTACTCAGAGATGAGTCTAATTTTTGATAGCAGAGAGCTGTGAAGGCCTTGTACACATTCATGCACTGGTACTATGGGAGGCTACTGAATCATGTGTCAAAAAAAGCCACTGGACCTTAGCCTTAAAAAACAGCATTTTGACAATCTATTAGGAAAGGTGGTTCAAAATATTCTGCCCCCATAAAGAGATACTAAGCAGAACATTGTTATGAGAAATAAATTCATTCCTAGGCTGCCCCTTATTGCCTCCATGAAATATCCTTGGGATTAAAGAGTGAGCCTGCTTGTTAGAAATTAAAATACTTGTTAAGTAAAACTCAAAGACAAATCCACATCTTTTCCAGTACATTTTCTCTACTGAAGATTATTTCCTAGTTGATGTTTGTTTTATTCACCTTTCAAGCTTCCAGGGAGTAGAAAATTACTTAAATTACTTTAAGAAAAGACCGGTTTATTAAAAGTCAATAATGCCTTTAGTTCACAAGAGGAAAGCCATCAGGAGGCCAGGCAGCAAGGAGGGCCATGTGGCGCCTCTGACACAGCACACTTTGTCTCTTTTGGTTTCTTTGCATAGCTCTCGCACCCGCTTCTGCTTCTGGCTATGAGCCAATTTATTCTCCACCTGAATTTTTACAATTTTTTCCCGCTTTCCCCTCACTCATGTTAACTTCATTTTCTTCTTCCTCACAACATTGGTGCCTTGTTTTAGCTCGCATTTCTGCCTACCACAAGCTGGCTTTGGTTTCTCCTGCTTGGCTGCCTTAGTCTTTCAGCATTGGCAATCAGAGGATTATTGAAAGAGAATCTAAAGGGTTGCTCAACTTTTTGAGGCCAGTTCATACCATGCTATAGGTTGGTGGTCAGATTGGCTATCTATCTATAGCTATCTATCCACCCATCCATCTATATATCTATCCAACTATCTATCATCTGTCATTCAATCTATCTATCTATCTATCTATCTATCTATCTATCTATCTATCTATCTATCTATCTATCTATCTATCTATTATCTATCTATCATCTATCTATAGATCTATCACCTGTTGTTCTATCAATCTATCTATTTATCTATCAATCAATCTATCTATTATCTACCCATCAGTCTCTCTCTCTCTCTCTCTCTCTCTCTCTCTCTCTCTCTCTCTCTCTCTCTCTCTGTCCGTCTATCTA
>NC_034603.1:77921709-77948128 GCF_900095145.1 Mus pahari
CTATCTATCTATCTATCTATCTATCTATCTATCTATCTATCTATCTATTTATCTATCTATCTATCTATCTATCTATCTATCTATCTATCTATCTACCTATCTACCTATCTGTTGGCAGTTAACATCCACTTTCAGTCAACCCAAGCCTTGTGATCCTGTTGCCTTCCTCTACAGTTAGAGCTGTAGCCTATTGTCTGTTCTGAATTCTAATTTACTACTACTACTACTACTACTACTACTACTATTGTTAAGATGGGATCTCATGTAGACAAGCCTGGCCCTAAATTTCCTATGGAGTTGAGAATGACTTCGATCTTCGAATCTTCCTCCCTCCACCTCTCTAGTGTGGTGATTAGAGGCTTGTGCTACTATACCTGACTTCTGCTATGTTGGAGATCAAACCTAGGGCTTCATGTATGCTAGTCAAGTAGTGCACTACTTGAGCTATAGAACTTGACCACTCAATCCCCCAATTAGATATACTGGAAAGCCACTAACATAAGCATTTAAATATGGGAGTGGCATAATGCACTTTGAATTTTTAAAAGTCTTAGCGAAAAAAGATTGATGGAGCCTATTAACTTTCTAGGGACTCTTCCAAGTGATAAAGAAGATGAGTGGCCTTAGAGAATGAACAGAGAATGGTTTGAAACATGGGCCACTACACGTATCACTAGTACAAAAGCCTGGCAAATTATCTGATAGTCTATTTTATGTGTTTAGCACAAAACCTTCCACCATGAGCCTGCCTGCACATGACTTTGCTAAAATGACAGGTATATGTGGTAAACACTATAGAACCCATTTCCTCAGGCACATCTGATTCAGCAAGTTGAGTACCAGACCCAAGAATAGTCCCTAAGGACCAGGAATCCATTACATATCCCCATAAACATTAGTCCAAACTGGGGAATGCAAGCACTGTGATGTCCTTTGGTCCCCGAGGACCACACAGTAAGGAGGTTACTTAACTATTTACACTGGACACTGAAGGCACTGCAGTCAGGAAAGAGGCAGAAAGAAACAGCTTATGAGTAAAAAATTATACTCTCTAAAGACATATTGAAAAGTCTGTATTCCTGGGGCTTTCCCCCTCGTATCTCTGTAACTCTGGACTCATTACACTTTTCTCTGTTATACTTTTCAGGGATCACCTTGGCCATTTGAGTTATGCCTTCAAAGGTTTATAGTTTTCATAATTTTATTTTATTCTGTTTAGTTTAGTTTATAGCTAAAGGAGCAGGAGAAAGGTGCTCCAGGTGTAGAGGAGGAAGTTTATTCAAAGGATAAAACTCTTAAGTATTTTGAAAATACGCTGCTTTGGAAAGTGTTCTCATGAACATGATGTGTCTTTGTTACTTGAAGAGAAACCCCTGTGCTCATGAGAGGACAGTAAAGAGAATCAGGAAGACTCTTTGGAAACAAATGTCTACTTACAGATCACATCGAAAACCTATTTACCCACTTATGTGGATCCTTTTAATAAAAAAATAATTCCCATGGGCAATTGGCAACACTAAACACCTCACCCATCATTTAGCAGGCATTTAGTAAATACCCAGGGTCTTTTCTGGTTTTGTCTTTTCTCTCTTCTTTTCCTTCCTTTTCCTTTCTTTTCTTTTATTTCCCATCCCTCCACACTATCGTAAGTGTGGGCTTATTTACCAATAGTGATCCAACTTGTGTGCTTACAAGGTAAGCACAGAAACATGCAAGGGTGTTTGCAATGAAAAGGTCAAGTTCAATTCCACCATGAATAATAAACCAGCTTCCAGTTGGCCCATTGCCATTCCTTCTTCCAAAGCCAACTGGCATCCAACTCACCCCATTTCTCTTGGAATTTACAGATGTGTGCTGGACAGTGTGGGAAAGGGTGTTTTACAGCAGCAATTACTTTATTTGGGGGGGGGGTAAACAGTAGAAATTTAAGGATAATTGCAGCAAGAAATTTGTTTCTTATTGCAGTGTGAATAACCCGAGGGCAGCCAATTGGCTGGTTGCCCTACAAGTCCCTAAAAGGATGATTGGCAACTGTTTTGCATTTGTGCCCAGTAGAGGTTTGCAGATGTTCAATGGGGAGGGCAGGGAAGATGGTGGGTGTGGGGGCTCTGTTGTTACATATGTTTGCAAAGTCAAGTGTTCTACGGGGATTAGATAGAGCAGAACGGGGCACCTTCTAGGGCATGAAGCAGAGAGAGTTTTTTTCTTTAAAATGGGAGTTGTAGCTGCATGCTACTTGGAGTCTCCTGACTCTGCTATAAGGCCAACACACGTGCAGGCAGCCCCGTCACTTAATCCTTCTGACTTTGCTTATTTGCTGCCTGTGACTGTATGCAGCTTGTTGGAGCCTGAACCAGCATGCGATTATGAGGTTGTAAGCAGCCAGGAGCTGTGTGTTCATGGCCTTGGGTGAACTGACTGTACCACCCTCTGTACTTGGAGTCTCAGCCAAGGTTGGCTGCACCCCTAAATTTCTCTGTCAGGTGTGGCATCAGAGATGATTATTGTTGTTGTTCTTTTTACATTTTATAAGAACAGGATAGCTTCCAGATTTTTTTTTTTTAAAGACAGGTCTCATGTAGTCTAGGGTCGCTTTGAACTTGCTCTGTAGCTGAGAATTACCTTGGTCTTCTGATCTTCCTGCTTCCATGACCCCACTAGTAATAGTGCTACTATTATAGGTGTGTGTGTCACCAAATCTTGGTTTGTGTAGTGTTGGGGACTAACCCAGATTTGTGTATGCTAGGTAAATGGTCTATCCACTGAAATACATTTCCAGCTTCTCTAGAATGGTTTTAGGTATGGATTCCATAAATATATATTTTTCATAAATATATAGGCTTCAATATCAACATAGGCAGCAATGGCACATTTACGTAGACTTTTTTACTTGATCTTAGCCAAAAGGCTGAAAAGCAATTATGTAGACTTTTATCTGATGATTATTTAGCAATTATTTTGGGTATGGACTTTTAAAAAAGAAGTTTCTTTTCTCTATGAGTAAACAAAGTTACTAAGAAAAGAAAAAACTCAAGTTGAAGTTGGAGATATATCTATTCATTTTTATATTTATCTGCATGTATATGCATATTTCTTGCATGTATGTAAATTCACCATGTACCTGTCATTCCAAAGAAGGCAGAAGAGGACATTGAGACCTCTGGAGCCAAAGTCTGAGACAGCTGACAGCTGCAGACTGCCATGTAGATGCTGGGATCTGAACCTTGACCCTCAACAAGAGCAACAAGTGCTCTTAACCACAGAGCCATCTTTCTAGCCCCAAAGGTAGAGATCTAGATCCCTGTATCTCCATATCATTTCATCTGATTATTCTAGGTGAGGGAGAAAAGTGCAAAATTTTAATCTACTAGTTATTTCCTCAAATAAACTTTGACACGTTTTATTGCAATGACTTTTGTATTTTACATAGATGAGAATTCCAATCAGGAAAGAGTTAATATATTATTGTGTATTTTTATGACAAAATGACTGTTCTTGGCCTGTCCAACTTGGTCTGGCTTCTGTTTCATTTCTTAGGTATCTCCAAACCCCTGTTCTATGGTGTCCAGTTATGTACCTCTTCCCTCCAACCCTCAAAAGGATTGTAGTTCTTCCTGCTACAAAACCATCACATACCACTTTGCTGTTACTCGGATATACTCAGTTGCTTCTTCCTCTTTGTATATTATCCCACTCTCACTGTTTTCTCCAAAATTCCAGACTGGTAGACTACTATGTCTTCAAACTGTGTTTGTCAAACACTTTGTAACAGTTTATCATTCTGTATGAATCTGTTATGAGTTGACTGATGGCTACTGGATCTATTAGTAAGTACCCTGTTTTGGGGACTTATAACTCTGGGGATAGATAGCATAACTTAAAGGAAAATAGTGACTTCTATATGGAGGACACATCACCAGTTCAAGTAGATGTCATTAAAATTCAATGATAACAAGGTCAAGAACAATATTGAGGAAAATATTTGAAAGGGGCATTGACAGAAGATCAGTATTCAGTTTGTCATAAGGGATCCCTAAAGGACAAACAAGTGAATTTCAAATAAACCTGGACTTCAACTGCATTGTGAAGTCAAACATGAGATAGCATTATAACGGGAGGGTCATTGATCACCACACACAGAGACATTTGCTTTGTCCTAAGTGTGTGTAGATTGGGAGTGGTATCTCTCTTTCCAGAGAAGGCAAGATTCTGCTAGCTGCAAAATCAGTGCCAGTGTCTGCAGCTGTGCCTGGCTGAGGATCAAGGCTCCTCTGGGGAGCTCTGGGTGATCAGAAGGAATGGCTGAGGACATGTAAATGGGATAAAAAGATAGACATTGAACTACAAAATCAATGCTGGAGAACAAAAGAAGCACAGAAGCATCAGGGAATAAAGGAGGGGGGGCTGGCAAATGGAGACAGCAGAGCTCAAAAATGGCAAGGGAAGCAAGGCAGGAGGGTGTGGTAGACAAGGGTCAGAACAGAGAAGTCGCCTTGAGATTTATTTAGCACGTGGACATGGATGAACTTAAAGAGAACCACAGTGTTAGAAGTAGGGAGCAAGATACTGAGAACAAGGTTCTGAGAAAGTGTAAAAGTCAGAACAGCACACTGGGGTTGAAAGGTCTTTAAATCTTTCAACGGGTGAAGAACACTGCCAAAGGCAGAAAACCCTTGTCTGTCATGAAACTATTGGACAACTTGTTCCTGTTTTTTTTTTTTTTAAAGATTGTTGTTCTCAGAAAGCCCAGGGCAATCAAATCTCAGCCAGAAGCATTGAAGGTCAGGACTGAGATAGATATCTTGAGAGATGAAGGTGAAGATGTACGCTAGATTCCATCCTTAGGGATAGTCTGTCTTGGACGAACCTGTTATTATTGTTAAGCCTCTCTTTTTTTTTCCAGAGCACCAAGTCGACCACAAAGTCCTAAACCAGTGGTTGAAAAAGGATTTTAATTGATGCTTTTCTTCTCTTTATCTGAATTCAATGGTGAAGCAATCCTGGTTTTAGGCTTTAATCTAGTGGGCTCTGTTGTTGGTAACGGACCAGTTATGTGAGATCTATGAAGGATGAATTTACTAACTAGTCATTGACAAGAGCCTGATAGAAAACATAGGCAGCCTTCGAGTCAAGTTTAGGAGCAGAACGTGGACCATTGACGCAGTTAACGTGAGCTATTATAGCTGGGACAAGTAACACCGAAGGTTTGCAGCCTGGGGGACTGTATGAAAAAGCTCCCTGAGAGTTCATCAGTAGGCAGCAGCACAGAGAGCATGTTGCTCAGACACGGGATAGAAGCTCATTAGTGCCTTTGTTCTGGATGTGACCCAGGTTTCCATGGATAAGTCTATCCTAGGTACAGAGGCTACCGTCTCTCCCTCTGTGGTGATCCGATCATCTTCCACAAAGGAGAACTGACTGTGTTTGTTCTCTGGGAGAGTTAATGTACCTTGGGGCTCTTAGTGGTCTGCCAGGTAACTAAGGCTCATCTTGTGAGGGTACCAAGGTTACTGCTTATTGAAATCTTCCTTCTTTGGGGGAAATGAAACATTTGGAAAAGTCATGATGGGTAAGCAGAGTTCTCCACAGTGGGTCCTCTTACTATCTGTTAGACATTTCAGAGTATCAGCTAGAGAGTTTCATTGAACATCACGGAGTAGGGAAGGTTCCAGCTCTCACCTTTGTGAGTGTATGCCTTCTAGGCCACACCTTAGCATCCATAATGCAATGGGTGGGTACCATACACTTCTGCTCTGTTGATATGATCCAGAGCTCATTCTTGAGGCTAACACTAAATTGGATCCAGAAAAAGAATTAAATGTTGAGACTACCCATGACTTATAATTTCAGATTACAGGAATCAAGGCATTGACCCGTATCTTCTTGGCAGGACAAATAGGCAGCCATTCTCATGTTATTTCTTTCTGCTCTGTCTGTAAATGCTGTTTTTTCCATTGAAGAAATATTTGTAGGTCGGTCCTGTCTGCTTGCAGACTACTGAGAAGGATGCCTGTTAGAAGCTGTGTGAACAGAAGTTAAGGTCCCCATGGGAGGAGCTGCTGCAAAGGAAGGAGTACCCTGCTTCTGAGCAGGGTAACTAGAGGTGACTCTAGGGTGCTGTCTGTGTTCTCTGTCAGATTGTGGTTAGAAAGCACAGGCCAACACTATTTCTCTTCTAAGTAGTCAATGATTTCTTAAAACTGGCAATAAAATGATGCTTGAAGCATCATTGTAGATTTCTTTCTTAGGTATTTAGTGTAAACCAGAAGAAAGGCAGGCTTTTGTGTAGTAAGAAAGGAAGACTAGAGCTCGTAATCATGTCTACGACTCTAATGTTTATCCAGTACTTACTGCGTGTCTCCTACTGCATTAAGAATGTTCTCACTGAATGCCATCAATTCAGATAAAATTAGAGGCTTTACAAATATCATAAAGCTAGGCTGTAGAGAACAAAAGTCAAATTTTGGAACTATATTGTTTGTTGTTGTTGTTTTTCTCCTCCTCCTCCTCCTCCTCCTCCTCCTCCTCCTCCTTTTCAGTGTAGATCACATCAGGAACAGAGGAATGTTTGGCGTAGGAGACAGAATGTGCTGCTTTTAGGTGGTGTTGACATCAAGTCTGGATGTTGGCAAAGTGAACTTACACAGGGAGAACTTCAAAGGTGAGATGGTTCTTTCTTTCTTTCTTTCTTTCTTTCTTTCTTTCTTTCTTTCTTTCTTTCTTTCTTTCTTTCTTTCTTTCTTTCTTTCTTTCTTTCTTTCTTTCTTTCTTTCTTTCTTTTTTTTTTTCCGAGACAGGGNTTCTCTGTGTAGCCCTGGCTGTCCTGGAACTCACTCTGTAGACCAGGCTGGCCTCAAACTCAGACATCTGTCTGCCTCTGCCTCCCAAGTCCTGGTGGGTGAGATGATTCTTATCTTCCCATTTTTGCAAGTGAAGAAACAGATTCTGAGAGAGTGGGTTGTATATGGTCCTGCAAATGTTACACTGCCTCTAGAAATTGGGAAAAGACAACACTGGCCTCCTTTAGAGATTTCACGTCCCTAGTTATCGCTTATCTAAAAATAATCCCAATTTCCACAAAGCATTTTAGGAGTTATCAAGCCACCCAAAGTCTTATGGGAACAGGAATTCAAAACACAGCTTCTTGAAAACCATATAAGAATATGGAAGTAGAGGTTAGCTAAATTCCTAACAATATTTAATATTTAATGAGGTATAAGTTTATGTTGTCCTGCAGAGATGTACACACAAGCAGAAATAAACTAGAGTTGAGCTCAGAATTCTACGGGTGGAAATTTTCTTTAAAGTAGAAGGTTTCTTGATTGTGATGGGCGCTATTGTCAAGTTGACAGAATCCAGAATGCCCTGGGAGTCTGGAAGAGATGTGAGATGGGGCCTCTGGTCATACCTTCTGATGGTCATCTTGATTGCATTAGTTTAAGTGTGGAGACCTGCCCACCGTGAGTGGCATCTTTCATTGGCTGGGGCGTGGACACTGTAGATGTAGACAGCTAGATGAGCCTCATATATACCTTCATTGATCTCTTCTTCTGACTAGGGACATCATGTGACCAACTGGTTTATGTTCCTGCTGCCTTTAATTTCTTGCCATACTATACTGTACCTTTGACTATTAAAATCAACTACCCTTTCTGTATGTTGCTTTTACCTGGGTGTCAAGGCAGGAGAAGCAGAAATCAAGACACAGAAGTAAAGATCTTCATCTGCTTTCCTCAACCTTTGATATGACCAAGTCACGGGGAGATATTTCCTTAGGTATACGAAGCGTCTTCTTTTATGACTGCACTGTAAATGCCTAATTAACATCCATAGAAGATCTGTCAAAAATGGACTCCTTCAAATAAGCAAATTAAATCAAATTAAAATTCTGATTTATTTGTCCCTGTCACATTTAAAGTGATTGACAGCTACATGTGGGTAGTGGCTTTCATTTTAAACAAAGTAAGTATAACATATTTTACTAGCCTAGAAAATTCTACTGGGCCGTCTACCATCTGTGCAGTGTGTGTAAATATGGAAAGAGATGTCACTACACTCACAGGAGGTAGTACTAGCATTATAGGGTGAAAAATTCCAGCTCTGCCAGCTGCTGAGTGTGGCTTACTGTCCCAATTCTCTAAGACCAGAGAAGATCAATGGTAGAAATCAGAAAGATTTAACTGGTATATTATGTTGGGAAGAACATATAAATTGATCCAATGATCTCAAATCTATCTTCAGGGTACTGACCTGGACTTTCGGTTCGAATATAGAAAGAAAAGGGATAGAAATTGGGAGAAGAGGTATGCATTTTTTATTAGATATTTTCTTTATTTACATTTCAAATGCTATCCCGAAAGTTCCCTATACCCTACCCCCTGCCCCTGCTCCCCTACCCACCCACCCCGACTTCTTGGCCCTGGTATTCCCCTGTGCTGGGTCATATAAAGTTTGCAAGACCAAGGGGCCTCTCTTCCCAATGATGGCCGATTAGGCCATCTTCTGCTAAATATGCAGCTAGAGACATGAGCTCAGGGGGTACTGGTTAGTTCATATTGTCGTTCCACCTACAGGGTTGCAGCCCCCTTCAGCTCTGTGTATCTGGAGGATATCATCCTTAGTGAGGTAACCCAATCACAAAAGAAGTCACTAGATACGCACTCACTAATAAGCGGACATTAGCCCAGAAACTAAGAATACCCAAGATACATTTTGCAAAACACAAGAAAACCAAGAAGGAAGACCATCGTGTTGATACTTCATTCCTCCTTAGAATAAGGAACAAAATACCCATGAAAGGATATAGGTACAGAGACAAAATTTAGAGCTAAGATGAAAGGATGAACTATCCAGAGACTACCCCTTCAGGGGATCCATCCCATCATCAGCCACTAAACCCAGATACTAATGCACATGCCAGCAAGATTCTGCTGAAGGGACCCTGATATAGAGGTATGTATATTTAATCAGGCCTGAACATGGTGTGATCTGGTTGATCAGTGCTGAAGTGGTAGTTCTGTAAGTGACCTTGAGAGTATCCTTATTGCTTGAAGTGATAGGCTAGTTCTCTTGAAGGGACTACTGTGTCAAAATGGCATCTTACTTTTCCTGGGTAGAATTGAACAAATGTTTCTTCATCTTAGATAGGATTCCGGAGAAATGGTTCTATACAAGTCTTGTTTTGTGAGCCAAAGATTTTATTTGGTTTTATTTTTAGGAGTTTGGGTTATCCCCCAATAGTTGCTTCATTAAAAATTTCTATCCCCAAATGGGTCATGATCTTACGACTGAATAGATGGGGTCTTCCTTCAGATAACCTCCTACCCTTTATACACTCTAGCACAAATGGTCAGGATTAAATACACCCAGTGGCAATATATCTTGTTAAGGGTCCTCAGTTAGCTTTACTCTCACTAGGATGCTAATATTGTGCTATGTGAAGAAAGCCTTCCCCAGTACCTACACATTCCTTTTCCATGATGCTCCTGAGACTTGGAGGAGGCGATATTGATTGCTTCTAGTTATGGCTGAACATTGGGCCACAATGCCACAGTAACAATCTCCTGTTTTCAATAATTTAACCAGTGATGACTCTCCACTAAAACCACTGCCAACTGCAAAAAGAAGCTTCACTGGCCATGGCTAACAATGGCAACTATCTATGGCACAAACATAAATACATTGAAAACAATCTGACAGGAATATCATCTCTATATAACAGTAGCTTGCCCATCAGAATATATTGCTTCCTTAGCCATAGTTATTGTTTTTGTTGTTAATTTTTTTTTTGTCGTAGAGCACCAAATATGAGTACTTCCATTGTGGAGTGGGTGTTGAACCAAATTAAAAAAAAAAAAAAAACAAACCGAAACAAGCAGTTTATTGTACACATGTCATGCCATTCTTGTAGCATCAGGCACATCTTGTCTGGCATGTTAATCATGTTAACACATTGGTGACAATTCTTCTCCAGGAAAGAATTGCACAGGACCTTTCACCAATATGAATGCTAGCTTTTGGCTTATTCCTGATTTGATTTTTCATGCCCAGAAACTAAAAGGTGCAGTATCTTCATTAATAAAGCCTTACCATCTAGCCATGTAGTATAGCCAATAGCAGCCGCAGGAGTCAGAGTTATTTGGGAAGCCACAGGGTCCTCTATGGCCAACTACTCTTAGACCCCTAGCACTGAGATTTCCAGTTAATCCTCTATGATTTATGGGATTGTGTTTTCCACCCTAGAAGGTAATGAGGTCAAATTGTCTACTCTTCGTTTCAGCTATTCAGTTTTCAACTAAGCTATCCTTTCAACTAACTCAGCTCCTAGACTTTAGGCAGACCTACCATTGGACCCGGATATCCTCAGCCCAATTCTGCACACCAGTGTTTGTGAAACTGGCTGTCCTTGTCACTGGCTATCCTTCAGAGTACTCATGTACAGCACTAAGTTGGAGGAGACATCACTTGTTGCTTGCAGGAAAATGCTTGCCAAGGACCTATGGCAGTTCACATGGGTGTGGGCCTAGTTGCATCCTTCAGTTCCAGGCATAGAGCCTGTGTAATACACCTGTCAGCCTTGTAACGAACAGGTAGATTTATGCATTTGCTCTGCCATAGCAACTCTCCTCGGTGGCTATAATTGAGAACAGCCCTTACACAATCGGATAGTGTACAAAATGTCAGAATACTTCACTGGAATGCCAGGAACCTTAGTTATTTTCCAGTCTATGTTGCCTCCCCTGTAGCCAGACATTATTTGAGCCCAGTGAGAAGTTTCCAAAAGTACTTGTGAGCAGATGGCCCATATTTTAGTTAGGAGCTACTTCTTGGTATCTACGAGGACTCCGTGGTCTCTGGGTCGCCACATGGAAAACTACCCATGGCTCTGATTCCCACTGGACTTGGTTATAGATTTTCTTCCACATCTGTTGTATTCACAGTGGCCAACTCAGCACTTACCAGACCTCTTTTCCCATTGGGCCACCCATAAAGTCAAGCCTCTGAATGCAGCCCAATGCTCAGTACAGATTGTCACAGGCCAAGTCTCATGATGTGCCGCTTCCTAAATGGCTGCTAGCTCACTGTCTACTCAGTCTACATGGTATTGGTGTTCATGTTTATCGATGCAACTACCCATTCTTGTCTGGAATCCTTACTTACGCCATCAGTGTCCCAAGCATCTATAGGAATGGTTATTGCTTCTACAAGTATCTTGTCTGGTTTGGTTGCTAACTAAATTCCTGGAGGAGGCCGACCGGCTCGAAAAGGCATTGGCCCCAGCATAATCTCCATGGAATTGATAACAGGGCTTGAAGGCCTGCCTGGTTTGTTGATGCAATGATGCATGCCACCCTTGCAAAGTTCCTTTCAATGTCACCATTGGAAAAGTGTTGGTCAGAAGTCCTTTGGCACAGCTCCCCATTGAGTAAGTGGTTTTCACTGCCATTTGGGTGAAACTGGTGGTGAATTCTATTTCTTTTAATATTTATGTGCAGCTAGCAATTGGCTTTTTAGAGATGAGGATGGAACCCCTGTCCCTTTCTATTATTGGGATCAACATGCTAATTAACCCCTTTGCTCAGAATGTTTCTGCCTTTCTGCCCAGGTTGCCATATTTAGCCCTTAAACAGGCACTGGGATATTAGAACACATAGCTATCTAGCCCATTCTGTAAGGATCTTCTCTTGCTCTAAAGCATCCAGAGCATTCATGTCCTAATTCCATTTGAAGTATTTTTAATCCAGTGATACAAAGACAAGCAACTTGAGCAAGGTGAGAAATGAAAATCCCAGCACCATGGGAAGCTTCCTGTAACTGTTCTAAATATTCAGGCACAGGTTATTGTAGGAGTTGCTCAGTAATCTTGCTAGATATCATACGCATCTTACCTGACAAGAATTTTACAGTTCTGTCCAGCCCTCATACCATGAGTGAGACTGACTGTCCATTCTTGTTCTCTTAGGTGTGCTTGTACACATTTCAGATGCCTTTGTAAATCTGTCAGACATTCGGGGTCATCATTCCTAAAGAGACCTTTTACAAAGAGCAGGCAAGGTCCCTGAAGGACCATCTGTGCTGGATTTAATGTAGTGTGAAAAAAAAAAAACACTTTGCATCTATCAATTGTGTCCTCAGTGAATCAAGGGGTGCAGAGAGATAGCTCACTGGATAAAGATGCTGAGAAATAGTGGATAAAGATGCTTCCTACCAAGCTTGATGACTTGCATTCTATTCCCAGAGACCTGCATGGTAGAAGGAAAGAATTGGCTCATGAAAATTGTCCTCTGACACATGCATGACCACACATATGCATACACATACACGAACACATACACATACAAATAAACATACGTGTGTTAAAAATAATGGAAAAAGAAGCAATATTGTACAGCAGCATTCCTTATTTAACACTCTAATTCACAGCCATTCTTCATGAGCTGTTCTATTTTCTCCTGGTTCTGTTGAGGGGGTGCTGTGTCTTCTTCCTTTCTGGAATCATTCAGGCTGATTTGCCCTGCTAACAGCCTTGGGGCTAAAGGGAGATGGGCCTTATTCTCATATGTGATATAAGCTATTGCTTCTAGCTTCTGACAGGCTCTTTTCAAGCACTACCCATTGCCTTTCCATTGGCTTTACTTGGCTGCTGAAAAGGCATTGGTCTGGAGTGTGTGTGTGTGTGTGTGTGTGTGTGTGTGTGTGTGTGTGTGTTTGTGATAATCTCAATAATTGGGAAGAAATATGCACAGCTTACTCTTACTGTAAGGGACCAAGGGCAGGGGAGATAATTGCTCATCCCTAAGATAAACTTAATCCTGGTCACCTGCATTGTTCTATATTCATCCACCAATATTCATTGTCCTTGATGCTCCTTGAGGCAGCCAGGAACCACAGGGCATCTGGATCCAGCATCCACCCAAGACCAAATGGTATGTGTATGGCTAGGGGAAGAGTAAGTCTACACGTCAGTCTTTGCAGAGTTCTTATGTACAGAAATGCACCTTGACTATTCTGTTAAACAAGCAGCTGGCTCTGTGCTCCCACCCTAAGACTCCTCCTTCCACATCAACAGTATAATTTGGATCACTGTCACCTCTTTTCGAACTCTTATTCCATCTTTAAAGTCTTCCAGAATTTCAAAACCATAGCACCATGTTGTCACCACTAGGCAGAGAGTGGTTTAGCACACATCCTGCCATATTTGCCATCAGTGGCCCAGACAGGATACATCATCTGAGCTCTCCTTTCCCCTTTCCTAAGTCCCTCTTGATTGGTTTAGCACTTTATAAGGCAAATTACATGCACATATAAGTTTCTGGTATCACCCAGAGCCTCTCCTACCTCAAAAGGATCATAAATGGATGCCCCTGTGGCAAATCTGTGTCACCAAGACTTTACACCAGTCTTGAGGTCCTTGTTTCCTACATTCCTTCCTAACACCCTGGTAACCGGTTCTATCTGGGTCAGTGAGCTGGTCATACACCATCTCTCTCATACCTGCCGCCCCTCTTGTCATAGCTATCCTATTTCTGTTCATTTCTTTTCACTGTCCACTTCTTTTCATAGGCTCTAAGGCTTTGGATCCCAGCAAGAGCTACTCGGGGATGATCTAATGGCACCCTTTCCCTTACATGCCTCCATCATAAAACAAAATGAAACAAACCAAACCAAACAAATCAAACCAGCAAATCAATCTCTGATCTTCATTTATCCAATCTATCCACTAAATCAGAAACTAACACAGAAGATGCCACCTTTGTGTCTTTTCTTCTTCCATGGGTAAATTCTTTCTGGACAGACATCAGAGCTTCAGATGAGCGTCTTTTCACCAATAGTATTGTAAAGCAACTGCTGATGCCTCCTTATAATTTCTACCCATATCTTTTTGAGTGACTGCAGTATATTCTCTGGTGGGTCAGCCTTTCTCAATCTATCCTCATACTCTGATGGTAGGTCATAGTCATCAAAGAGTGTGTCATTTCCTACCATATGGAGAAGGATAGCCACATAGCAATTGCCTCTGAGAACACACCATCTTTAGAATGTGTGGCTTAAGTTGCAAAACTTATCACCCATACCAGGTATAGGAAAACTACGCTTTTCAAACATATCTTTGGTTCTCTCATGTCCCTTCACCGAAGCCAAGTGTTCCACTACATTTTCTGGAAAGAAGTGAAAAAAATGTCTTTTCAGCACAGACAGAGCACCAAGCACAGGCTGGAGAGATTATTCAACTCAAGTCTAGTTTGGTCAAACCATAGATTTACTTGACTTCATTATAAGAACATGGTTGAGGAACTCCTTGCAGGAGTGTAGGTGACCCTGTAACAGTTGCATAGCTGAGAAGTCTTACGCCAGTATGTGTGATGAATTCTCCAAAGATGAAAAGATTGAGTCTTCTCCTCCATGAATCCTTCACCCTCTATATACTTTAGCACCTACTGAGACCACATACAACTTGAAGAGGGTCGCATATATCTTTGTGTGTGTAGGGGGTCCATAGAGAATCTAGAATCTTGGGTGAGCAACTAGTGGCGCTCTTCACTCTGTTCTTAATAGGCCTGATTTAGTGAAGGAGCTTTTGGGGTAATCACAACTTCTCTGATTAAGAAGACAATGGACTTGTTATTCTCAGAGGAGTATATTCAACTGTATAGCATTGTTATCCTTAAACTTTTCTTCATTATATCTATCCTTGAAATCCAAGATGTCTTTGGTCATTGTGCCTTCATCTTTAGAGATGAATAAAGTGCACAAACACTAGCTAGATAAAGGTCTAAGCTGTGCCTTCATCCTTAGAGATGAATGAAGTGCATAGTTACTAGATAGATGAAGGTCTAAGGTGAGCCTTCATTCTTAGAGATGAATGGATTAGATGACATGCCCTTCGATGAATATGGCCTGCCAGTGAATTATGAGGATACATCAAGAATGGCTGGCTCACCAGAGAATATACTGCAGCCACTCGATGGTTTTGTTATTGTTTTTGCTATTTTTTTTATATCAAAGGTAGTCTCTAAGAACCTGTTACGAGCCTATTATCTCAACCTTGAACAGTTGAAAAGATCTTCCCAGAGAAAAATAGCAGCTGAGATGACAAGAAAAAAAATTAAAATGAGCCAAGTAAGATACAGGGGTGAATTAGGAATTGAGGTAAGGACCTGCGATGGGCATTCTAGACTGACAGTATTGATGGCCTTGTAGAATTTAAATTCAATTTATTACTGTGAAGGGTAAAGTGCATGAGGGGATGTATAGTGAATGGTCTGGTGAGGTAAGGAAGAATTTTGATTGTAATTATGATTTTAGGTTTTCATGGACATGGGCAGGGACTACTGAAAGATTCACTTAGAGATTCCTCCAGTGAGACTTGGTCAGCCAGCAAGATGACTCTTGAAAGTGATGATACTAAAGATAGAAGGAAGTGCTTAGGAAGAGGATTGAGATGAAATAGACTTCAAAGCATTGTGGTGTCTCTAAACAGAATAGTTCATGGAGTAAGAAAGGAGCAATGGTTCTAGAGAGGACAGTGATTTTAGTAGCCATGTTATGATGCACTGGGTATTATAGGAGACAAGGAGAAGGAGAAAACACCTGTGGTAACTCCTAAGGGTTTGGATTATATGACTGTGTAGAAGATGAATCAATAGCCAAGATCCTTAAAAATGATGAATTATGGAGCTGGAGAGTTGGCTTAGTGGTCAAGAGTACACAAGCCTCTTCCAGAGGGTTGAAGTTCAGTTCCTAGAATTCATGCTGAGCAGCACACAATTGTTTGTAACTCCAGTGCCATAGAATAAAATTATGTGCTTGGATTCTGTGGGAAGGGACCTGCATTCGTACATACATACATACATATATACATAAATACATACAGAGAGAGAGAGAGAGAGAGAGAGAGAGAGAGAGAGAGAGAGAGAGAAGAGAGACAGAGGAAAAAAAGAAAGGTGAATGCTGTAGTCTGTCTTGGACAAGGACATGTTGAATTTGGGTATGTTGGGACTCCTAGTGGGAGGTGTCAGTAGATAGAAATACATCTAGTGTTTGAAAGAGAGAGTTGGACTGGTGGCATGCAATTAGATGCTTTGGTGTTGGTTGAAAGATGTTCTCTCTGAAAGAAGAATGAAGACTGGAAAAAGGTGGTTGCAACCTTGAAGAACAGCAACATTTCAGAGCAGATCAGAGCGACAAGTAGCAGCAAAGTGGTAGTTAAGTGCGTATTAATGACTGACAGTGAGTCTTAACTATTAATCTGATGCATCTGGAATCATCAGGAAGTCTCAGGAAGGGATCCCCAAGATTAGGCTCCCCTACTGGCTTGTTTGTGGGAGATGGTCTTGGTTCTACTCATTGATTTGAGAAGACCCAGCCTAAAAGTGAGCACCACCGGTCTCTGGGTTTGGATCCTGGATTGCATAAAAGACAGTAAGGTGGGATCAATATTGGCACACACACACACTCATTTTCTCTCTGCTTTTGATTGTGGATATGATGTGGCTTCATGTTTCTGCCTTGAATTCTCTGCAATGATAGACTATCACCTGGAATTATAAGCTGAATAAACCCTTTCCCCCTTCAGGTTGCTTTCAACAGGGTATTTTCTCACAGCGACAGCAATGAAGTGAGTACAATACACTTAATGTCTCTCAAGCGCTGCAGTTTTGAGTTTTAGCTTATCAAAAAAAAAATTCTAATCTAGAAGTGATTCATGCTCTGAAATCCAAGATGTGATGAATTGGGCCTGCTTCTCTTTTAAAGTAAATCTAAAACTTGTCCACGAGAAGCCCAATAAAGAGTATCTTGGCCTATTACCATGAGTAACTTATTTAAAATATACTCCAATAATTTTTTTCTTCATTGACATCAAGAAGTGTTACAGGATTTGAAAAACGTTGTTTTTCAATGTGAAGGGATGACCATTGGTTAATTTAAAGTAGAATGGACATGATAAAGGAAATCACTAGCCTGATTATGCCAGAGGATCAGAACCAGAGGACTGTCAAAGTTCACCCAAGTGACATTCTCATTAGTAGAAATAGTGATGATTCTCCCTACCCTCTGGATTTCTTTCCTGTCTTTTCCCATATTTAATCCTGCTCCCTCTCTTCCTCCCCCTCTTCTTTCCTTCCCAGGTTCCTCCCTCTCTTTACCTCCCATGATTATTTTGTTCCCTCTTGTAAGTAGGATTGACACATCCTCACATTGGTCTTCCTTCTTCTTAATCTTCATACGGCCATTGAGTTGTATCGTGGGTATTCTGAGCTTTTGAGTTAATATCCACTTATCAGTGAGTACATACTATGTGTGTCCTTTTGGGTCTGGGTTACCTCACTCAGGATGACATTTTTCTAGTTCCTTTCATATGCTTGCAAAATGCATGAAGTCATCATTTTTATTGGATGTGTAGGAGGATGCTAGAGGGGTGAGGCAGGAGTGGGTGGGTGGATGGGGGGCACCCTCTTTAGAGGCAAAGGGGAGGGGAGACTCAATAGGGGGACTTATGGAGGGGAGACCTGGAAGGGGGACAACATCTGTAATGTAAATAAATAAAATAATCCATTAATAACAAAATAATATTAGAATTTACTTAGTACCTCTTAGAGCAGCTATTTTAGTCTTTGTGGCATATGTGTATTCAAGAATACTGTCTACACTCTAAAGAGTTTTATAACATTATTTCTAAAGTACAACTAGCTCTATGATAAATGGAGGAAGTTAGCTTATATGTACATGTTATATATAAGTTTGTTAATTTGTTTTCAAATTTTTCATGTGTCTGTGTGTGTGTTTATTCTGTATGTATCTTTGTGTATCATTTGCATGTCTATTGCCATTAGAGGCCAGAAGGGGGTATTTAACCTCCTAGAATTAGAGTTATAGATTGTCTTAGTCATGGTTTCGATTTCTGCACAAACATCATAACCAAGAAGCAAGTTGGGAAGGAAAGGGTTTATTCAGCTGACACTTCTACATTGCTGTTCATCACCAAAGGAAGTCAGGACTGGAACTCAAGCAGGTCAGGAAGCAGATGCTGATGCAGGGGCCATGGAGGAATGTGACTTACTGGCTTACTTCCCCTGGCTTGCTCAGCTTGCTTTCTTATAAAACCCAGGACTACCAGCCCAGGGATATCACCACCCATCCCACCCTTGATTACTAATTGAGAAAATGCCTTATAGCTAGATCTCATGGAGGCATTTCCTCAAGGCACACTCCTTTCTCTGTGATAACTCCAGCTTGTGTCAAGTTGACACAGAAAACCAGGCAGTACATAGAGGTGACTTGCTATGCATGCTGGGAACCAAACCTGGGTCCTCTGGCTGAGCACCCAGCACTAACTGCTGATACATGTTTACAGCCCCTCCTCCCATATATTTTTAATTAAGTCAAATTTCAGATTCTGAATCTCAGCTGATAAACTTGTGTGTGACTTTTATATTGTAGATAATTTTATGTCTTGTTTATGAGAACCCTGAGGTTTAGATTCACCAGCAACAATGTACAAATGGTATATCAAAGCTCCGACAAGTTAGATACATCATCCTGGATCACACAGCCCATAGAGAGTTGAATCAGCTTATAATTTAGATGACTGACTCAAGAAACTTTCTTTATCTACTGTTTTCCTGGCTCCCAGTTTTCCATCGTTATAAACTGTCAAAGACTTTATTGATTGTGAAGAAAGAGAAATCCAAGGCTGGCTAGTAGTCAGCAATGATCTCATTTCTCCTATTGCTACTTTTTAAAACTAGAGTCCTACCTATATGGGTTCAAGTTGAAGGTTATTTGATGAGCAGAACTGATATCCTAACCGTTTTTGCACACTCATCGAAACATATTTGGACATAGGGAAATAATGGAAAACATCCAATCTTTTTTGTCCCAACATTATCCTAACAAGGGAACTATACCTCACAGCTGTAGGTTTTTCATATTGGATTTTTTCATGTCTTCATTTTTATACAATATGGCCTCTGAAACCACTTTGAGTGTTATCAGAAGACAAATCACAATATGTTAAGATGATTTATAATTTATCATCCAAATAAATGCCCTTGGTTAGCATCTATGGTGATATCCACTGGAATAACTTTGACAAGCTGAGTTTCTAATACAATGAAACACTTGCTCTTTGTTGTCCTACGGCCTCTTAAAAACTCAATGCCTACTGGTGCTGCTGCACCCCAAAGTAGCAAGACCACCAGTTTTTGTACTTTTATCAATTCAGTAAGTACAAATCACATCATTTTTTTAAATGAAAATTTGGTCACAACAATGACAGGCTGGATCAAATACCTCCTTCTAATTGTCCATGTCTTAATCCCCCAAATCTAAGAAAGTATTGTGTTACACCATTGATAAATTTTTGCAGATTTGATCAAAGTGAGAATTTTGAGGTGGAGATGAATTTGGGTAGGCCAAAGAACTTAGAGGAGGATGACAAGAAGGCAAGAGTTATGGAGATGGAAGAGTTGAAGCTCTGTGCTGAGGAGGGACTACAGACCAAGGAATGAAGGAGCATCCTCAGGAAAATAAAGAGAGTGAACAATGGGTTATTAAAGGGCTTCTAGCAGAATCATACACTAGTGGAGCAATCTTCGTCTTCTGTCGATGAATTCATGTTATTTTAATTCAGCGTGCTGTGGTAACTTGTACAATACGCTCTGTACTTCAGTCTTCTATTCCCATCCCCCTGATTTGTCCCCTAGCCCATTCTTCGCAATACCAGGTTAATTTCATACTAAGTTTTAAAAACATCCTTCCAAATGAAGGATGGTAACCATTCTTGAGCTATATGCTGCTAGCATGTTCTATAATTGTTTGCTCTATAATTTTGCTTTCAGTCTTTTGGTATTTAAAAAAAATGTTTGGCTTATGATCAAACATTGAAGGTCATTGAGCATCCTGTCAGAATGTACTGGACTTGAGTTTTAGTTAATTCTGAGTTTAGAAAGATTGTTTCATAGCTTCTCTTAACTTTATCTCTACCTTTCTTAATAAAACTAGAAAACAATAATGTCATTCATAAAAGTAATTATCATGCTTCAATGGAATAATACATGCAAAGGACTCTCACCTTGTCTTCTGTATAGTAAGTTACCAATGCACATTAGCTATTTGTTGCATATTCCATTTACTCTTATGGTTCCCTCCTTAGTTAATGGACTTGAGGGAGGTAAGAGATTTAATCCTTCTATTCTCTTAAAATTGTATGCAGTGAGAGCTTGACCTTCTTCTTATCTTCATCAAATTATTCTCCCTATCACTAATTACTATTATTTTCTTATGTCTCAAACATTAGGGTTCCAGCATAGGTGATTTTCATCTTTGCTCAGATTGCTGGAGTCTTGGATGAATTTATCTAAGAAGAAGGCATGGTTACAGAGGGATATCCCTGTACTCTTAATGTTATGGACATGGAGGAACAAGGCAAAGAAAGGTTTTCTCATTGTTTTCTGAGTTGTATCTGCAGAACATCATTTCCACTTCTAAGTAACGGCAGGCGATGAAACCACCAATCAGTTGCAGGCTTACGTAACAGCTGGCTCCAAAGTGGTATGTATGTAAATGGAACTTGATTCCAAGCCTTTTTGCAAAACAGAACTTTCTAGAAGTCCAAAAGAACACAGAATTCTAGGCGATATGTATCCAGAAGCCATTTGTACAACCTGACATTTGTTCTCATGCTTTGCCTTTGGAAGTGATGGGTGTGGGTAGAAACGTTTCTTCAAAATTCTCCAAGTACACCGGGTTTTCCTTTCTCTGAATTTGGAGTACACATCAATTTGGCACTACTTGAAATCAGACCTTCAGTCCAAATTGTTTTATCCATTCTCTCAGCAGATTTCTAAGGACAGCATCACATTCAAAGCCAATTGGTTCATGAGGTAGCTGGCCATTTTACTTAGAGACTGAATGACCCAATTATTTGCTCTGAGTACAGAGATGTTCCTTTCTCCTGTGTCCTCTTCTCCCAAGTACCAAACAACAGCACTAGAACTAACCAACCTGCATTACTAAGAGTAAGCTCCTTTACACCTGCTGCCTCCAACCTAAACAAACAAACAAACAAATGATAGCAGCTACGGTATAGAGAATATGACTTTGGGCTGGTGGGATAGGATATACCAGTTGGTAAAACTTGCTTTGCAAATAGGAGGTATCTTTCTTGTTCTGCAGAAACCAAGGAGAGGGCGCTGGTTATGTTGTCCATGCCTAAACTCAGCACTATGCATCTGCACATCTCCTCAATTGGTAGTATATACCTGGTGATCCATGCAAACTAAGCTAGCATGCTGTTCCATCCCCAAGCTTTCCTCTAGCCCAGAGCTCTGGCTGCCTACCCCCTCCTTTCTTCTGGTTTTCTGATAAGACAAGCTTTCCTCTCTCATGTCACCTCCCTCTCTTGTGGAATTGCTGCCTTCACAACTAGGCAAACTTTGACATTGAACATTTATAGCTCCCCTTTTCTATGAAGACCAGGTCCAGAATGAATCCCTCATGGTTCAAACCTATTTCCAGAATTTTCTTTGAGGATCAGTCTCTGTCTTTGTGTGAGTGATATTATTTGTTTTCCCTGTCACTTGGATTGTATCATGCTTATTGATCTAATTATAAAAACTGACATCAGTTTATTTCTGTTTTCTGGTTCTTTTGGAGACAGGGGTTGTGATATTCTGTGCCTCTCTGTTCACTGAGCTGCATGTTTTCTGGCAGATGTATGAGAAATGGATTTAATCCTACAATACTGCCTTGGGGATCATTATTTTACTGAGAGATATAATGTGAGACTTCTCATTTCTTATTGTTAAACTAAAAATACTTTGCTATGGTCCTGTTAATCTTATAGGGATCATTATCAGAACTGTATTAGTCTCACAACCTAGCTGATAGATTGACCTGCATAGTTTGTTTATTCAATGATAAGAAGTAAAACAAACCAGTTCTGAAGATGAAGGTGTCTTCCAAACATTCTTGAGTAGCTGTATAGGTTCTTACAAGTGTTTGGATTCTAAAATCCCCAAGCTAGCAATCTACTTAGAGTCAAAGAAAGTGTTGATTCTGGGTTCTGAGTTTTAGAAAACCTCTCAGTTCACAACTGTGCACACATGAGCCTATACACGTGCACACACACACACACACACACACACACACATACACACACTAACACACACACATTTTCCCAACTTTCTCTCACACACGCATGCATACACACTCACACACTTACACACATACTTGTGCATTATACAAACATTCATGTGTGTGCACAGGTACATAAATACACATATGCACATACATGTGCACACACAAACATAAACAAACACACACACACACACACACACACACAAAGTTTGTTAAAGAATGTGTAAGATTCCTTGTCACTTGTCATCCAACATTCAGAGCTGGCATAATGTGACCAAAGATCCTAATTATCCATTCTTGGGATTGACATTGTCTCAGTTCTTGAGAAAAACTGTATTTCTTGCTGTATGCCCTCAAAGCAAAAGAGATTATATATAAATGTCATGTAGTTCGGTTGATTGCAGCATTCCTGACTGAGATGGATGCTGCTTCAGCATGCAAGGAAAATCAAGATTGTGGAAGAGTTTAATTTATAGGAGGAACAAATTAGCTTGTCAGATATTATGATAAATTACTCCATAGTACGTGTATAAAAGATTATTGCAAACTTACATATCATTCTCTCATAACACCAAGCCTTATTTTCTTGTTTCTTTTTCTATTTTGACTCCAAATGAGTTATGATTTATATTATGATTCCAAAGGAATTCATAAATCAGTACAGAATTTGCAAGCTGAGAAATATTTTACATTGAACAGTCTAGTTGGTAAATTTGTATATATGGAAAGAAGATGTATAATATCTGACAGTGATTTGTCCCAAGAAATGGGTACATCCAAACCACTAAAAGTGAACAGAAGTAGATATTCATGTCTTGTTTGATTTTCAAAGTATCTTGCTTTGAAGGCCAGGATGGCTTCTACCTTCCTTGTAGCAATCTTCCTGCCTCAGTTTCCTGACTACTAGAATTATCCATCTTTATCCCCAAATCCTATTCAACTATATAATATTTTAACCTATAATTTTGAATCATGAGGATAAAACTACCTTTAAAAATTCATTTGTTTGTATCTAACACTTAAATTCTTTTAATAGTGAGAACATCCCTAAATTTGCTTAGTTTGAATGTAGTTCTAGTATATGCTTTAATTCTTCAGCCCTTGCTTTGCCTTATGTATTTGACCAATTTTATCTTATAATAACCATAATATCACACTGCTTTAAAAACTTTTATTCTTTGAGACAGTCATATGATGTGCTTTGATTCCCTCTCCTGCTTCTCCCAAATCCACCCTCACTCCCCACCCACCCAACATTGCATTCTTTCTAAGTTATCGGTTCTGACGTGTGCTGTTCATATATTCATAGATGTGTGATCTTCCATTGGAATGTGGTTGACATATTAGGGACTACTCTCTTACAGAAGACCAGATCTCCTTTTCCCAGTGACTATCAGGGCAATAGATCCTCTGCTAGGGGTGAGATATAAAGATCACATACACTTTTGTGCTCTTGAGTTTGGCTTAAGTTTGCATGGATTCATGCTTACTGTAATAACTACTGTGAGTTCAAACTCGCAGTTCAGAAAACACTGTCTCTTTGTAGAGATCTACCAGCTTGGAGGCTTTTTTCTTCCTCTTCTGTAGTGATTTCGGAACCAAGGGAGGAGAGAGTATAGTGTGGATGTCTGAATAGTGGTCTGAGCATTTATTTTGTCAATTTGAAAGCCCGCTAGTTGAAGTTGGGTGGTAGACCATACAAACAAAGCTTCATTTGTATTATTAGTCCAGGCCTGAAAAGTATTAGGAGTTATCCTAGTTGATAAATTAATCTTGAGATTTTTACTTTGTAAGTCAAACTATTTCTTATGAGTAAAAAGGAAATCTTATTTCTTCTTAGACTTAGCACACATATTAACAAACCCATGGTGGATAATGTCCAATATATTTTCTGAAGAAAATCTTACTATGATGCTTCTTGGAAATGTGGGTCCCAGCAGTGTGTTCTCTCCCAACAGACATTCTTGTTCTTATTGTCTCCAATTTTTATTTGCAATACGCAAAGATACTTCTCTGTGATAGGAAAAGATCTAGACTTAAATTCTATTTTGTTTGTACACTAGTGACAGTGTAGAGTAAGTGGTCATAGCTGACTTAGATATCTTGGATTACTTTCCCGGCAGACTCTGCCACACTGGCCGAAAGGTAAGGTGGCCATTTATAAAATACAAAGCTACTGATTCCAAATTACTACCTACCTCGTAGACATGCTGTTATGGCTTAATGAAAAAAAATACTTAATGCTCCTTGGCAGTCAGGAGCTGAGGGAGGAAACACTCTCTTTAAACAGAAAATCATTATCAAAATGTTTTTTTCATTAGGCCTTTGGATCCCCTTATAAAAGTCCAGGCTACCTAATGGATTGGGATTTATAGATAGCCATTTATAAAAGCACATCCAAGCACACTCAAATATTAAACAAACACAGATGCACAAGTGAGATTATGAAATTGCTCAACAATGGTACAGTCTGTACCTGGAATTGGATGGGATTGATAGAGTTTTCATAAACCTAATGATTCTCACTCTTAACCATACATTGGAGACTTAAACTGCCTGCTGGCCAGCAGTGAAGTGGTCCTTTTTATAAAGGTCCCAGTGGTGCTCCAAAGGAAAAGAAAAATTAGGAACAGATTTCACGAAATAGGGCCTGCATTTTTTTTAGACTCCTGAGAGTTTTCATCCTTTGCAATACTGGAGATTAACCATAGAACGTCATGCAAGCTAGATAAGTCCTTTACTCCAGTCACACCATAGATGTAAATGTTTCCAGACTTTATATAGATTTCAGTAGATACCATACCACATTCCTAAAAGACCCGGAGCGAGTACCTCATGAGACAAAAAAATAAAATGTTATTATTTCCTAAAGACTTCAGGAATTTCTCTAGAAATAAGTTTCAAGACCTACTTAGAGTTTCCCCTAGCCATGAGCATACTCCTGCAAGGATAACCCTTACAGCTTAGAGCAGAGGGCCTTGATTAAGTCTGTCGCCTTCTTGGCTTTTATTACTTCCTTCTTCACCCATCCCACACATGACACAAACAAGAGGAGGCTCTAATGATGACAAGGAAACATTTTGATTTGGATTATCAACACTGGTGGCCTCTTCTCCCAAACTCACTAAATTGCTTCCCAGCCTTCTGCTTGACTCTCACACTAACCATCTTCTGTTACCATTTGGCAAATGCATTCTACCCTAATGTTCCTGTCTTGCACAATGGAAATGGTACCCATAAGGTCTCAATCAAAGTGTCATGTGAATTATTTTACATTTCATGAGGGAGATAAAAATAAACCGGATGGGATTGGAAAAACCATTTCATGTCATCCACCTCGAACAGTCTCCATGTGTAGTCATTCCAGCATGGTTTGATCTACTCACTAACCTATCCTTATACCCTCTTCTTCACAATGACTCAGCCCCCCTTCCCCCATTGCCCAATCCTTGTTACGACTTGGGAGGTTGTTGTGGTTGCTTTGTTTTTAATATCTTGCCCAATCTTTCCATTTTTAGTTCCAGACTATTGCTTTTAACCACTTTCAACTATCCCATTCTTCACAGAATGACATGGTACTATATACAATTGAACTCAACTATTTTTTTTCCACTCCAATTTCAGATTGGCTGCATCATACTCACGCTCTCAACAAGAATTTCAAGTGGGATATTATACCAACTCCTCTTAATCTTCTTAAGGATTCATTGCTAAGGGTTCTATGACATTTCTTTTTTTAAAATTATTTTATTAGATATTTTCTTCATTTACATTTCAAATGCTATCCTGAATGTCGCCTATACCCTACCCCTGCCCTGCTCCCCAGCCCACTCACTCCCACTTCTTGGCCCTGGCATTCCCCTCTATGGGGCATATAAAGTTTGCAAGACCAAGGGGCCTCTCTTCCCAATGATGGCTGATTAGGCCATCTTCTGCTACATATGTATGCAGGTAGAGACACGAACTCTGGAGGTACTGGTTGGTTCATATTGTTGTTCCACCTATAGGGTTGCAGACACCTTCAGCTCCTTGGCTACTTTCTCTAGCTCCTCCATTGGGGGTCTTGTGTTCCATCCAATAGCTGACAGTGAACATCCACTTCTGTGTTTGTCAGGTACTGGCATAGCCTCACAAGAGGCCGCTATATCAGGGTCCCTTCAGCGGAATCTTTCTGGCATGTGCAATAGTGTCTGGGTTTGGTGGCTAATGATGGGATGGATCCCTGGGTGAGGTAGTCTCTGGATAGTCCATCCTTTTGTCTTAGCTCCAAACTTTGTCT
>NC_034603.1:77948911-77955915 GCF_900095145.1 Mus pahari
ATCATTGAGAAGAGTGTTGTTGAGTTTCCATGTGAGTGTGGTCTTTCTATTATTTATGCTGTTATTGAAGATCAGCCTTAGTCCGTGGTGATCTGATAGGATGCATGGGATAATTTCAATATTTTTGTACCTGTGGAGGCATGTTTTGTGACCAATTATATGGTCAGTTTTGGAAGAGGTACCATGTGGTGTGGAGAAGAAGGTGTATCCTTTTGTCCTCTGGTGGGGATGGTACCCGGATGGCTGGAGCCAGAAACAGGGTCTGTCCCAGAAGCTGTGTCCCTTCTGCAGTCTGCCTTCTCCCTGGCAACGACTGGAGCCTGTGCACACTGGAGCAAAGATGGCTCCCTTGCCAGCTCAGGCAGTGAGAGCGCTCATGGGTGGACACCTCTCCTCTGGTGGGCATGGTTCCCTGGATGTCTGGAGCCAGAAACAGGGTCCCAGAAGCTGTATCCCTTTTGCAGTATGCCTTCTCCTCGGCAACGACCGGGGCCTGTGAGCACCGGAGCAATGATGGCTCCCTTCTCTATGACCCTTCTTGTATTGATATTTTTGTTTAAACAAACAGTCCTATGATTTGGATGACACTGAAACTTTGGTAGATGAGGAAGACAAGACAATTTAGTCAGCTTTCCAAAGTCCAAATAATAATTAATGGCCAACATTTCTTTGTAAAAATCCCAAATTTTATCAAACTCGTTACCTGAACTGTGTGTCAGTGACTTGAATTTAATCTTGACTACTTCTAAGACCCACTTCTGCCTACCGTACACTGTTATTGTTCTTTGGTGCAATCTTGTACATAATTTTTAAAATCCACAATAAGTCATTCATATTATTATTTTTGATTTCTATTTGTATTCTAAACACAATTCCTTAAATTACTTTAAATTATTTATTACCATTTTTAACAGTTTTATCCTATAGATTAATACCACGCTAACACACTGTTTTTTTAAAAACTTTATTTATTTATTTATTTATTTATTTATTTATTTATTTATTTATGTGAGTACACTTTCACTCTCTTCCTGCATACAGGATGAGTGCATCAGATCCCATTGCAGTTGGTTTTAAGCCACCATGTGGTTACTGGGAATTGAACTCAGGACCTCTGAAAGAGTAGTCAGTGCTTTTAACTGCTGAGGCATCTCTCTAGTCCCTCCAACCCACTGTTACCTTACAGTTTGCTTAAGTGATGCAAAAGCCTGGACTATTCCATTCTCTGTGTCTACCTTCATCCTCTTGAGGAAGTCCACTCATTGGAAAGTGTCCATAACCATGCACTGTACTACCTTTTGCTAGGTGCCGTGGAACCAAAATAGCATTCACAGTGCAATGTCCATGCTAACTTTAGGAATTTATACAAATAAATGAATGTGATTTATTCTGAATTCTTAAAACTTTTTGCCTTTTAAAGCATTCCAACAACTGTATAGTATTTATCAATGTGCTTAAGAGTACAACTGCCTTCGGCTTTCATTGTTATTTCAAGCCATTTAAAGATTTTTACAGAATTGTCATTTATTCATAGTTTGGTAGTTCTTTCTCAAATGTAGATTTTAAGTGTTGAGTGGTTACTTATTTATACAGCATGCTTTAGTTGTACCTTCTTTTCTTTTTCCCACACTCTCCTCATCCTTATTTTCCGTTTCTGCTTCCTCTTCCTTTCCTTCCTCTTCTTAAGCTTCTCCTTTCCCTCCTATTCCTCTTCCCTTCCATTCTCTCCTTCTTTTCCTTCTCTTCCTGTTTCTCCTCTCTCTCTTTTTCTTTTTCCTCTTGAAATTATGATTGTGAGTAAACTCTGTCCAGTATCCCCCCCCCTTGAAACTATACCAGAATCCTCTGATAGTTTGATTCTCTGAATGGGTCATAAGAGAACCAAATGATTCAGTTTTTTCCCAAATGATGTTTCATATTAGTTCAATCCTGTAGAGTAGCTGAATGTAATGGAGCAGTGACTATTTGCTGAAGAAGTATGCTGTTATAATTTTGAGTATTTTCTCCACCCATACAAGCCTGAGTTTATCCAGTCGTTTTGTATACCACACACTTATCCTGTCCAAGAAAATAAAAACCTAATGCTGAAAGTACAACCAGAATTTCAAAATAAGGTTTCTATCCTAACCATAGTATATGAACTTTATATTCAGGTTATATTTAGAAATATATATGTATAGACTTACATGCATATATGTGTGGAAAAACAACTAGTGAAACAGAGGTCATGGATTTAAGGGAGAATAGAGAGCAGTATATGGTAGATTTTGGAGAAAGGAAAGGCAAGAGAGAAATGTGATTATATTTTAATCTCAAGAGGAAGTTAAATGATGCAAAGTTCCATAGATTATATACTATAGACTTGTTATTTCCTAAGTGTTCTTCTATATGTATTGCTAAGCTTTCGACATTTTGATAGCTACCATATCATTTTTGTAAAAATAATAAAAACCCATGTACAACTCCACATTTCAACGTTGGCTTTAGGAGGAATAAAGACACTGGGGAATACTTTAAATCAGTCTACCAGCACTTAGCCAGCAAGATCACACAAACAGAGAATAGAGTGAAAAAGAACAGAATTGTCCTGGCATTACTGTGAGTTTATTGGGGAGTTGGGGCACATGGGGTTAGAGATGTTTTTCCTCTGTTTAGGGAATTCCAGATATAGGAAACTGAAGGAGGCGATTCTGATGCTAAGGTCCTGTTCCCTAATTGGTTCATGATTTGTCAGTAAAGAAAGACAAGGGCCAATTGCTGGGTGGAAGGTACAGGCAGGACTTCCAGGTCTCAGGAGGAAGAGGCAGATGCTAGGAAGGAATGAAGTGTTTTTCTCTTGTGCTCTGAAGGGAGAAGCAAGCAGCTATGTGAAATCTCTGGAGAAACTGGGGGCTGTGGCCACTGCTACAGGCAGGTGGCCAAGGATGTTTGGTAGGGGCTAGGTGGAAGGTGGTAAGGGCTAGGTGGAAGGTAGGGGCTAGGTGGAAGGTGGTAGGGGCTAGGTGGAAAGTAGGGGCTAGGTGGAAGGTAGGGGCTAGGTGGAAGGTAGGGGCTAGGTGGAAGGTGGGGGATAGGTGGAAGGTAGGGGCTAGCTGGAAGGTGGGGGCTAGGTGGGAGGTAGGGGCTAGGTGGAACTAGTCACTGGAGTTTAGGGCAGGTCGGAGGAGCTGAGATAAAAATATTAAGGACATGTTTTTCCAAGAGGGAGATAGCAGTGCCCAACAATTGTGGCAAAAAGGCAAGTTGTAAAGACAAAACTGTGTGTGTGTGTGTGTGTGTGTGTGTGTGTGTGTGTGTCTTTTATCCGTGGATTCAAGAGAAGCTTGGAGGGGGCTGGTAGTGAGTGTAGTCACCTTCTAGAGCTAAAGGCAGCAGCACAGAATGACATGCAACAGCAAACACCTGGTCTATTTGCAAACATTAAAACAAAATCCTACACCAACCCCTCCCCACAGCGATGCAGATTTTTAAAACATGATAGCCCCTGTAAATGACAGTCACAGCTTAAAGCCCAAGCTGGGCTCTCTCAACTACACTACACACATATTTTTCTTTTTTATTCATTTCATGGGGAATGACCCGGAGCAATCTTTGCCTTCACTCTGTGCTTTGCTTGTGACAAGTGCTGACTAGCAGATTCACAAGTGATACAGGAAGAATTCAACTGGGACTGATGTGAACCTAGGATGCCTACTGCGTCAAACCCTGGAACCACTGGTGAATGGCATTTCTGTTTCTGAAATCATGCAACCCTCCTGATCTGTAGGGATGCCCTCATATTTCAGACTTAGGAAAGTTGCACTGAAAAGTAAGCAAGAGTGCATAAGGCAGCATTTCTGAACTATCCTCTAGCAATTCCAAGATATCAGTGGATATGTTCCTAGAGATCCAATGTTGGACATAGACACTCTGGGGTTAACAGAGGAAGTACATAAGCTCTTTTCATTTCTTCAGAAGACTAGCTCCATGTATGTGTATCATGTTTCTAAAAATTCTGTTGAAATAATGATTGATTTTGCTGACTGTAGTGTGACAACACACCTGTAATTCTAAAAGTCAGGAGGTAGAAGCAGGAGAATCTTCAAGGTTACCCTCGGCTGCCTTGGCTACCTGTCAAGTTTTAGGCAAGCTTGGGAAATAATAATGGAAAGTGATAAAACTATCAATAATATATAATATAATATATGATAAATAATGAAGTTTTAATGAATTATTGGGAATGTTATCCTCTTTGGCATTGGGTACTCTGGGTGTAAAATAACCATCATGGCCTTGGATAGGTTGAGTAACCTCTTTGTCTTGAAAAGCCCATATCTTAATATGTGTAAATTGATGAATTGTGAGGACTGAAATGAAGTATTTCATAGTACAAGGGAGATTTTTTTTAAAATGGTGGTAACTGTAGCTGTTCCAGAAGTTTCAAGCCTTTCAGCCAATCTGCACACAGTAGCTTTAAAAATAATTTCCAAGATGATGGTCCTTCTAGGCTTTACACAACAGTGCCTGATGCTGTGTTCACTTCCAGGCTGAACTCATGGAAACTTTTGGTTCCAAATAGAGAAAGTCATAGCAACAACAGCTATCCATCTTCCGACTTTCATCAGCTCCTCATGGCCTCGCTGTCATCATCATCATCTGAGCTAGAAACAATCCGACCAAGTGAAAGGTAAACAGGAGTCCTTCCATTTTGCAAATGAACAAATGGAAGTGTAGGGACATGAAGCCCCTAAATAAAAGTAGCCATTACTCATGTCCTCATCTTTCTGTTTACTATGTGTCTTAGTTTTAAAGCTGGTCTCAATCTTTTATTTTACACAGGATGTTTCACTCTGTATTGATACAGATCAAAAGGACATTTACATCAATCTAAACTCAATCACCTCAGCACAATCTGTGAAGCATCTTTAAATTTTCTGTTAGGGTAGCCCCTGCCATATTCCTCTATCCTGCAGCATCTCTATGGCATTAATGGGTCCCTGTGCCTTATACGCCTGTGTATAAGTGTTGAAAAATCCTTCTGCTTCATCTTGCAGCTCTTAGGTAGATCACTTAGCTGGAAATTATGATAATTTTGGAGTTAGTAATTTTCTAGCCATATTCCTTTCATGCTAGCGTCTTTTTCCCCTGCCTATCACCTCACTTCTCTTCTTCCACATCCACATCCTAACAGCTTCAGGATGACCTTCCCATTCTCTCCTGTAACACCAGATATCCATGTCTTACACTAATGTGTCAAATGTGTTTGGGCCGTGTTCTTTCTGGCAGTAGAATGGAAAAAAAGTGTACAATATGAGCTTTCTCCATCCCTTACCTGAGAAAGACAATTATCATAAATCTGACAGTGATGGGACCAAGGTGATTCAGACTAATTCAGACATGGTAAGCCTACACATGTTGGTATACTTCGGGTAATGGTGAATGGTGTGACAAATACAGCAATCAATTGCAAAGCCATTCCTCTAAGAATGACTCTAGGTGAAGTTGAGAAAAGCTATTTATAGTCATGGAGAATACTTTGTTATCAAAGGCAAAAGGAATGTGGCATTTCATAAAAAAATATTGTTTTAGGCAAAAGAGTGGAGACACAGGGAAGGTTAGCTAAGGCGGTGTCATGCAAGGGGCTAATAGAGGCTTCAATCGGAGTGGAGAGTGACAGAGGGTTGTGAAGAATTTGGAAAGGCTGGAAACTTGGACATCACAAGATGGGGAGGGTTCAGTAGTGTGGCGTGGTGTGGTTAGAACTAAAGTTTGGAACCAAGGCTGGCACAGAATCTGTGCATTGGCATGCTGGAAACGATGGATGGAAGAATCCGTGAGATGAAAGGAAGCAAAATTGAGTCATAGTCACCCATTCCAAATTTTCACCACTGAGGGAACTGGGCAGAGAGTGAAACTCATGACTGGATATGCTCACTGAAAGTGGAACCCCTTTCTTCTAGTTCCTGTTTAAAAATATAAACAGCACGCAAATTAAAAAAAAAAAAAAAAACAACCAAAGCCTTCCTTTGTCACGTTGAGAAACTGTGTTTTCTTTGTTGTTTTGTGACTCACCTCGGGACTATTCATACAAGAATGTAACTTGTAGGGATGGGCAGACCTGTTGTGTGTGTGTGGGGGGGGGGACAAGAACCTCTCTGGAATGTTTCCCCACTCTTGGAACTGTAGTAGTAGTTGTTGTTTTTCTTTCTTTCTTTCCTTACAAAGTTCTCTGTTCATTTTAAAGTACTCGGTCAAGATTGGAAGAGGAAAAAAACATCTCGGATATCATAGCATCCTCGGTTGTAATGCACAAAGCATCTTGGAATAGCCCTGCAGGAAGCAAAAGTAGTGGCTTAATCATCTTCTTAATTCAAACCTTATTCACGCGGGTGCAGAGAGGTAGGTAAGTTTAAGGAAAGTGTAGGATGATGGGTCATCACAAATGGTAAGTGCTAGCCCGGGAATTAAGATAGCTTGGGCAGTTTACATTTTGTAGAAGCCAGACAATTCAAAAGAAGTCAGTGGAGAGAAGCCGGAGGTAACTGGATCTAGAATCAAGCCAAAGAATTAAAGGTGGGATCTTTAAGTAGAGTTTTTCCTATACAAACTTTCCTCATAAAGAGTGAAATGTACTAGCTGGGGGGGTTCCATCTTGAAACAAAATTTTCTCAAGAACCTCAAGATCTACTTTCAAGAATTTAGATTAGATAAATTTAAAAAAGCAACTTTCTAGGATTGCATATATTTTTCATAGGATTGCTAGTTTAACTTTTTTATAGTCTTTTTCCCTTTGTTTTGGCAGGGAGGGGTTTAGTAAGGAGATGTTGATATTGGAGCAATTAACCTTGACATACCTTACGAGAAGTTGCATTAAAACTTGTTTTTTAAGTAAGCATTATCCAGGGATGTCTTTTGACATTCTTGTTCATTTTCCATGCCAAGAGAGAGTTTTAGGACACGGTAGTGATTTGAAAATAAAAACTGATAGAATTATGTGTGTGTGTGTGTGTGTGTGTGTGTGTGTG
>NC_034603.1:77955960-77958091 GCF_900095145.1 Mus pahari
AGAGAGAGAGAGAGAGAGAGAGAGAGAGAGAGAGAGAGAGAGAGAGAGAGAGAGAAGATTAAGAAAGACAATGGCTAATCTATGGCTAATCTTGGTTGTTGAGAAGAGGGTACCTCAGTTGAAGATTGCCTCTATTGGCTTGACTTGTGGGCATATCTTTGGGAATCTTGTGCATTTTCCTGATTCCTTGTTGATGTTAGAAAGCCCTGTCCACTGTAGGGAGAAGTAGTCCTGGGTGGGTGAGCCTGGAAGAAAACCAGGAAGCATTTTTTTCTCCATAGCCTTTACTTGAGTTTCCACTATGACGTTCCTGTGTTCAGTTACTGCCCTGACTTCCCTCAGTGACGGACGTAGAAATGCAAGTTGAAATTAAGCATTGTTATCCGTATGTTTCTTTGGGTTGGAATGTTTCATCACAACATTAGAAAACAAGCTAGAAGTGCGGAGGAGCTGGCTCAATGGGTCAAGTCCTTATTTACCCAAGTCTGACCACCTGTGATTAGTTTCCCAGAAGCCATCTGAAGTTAGACACAGTAGTGTCTGTCCACAAGGAGAAGCAGAGTCTGAAGAATTCTTGGAAACTCATAGGCCAGATAGCCTGCCCTATGGAGAGGCAAAGAAAAAACCTACTGCCAACAAGGTGGATGGTGAGGACTGACACCTAGTGCTGTCCTCTGACCTCCATATATGTGGCATAGTATGTATGCACCAGCCTCCTGACCCCCACACATGCACACAATTACAAAAGAGAAAAAAATATTGTTGGTATCAAGGAGGGTCAGTCACTGGTAGGCAGTATAGTGGTGTATGTTGGGGGATGAAATTGCACAGTTATGAGGTAGTTAGCATTTAAAAGACATCAAAATGCCTTTAACTTCTCTGCTCTATTTTAATCTTGGAGCATTTTATTTTTTTTATCAAAGCAGTCTCCCGTAAAGAATGTAAACAAGGTAATGCTTTATATTTCCTAGTTCCTTCTGAGAACACACGTCCAATATGCTTTGTCTTATGTAGTTTGGTAAGTAACACTGCATTTGTCAATGTTCTATGGTTGTAATGTATTTAAGCATTTTGCACAGTGTGACTTCAATGACCTAATTCATGTATATTTACATGGCATACAAAGAGTTAGCTTTAGACACTACCTGGGAAATACCTTGAAGGGATACCTAGCCATCTCTCCAGATGGCAACAAAGTTGACAACAGCATTTGTGGCTGAGCAGAGAAGACATGGAATTTATACTGAGGACCATGGACAGAGAACATGGTGGGTTCAGATTGGAGCCTCAAATTAGGAGTCTCAAAATGAAATCTGGATGGCTGGAATTTCTATGAAGGTTATTTTTCACATAAGCTGTCTTTGGTTCACGGTACCAGAGAGAGACACTTACCTACAAAGTGCTAGTGGAACTTCTTAGCCCATCAGGTGAAGCCTGTTAGTACCCAGGCAGAACCTTGGGGAAATCCTGGTGGCACTTAGCATATGCAAAGACAATATATCTCTCTATATATATTTTATAGCATGTGAGATTAGGCTAGAAATGTAGCAGCTACAAAATCCATCTTGGATTAAATTTAATTAATTAGAATCTAAATAGTAATGTTGAGTGAGTCAAAGATCTAGTCAATTCACTATGCTTGGTTAGACTTAGCAGTGTTGCAAAGCACTTTAAAATTGTTTTGATCATATGATGAAAGTGAATTGTATCCTTTTTTTTTTTTTAAGCAGACTTTGTTTCGCAATCTGAATTCCTTTTGGACTTTGCTTTGCAAAAGGTTGAAATGAAAGGCATGGCAATGATTCAGCCTGTTAAGAAGGTTAACAATTAGTCATAACTTTAATAGATGAGACAAATACACCATCTCTACCTTTTAAAAATAACAGCACTTTTAATTAGATTTTAATCATAAAGGTCAAACGTAGTAGAAGTTTGAAAGAGCAGAATGGTCTATGTTGACAAAACAGCTTCACCTCAGACATGCTAAGTAGGCTTTGATTAACTCACACAGATGGTGACAGGCTCCTTGTGACACGCTACCTTCTCGCCAGCAAGAAAGACGCGACACATCATTAGGATCCTTCTGCAGTAAAGCTTTAATGCATCTCGAGAGGCAATGCATAAGCTACAG
>NC_034603.1:77958921-77960409 GCF_900095145.1 Mus pahari
AGCATTATGATTTGAATATATGGAAGGCAGTATTTTGGAAGCACCATTTCCACCTGACACAAAGACATAATTGCTCCAGAATATTCAGCTGAGAGTTAACAAGGAAGTTGAGCGTTAACAAGGAGTTGAGCCAGCTACTTTGATTTAAGTGGTAATGAGGGAAGCTGGCCCAAACATGGGTCAGGGTCTCCACCATCAGACGACCCATCCTAACTTCCCTCCTCACTCTCCCATTCTCCAGCCTCTCCTCTCCTCCGCTGGCTTCTTGCACGCACCCTTCTGCCTCTGCTGCATGAGCCCTTATACCGTGGACATAATTTTGGATGTCTCACGGGAGCTGTAGTTGGCCTTGGGCGATTGGGAAAACAATCTCTTTTAAAATGCTCAGCCTGGCNACAGGAAAACTTTAACTTGGTAGCATACTTTCCACTTTCGTCCACCAGGCAAAATTTAATCAAACTCAAAATTACTAACAGCTGCACCAACACCTCTTTCCCCCATTTCTCTCCCAGGGCATCCTTTCCCTTATCCTCGGATCCAAGGTCCTTGGAAGGACCCCTTTTCTTAGTTGCACCTCTCCTTCTTGAGGCTTCTAATCTTTCTTCATATTTTGCTGCTGCTGCTTCTAGTTCTGACTCTTCACTAGGGTCTAGAGCATCACCAGAATCTGAGCNNGAGCTATCAAGCTCAAGGGCTTCTAACTCCTGGGTGGGATAAATATTCTTAACTTTACTTGCAGGGGGTTTGTCTTTGTCTTCCTCCTTTTTATATCTCCCCCTATTTACCTTTTTTGGGGGGTCCTTTTTCCTTGGAGATGTCTTTCTTTTTGCGCGCGCCCATCCTCTCGCTAAGTTCGGTTTCTGACATGCTGTCCTGAACTTCCTCCAACGTGCACTGCCCACTAACTATGGTGTTTTTACAAGTCTCATCTTCTAAGCAATTTTTAACAAGCTTCCATATGGCCTTAGTGCCTAGACGTAAGTCCCCATCTGTAAGGTGGCGGTCAAGATCTTTCCCTAGTTTATTCCAAGAGGCCAGAGTCAGAGACCCTGAACACGCGTACCAAGGAGCCACGTGATCCACCTCTTTAACAAAGTTCTTAAGCTCTTTGCTCGATTTTAATGTCTCGCTGCTTTAAAATGGTTTCCAGAGTTGTAACCATGGACTGTGATGAGCCCATGATGACAAACAGGCACCTGCGGCTTATTTACGTCCGTCTTACAGCTGCCAAGCAAAAGGCAAAGGGCCTATGCACTGCTCCTTTATCTACAAGAGACTTACTGTACGCTCAAGCGGTGCGGCCGCTCATATACCTCGGACTGATTACACCGCACAGTTTAACACCAGCCACGATGTACGCAGAAGGAGACGATGAGGAAAAGTGTAACTAAGGCTTCAACTGACNCTTCCCAAGGTGGAGACAAATCAAGACCGAAATCTGTGCCCGTTAGTCCAAAATCAAAGACAGACATACCTCTCTGAAACTTA
>NC_034603.1:77960788-77965394 GCF_900095145.1 Mus pahari
CCCGGCACATGCGCAGACCGCTTGTTTACCAGTTAGAACACCGGATGCCAGCGCCGTCTTGCCATGGAGATTGTGAGGACGGCTCCCCACAGCTCCTGTGCCTTCAGTGACCATAGGCTGATTCTGTGGTTCTCACTGACTTTAATATATCCAAGCTGGATCTCAGCACTCGGGGCTATGGTACTTCCACTTCTCTACCACTTAAATGTCTTATGATATGCCCATCCCTTGCTTCCGTGCATAATGCACAATGAAGCAATCCTACAACCCCGCTACTTCCTCACTATTCTGCTTGTCATTTCAGACTTTGCATCATAATCAACCCATTATTTTTTTCAAGTGCTAATTTGGGGTGAAAAAAATGTTGATTTTAGCAGACAGATTCTGTTCTGGCACTCTAATACTGTGTAACAAGTTACTGCAGTACCTAGTGACATAAAGGTCATTTTGTGTTATGTTGTGAGGGGAGAATTGGACTAGGGCCCACTTGGGATTCGTGTTCGGTGTGCCATAATGTTCAGAGCTTTGCTAAGAACAGTTCTTCTGGATTCTAAGATGGCTTGCCTGGAAATTTCCTGTGTGGTGTTGGTTGCTTCCTTCATTCAATGCAACACACGTGATAGGATTAATTCACAAGAGTCTTTTTTTATTCACACATTTGGAGCCTGAGATGGATGGAGGGTAAGGCTGGATAGATGTTCCCTGTCTTCTCTTTCCCTTCTCCCTTTCCTCCTCATCTGCTCTTTGCTTCCCTCTCTTCTCCTCTCCTTCTCCCCCTCTTCCATGCCCCACACCCACTCTTCTCTTCCCTTCTTTCCCTGCCTTCTCATGGCCTCCCCGTGTCTCTCTTTCCCTTGAATATTGCATTCACACACTCATATCTTAAGGTTTTGCACAATGTAACCAATTGGCCTCCTTACCTGGTGGCTAGAACTTCCTCTTGCGGAGTTTTGCAATTTGCAATACAATTTACAATATGAATGCATTTCTGTAACAGAGCACATGGTGTCTTCATCCTTGGACTTCCCCTTGGCTTTCAACATTTTACGTTCTGACTTCCTGTAGGTGCAACATCCATTGTCTTTCTAAGCACCATATAGTGTGGGCTTGGTAGTTGATGTTAAGAGGACCTATTTGCCTTTGGATTTTTGTGGATTCTAATAGTGAGATTTTTCAATCATGGTTGTAGAATGGATACTGTCCGCAGCTGATCATGTTCATGCTAGAATTTTCCAAAGTCTAGTCAATTCTAGCCATATGGCACTTTCATTTTTCAAGTTCAGTGGTTTTCTCCTGAAGTAGGGAACAAACACAATTATTGGATTCATTTGGGCTATAAACGCATTAACAGACATGTGAAAAATCTATCACATAGCCCTCCCTTTTCTATTAAGAGTAAAATGTACATTTTTCATATTATTTCCCTTGGTGGTTTGATTCAATCTATTACACTGCATTGGAACTAGGAAAACATTTGAGCCGGAAAAATTTTGTCTTTGATTTGTTTATACTTCGCATCAAGGATGTTTTCCATTCCTAAGATATTCTGCTTTTTCAGTTTCTGGGGCCCTTAAGAATAGCAGCCCTTGATCCAGTTCAGAGCTCTCTGGGAGGGACTATATTCATATGCCCACAGAGTTACATGGACACTGGAGACCAATGTGATGAGTGATTTACACCAGTAACACCCTGAGAATTCTGGGAATGTGGTTTCTCTCCTTTGTAAGTGATTACACACACCACTCTCATTAGCCTAAGCCAAAAGTGACTATTTGTGCAGGCTGTGATCCCTTATTGTCCCAAGGATGTCAGTCAGCAGGACCATTTCTCATCCCTGGTTTGTGCATGACGTATATCTCCGCAGTCTAGCCTTTATAATGACAAATCAACAGGATGTTGTTGACAGGATTCGTGATGCCTTTTCCTCTGTAGATCAAGATTTGAGTAGATTTGAAATTCCAGTATGATGACCATTCTTACATAGGACAGGTATCTGGGATCAGAGGGCACTAACTGCCCCACACATTGTATGATCTATGCTTTGGAGCATAGGACTGACATTAGCCACACTGGGAATGTGAAGGCCAAAAGGGTATACTTGTGAAAGAAACTGTACTATTGTACAAATGGTCTGTGCATGATCTGCTTAGGCATCCCCTCTCCTGCCATTCCACTCTTCTCTCCACCACCAATGCCATGTTCTCTGTATTGTTTTTTTCCTGCCCCCATTTTGGTGAGTTGTCACGAACAAATAAAGGTATGTGGTGGTGGGTGGCTTTCCCCCAAATGTTCATCTCTCGCCTTTCCAAACAGGCCCATTGGGCTACTTTGTGTGCTTCAAGCTAAAACAGGCTTGTTCCTAAAAATAGACCTCTTTTCCTGCTGTGCCATCTGCACCATCTCTTTGTACAAACCAAAGACAAAAGCTCTCACACGTGCTCATTTATGCAAATAGACTCCCGAGATTATTCCCATTATTAGAAACAAATTTCCATTTATAGTCCTTGGCTTGGAAACTAGGATTAGAAGAAGCAAATGTGAGAAACAAGAGAATGGAAAAAAGAAAAGAAATAAAATAAGAAATGATGTATGGATAAGAATGGAAAAAGATATCTACAGTGACCTGCAGAGGGTATCAACTCATGTCATGGGAATGATACACGAGATGGCCATGGATTAACTCCCTACATCCTCTGTTACAGAATGAAGAAAATTAATAATTTGGGGTATAAGTATAGTATAAACATACTTTTAGGGAGATGGAATAGTTGGGCAAACTGATATCAGCTCATTTATTTTAAGTTTTTAAATTTAGATTTATTTTTAGTTGTGAGTAGGCATAAGTGTTTGAGCATACCCAAAATGTATGTATGTGAGTGTCCATGGAGGCCAGACAAGCTCCCCTAGAGCTGGCCTTCCTGGTGGTAGTACGTGGCCTGATCTGAATGCTGGGGACAAAACTTGAGGTCTCTGGAAGAACAGCCAACATTCTCAGCCACCCAGTTCTTTCTCTGGTCCTCAGGATTTTGGTATGAATTAGGAAAAAGACAAACAAATGAGGGGTGACACTCCACATTCTGTTTTTTAAAAAATCTTATGCTCATATTTTAGAGAGTTTAACACAAATTCCTTTTGGTTAGAGGGTATAATGGAAATTCATTTTTGAGTAAATGTGGCAAAATTTTCAGGAGGAGAATTTGAAAGAGGGAAAATTTAACTTCCGGTTAGTGCATTAGAAGACTCAAACCCATGGTTCTTTGGGTCCACGTGCTTGGGCAGATCATTATGGAGTTGGGAGTGAATGGCTGAGGGAGTTTTTCATTTCATGGCTGATTAGAAGGAACACAAGATAGACCGGAGAGTCAGGATAAGATAAAATCCTCCAGACACAGCCCTGGTGACTCATTCTTCCAGCTACATTCCCATAGAGAAGCCTCAAAAGGCTTTCCACCTTATTTAGTTTAATATATTCTCCCTCTCTATTCCATATTCTCTTCCAGATACACAGAACTTCTAGGAATATGATCTCTTGACCTTTGAGCCTGCTTTCTCCTCTATTCAGAGCACAATTTTCCAACTTGGAATGTGTATTTCAGATCAGACCTGATTCTAACCATATTGCGTATTTCTGTAAACAAAATAGCAATGCCCCATTTGGGCTTCATAAAGACCAGTTTATTTATTTTTTTTCAGAACACACAAATACCTGACTTACTATTATTATTGATGCCTGATGGCTCTATCTGTGACTCCATTACTAAAATGCAAGCTCCCCAGGGCAGAAACTATTTTTAAATGTATAGTTCCAGGGTATGGAACAGTTCTTTTTTATTGAGAATTTGATTCATACATATACTGTTTTGATGAATTCCAACAGTTCATTCTCTCTGCTTCAACCTCTCCCTTTCCCCACAACCAATATTCCCATCTCATTTCATGTATTATCTTCTTAAAATACAGAGTCTTCTTAGTGCTGTCTATACGTGCCTGGGTGAAGGGACATTTACTGGAGCATGGGTAATCTCTTTGGGACCACACCCCTGAAAAAACTTGGCTTTCTCTCTCAAAGCAGCCAATGGCTCCTCTGAAAAGGGGTGAGACTTTATCCACGATAGGATTTTATTTTAATTTGGCTTAATCTTGTGCATGTAATGTACACAAAGTTACAGCTGCTGTCAGGTTGTGTGTGCAATGACTCTGTTGTATACAAAAGACCCTGTATCACTGTAGTCATCCACTAAATTGGCTCTTATACACTCCATCTCTTTTAAAAGCTAGGATGGTTATTTACTTATAGTTTGTTATTAATATGTATCTACACAACTGTTTGGTGAGCAAGAAGATAATCAACCAACCAACCAAACAAACAAACAAACAAATGAATGTGTGAGTTAAAAATCACCACATACAGGAGAGAAATAAGAGGTAGAGAAGTCAGAGAATATTTCTGATTGAACTCTCCTTTGTGATTAAACAGATGAAAGACATGGAGGGATGAATGTACAGGGTAAGTTAATTCTTTTTTTCGAGACAGGGTTTCTCTGTGTAGTCCTGGCTGTCCTGGAACTCACTTTGTAGACCAGGCTGGCCTCAAACTCAGAAATCC
>NC_034603.1:77965659-77974542 GCF_900095145.1 Mus pahari
AACTCAGAAATCCGCCTGCCTCTGCCTCCCAAGTGCTGGGATTAAAGGCGTGCACCACCACGCCTGGCAAGTTAATTCTTCAAGGAAGTTTTCATTTTGGAAACATCCCAACTGAAATTTGGAGCTTGGAAAAGTCAAAGTTTGGAGGTCCTATCTCCAAACATTCTTCTTCAATTTGTCATTTTGAAAGGTCATAATAAAATATCTATTTGATTTCTCCTATCTAGCTATATCTATTCAATTAATTTGAGACATAGGTATACTTGTGAGGGTTGTCCTAACAGAATGAGTTATAAGGCTTTCAGAACACTGTTATTTCCAAATTTATGGAGGTAAGACCTTGGCGATCAAGGTGCCACTAGGTTGATTAAAATTGTAATTATATTTACTTTTATGTGTTTGCTTGCATGTATATCCATGTCACAGCATGTATGTGGAAGTCAGAAGAAATTTGGCTGGAGTCGGTTTTCTCATGGTCCCATGTGGGCCCCAGGATTGACTCCAGGTCACTGACCCCAATTCTTTTCTTCCTTGTGCCCTGCCTCCACCTTTGCATTGCACCTGTCTTCTCTCTCTGCTCTCATATATAATCTTGGTTCAATGTGTGCCCGTGTTCCAATCTCTTATCAGTAAGATAGTCATATCAGGAGTTACCTGCTTGTCTCATTTAACCTCAATTTTCTCTTTAAAGGGTAGGTGTCCAGATACAGTCACAGTCTGAAGTATGGGGGTTTAGTCCTCAACATATAAACCTGAGAGACACTGCCAAATCTTGGTGTAGACCCAGCTTTGCTTCTACCTGTTGTCTGCTTCCAGCATACCCCCATTTCTTTGTGTCAGACCCCATACCTAGAAACACCTTCTACCTAGGATTCCCAATGGCCACATCAGGCTGGGACTCAGATAGGCGAGTCAATCTTTTCTGTTCTCCATTGAGTTCTTTTTGTTCTTGCTCTCAGCCCTGTAGCAACTTGCCTAAAGTTCTTAACTGCTGTAGTTTTCTGCAAAGTTTGGTCATTGAATTAATTAAAAATAAAAGACACCTGGGAAGGTTAGTAGTTAAGAGCATTGGCTGCCTTTGCAGAGGGCATTCAGTCCCCAATGCCCACATGGAGGCTAACAATCACCTGTTAGTTCAGTTCTAGGGAATCCAATCTCTTCTTTTGACCATTGTGTGTTTCAGACATGCACATGGTGCACAGAAATGTGTTCAGACAAACAATAATACAATTAAATAAAACAAAACCCTCCAACATTTCATAAGAAACACCTTGCTTTGTATAAAACATTACATTTAAGTATATTTTCTATAGCCTATTAATGTTAATAGACTGTGAGTACTACTGAGATTTTTCTAGTTAACTATCTCATATTTTTAGTTCAAACACTTTAGGGAGAAAAAAAAAATGAAACCTTCCAGATATTTTATTCACCAAATTAGTCATTCTGTGGAAAAGCTCTCAGACATGAATAATGCATCACAGTGCAGCAGATGATCTCACATATGGTGCACATGACCGTGAACATAGAGAAAAATAGAAACAATGAGAAAACTGCAGTACAGACAAGTGGGTAAGTTAGCACAGACGTCTCCTTCATTCCCATTGATTTAATCCACGGTTCGATGGAGAGTCTGCTCCATTTTCTGAGTCCTGTGAAGGGAGTATTACTGAATAGAACTTCATCATTGCCTTCCAGTGGTGACAAAGAATTGTGGGAATATGAAGCAGGCATTATCCCTATATGCAGCTAATGACGAAGATGCAGCCCGAGAGACAATGCCTAGTGATGTAAAGGTCTCTAATGGAAAAGAGAGTCTAGAGCTTAATGGCCAATGATGTGTCTGAATAGGGAGGCAGTCTACCTGAATAGAAGAGGTGGTAGCAAAAAAAAAAAAAAAAAAAAAAAAAAAAAAAAAAAAAAAAAAAAAAAAAAAAAAAAAAAAAAAAAAAAAAAAAAAAAAACAAAAAAACAGGAAGCAACACTGGAGAATGGACCAAAAGCTAGCTTGTAAGTAGACTCAAAAGACCTTGAATGCCAAATGAGATAAATGGCCTTCATATTCTCTTTATGACCCAGAGTGTGTACCCAATACAGTTGTCTAGGAAGATAAGTTTTGCATTGTCCCGCGCTACCGTCTCGCCAGCAAGAACAACGTGGCACACACAGGATCCTTCTGCAGAAAGGCTTTAATGCGTCTTGAGAGGGAGAGCATAAGCCTACAGGAAAGGGAACCCCGACCAGAAATGGCACACCCCTTATATAGGAGAGTGTCTCCACCTAGGACGTGGCACTCCCTGATAGGCTGAAGTCAATCACACCAGATGACGCATAATGCCTACGTAACTCCAGGGACAAGGAGAATGTCAGGCGCCTGCGCAGGACCCTGTTTACTGGGCGTGATCACCGGATGTCAGCGCCATCTTGAAATGGAGAGCGCGGGGCGGCTCCCCACATTGCATGTGCTGCAACACAGAACAGGGGTGTAGTGTTTACAGTTTAGTATTTATTTTGTGAACAATTAAAAGAGGAGAGTTCGAAGATTTAGTATAAAGATTAGAATGGATTTGAGGAAAAATAAAGGCTACTTACCTCGCCTTGATCATTGTATGTTGTACACATTAAATTATCACATTGGACATGCACATAGACTATGGTATGATGCTCTATACTAGTAAAATATCTTAAGTCCAAGAGTTCTTCATAATAGTGATTATTAGGCAGGCAAAGAGTTTATAAAGACAAAGACTCTATTAAGTCTTATGAAGGAAGAATCTTCATTGAAATTTGCTGAAGCCATAACTGAGCTAGTCATGGTGATACGTGGTTATCATCCCTGATCCTCCAAAGCTGAGGGAGCGGGAGGGTCATGTGAGCTGAGGACATTAAGACCAATCTTTACAACACAATGAGATTTCATTTAACACAAATAATTTACAATTCAACTTGATGAAAAATTCAATTTGTACATGCACCCATGTGTATGAGAAGGTTTTAATTTCAAGGGCTCCCTTGTCAGAAGCTGGGTCCTCACTGTTAGTGTTAGGAGGATGTAGAACTGTTAAGAGATATGGCCTCCTGGGAGTTTTGCGGTTCACCAGAACTGCTTCCGAATAGGCATAAAGATAGTTCTTTTGAACTCAGAAACAGCTCTTATATAAGTGAAGTGCTATCCAAACAGCCTCCTCGCTCTCTGGCTTCAGTCTTACTATGAGCTTGCTTTCACATACCTTTTCTCTGATGCCATGCTTGTAAGGCTTTGACAGGTACCTGACTGATATCTACACCTCATTTTTGAATCCCAAGACCTGTGAACAAAATGAATTTTTTCCTTATATAAAAAAAAAACCCATCTCTGGTCTTTCATTATAATAATAGATAACAAACTAATGCAATCTAAAGTATGTTTCAATTATTGCAAAAAATAATGTGAACCTGTCTACCCAGAAAAAAAGAAGAATTTTTAAGCATAAATTTTCTACCTGTTGTTTTATTTTTCTACATTCTTTTGGGATAGAGCCTCACTATATATCTCAGGCTGACCTTAAGAACATATGATCCTCCTACCTCGGTGTTGAGACTGCAGGATTGTGTCATTGGGAGCTTACTATTGGGAGCTGGGCATTGTATTGTGTTTCTTTCCTCTGCTTAACTATCAATTCTCTGCTGAGTCAATTATTTAAGCAACATAAAGTTTTAGGAGGCCACTGCTCTGGTTTGGAAAGTGAAACTAGAAAGCTTTTTAAAAACTTTTTTTTTTTTTAATAGTAAGGTAGTAAATATTTTAGACTTAATGTATCATACAGTCCATGCTGCAACTATCCGACTCTGGCTTTGTAGTGTGAAAGTAGCCACAGACCGCCCAATGAAACTTGATTTACAAAGTCAAACAGTGTCAGGATTGGCTTGCGCTCTGTAGCCTGCCAACCTGTCTTCCAGATGAAAGATAACGGGCATTCGAGTGTGAAAATGACACTTAGATTGGAGACGTAGAATTGATTCCAGACATGGTGATGAGGTGGAATTTACAGGGGCAGGAGACAGTCTGTAAAGCTGAAGGGAACAGAGAGGTGAACATAGCATTTCCATGTTTTGCTTCAGACATCAGTGATCAACGATACTGGCTGACACATACCAACAGAGAACTCAAATGAAAGATATATTTGTGGAAATGTGGTTAAGCGATGTGTACCACGCTGATACCCCAGGAGGGCAGCTTTTCCCTACGGGCTTCAGGTTCAAAAACTGCACTGAATAACAGAACTGAGGGCTTAGATGTGTCAGTGCTCCACAGTAGAAACTGATGAGATGTTAAGAAAATGGGGATGTAAGCCACAGGGCCCTTAGGAATCCCACATTCTATCTCTGATATGGAAGAGTAGGTTGGACTTGTTTAATTAATTGCTGTCTTCTATTTTACCCCTTCTCTTCACCCTGGCTATTTGAAAGATAGCTTTGGGAACAGACATACTAACCCTTAAAATTCATACACACATGCTTGCTGAGTTTCATTCATAGAGAATGCAAAAAAAAAAAAGAGTCCCTTGGGAAACGGGACTCTGGCTTGTTAGCCTATAAAAAACAAATGGCGACATGGAAAGCTAACAAGAAAGAAGGCTTGACTATTTTTAGGACTTTTGTCCTAGGAAGCTAACGTCTATGATTTGAATATGAAGATAACATTCCCTTCTCCAGACTCATGTGTTGAAACGCCAAACTGTAAGGCAACAATATTAAGTATTTTAGGGGACAGATAAGATCAGTGTGTGAATGGTTATGAGACAGGCTGCAGAGAACCTCGTTGTCCCTTCCTGGAACGACACAAGAAGACAGCTCAGTGAGCCAGAGAGTCCCTCAAAAGATACTGAATTTGTTTTGGGTTTGCATTCCCATGCTCAGGAATGAGGGGACATTTGTGTCTGCTGTTTATAAGCCACCTCATTGATGGTGTTTTCTCATAGCAACCAGGATGGACTAAGGTGCCAATCTGTTTCTCAGGGACAGGGGAAGAACCCATATCCTTTGGAACATCTTCCTTATATTTTCTGTTCAAAAGCTAATTAAGGGCATCGATTTTTATTTTTCTTCCAGAAAAAGCCGTATGGAACTGAGATGCTTCACTTGTGGGGTGGAATGGCAGTGACTGTCGTATCTGGTAACATAGTGGCTTAAAGCCAAGAGGAAAAGGAGCCGCGTGGAATTTAGACATCTTTGCTACTTGGAGTTTCTCTTCAACACTAACTCTGATAGTATCATAATTATTGTTCAGAGATGTAGTTGCATAAGTAAATATTTAAATGCTGACTTTAAGTGTTTCCATAGAAAAATTATCCTGGATTCTTTGGCTTCCCTTATGAAAAAAAAAAATAGGAAATGGGAAAGAGATCTAGGGCAAATTTTTAATAATATGGGTTTTTTCCTCCTTTCACACAGTGTGAAAGCTACGGTGTCTGCCAGCAGCCCTAAAACCGTCAGCCCACTTTCAGAAATTCACTCACCTCTTAAACACTTAGAAGCCGAATTGAGTGAAAACCCATTTTCAGAAGAGTTTCCAAGGAAGTAGAAAGTTTCCACACCCTACATCTTCTACTAAAAGAAATGGAAACTGTGCTGTGCCTGCCAAAGGCTGAATTGTTGTGTCACAGGCTGTTGAACATTATAATCAGCAATAAAAATGTGGACATACTTGATGCTGTATTAAAGGACTCTTTGCAAAGCTTAACCTAATCATATTTCTAGAATTATTATTGTTATTATTTTTATTAATTGTTACTTGCAGTGCTGTGTCTTCATATTTCAAATAATAGGAAACAATAACAGGGGAAAAGGAAGGGGATTTAAATATAGTAATAAAATAAACATAATAAATTTTTTTTAAGTTACTTAATTTTAGGATCATCTATATGAGGAGTCAAAGACTAACAGTAGAAGTTTTCATTTTTATTTTTCTGATTATTAGTAGAGTAGATGCTGAGCCTGAAATGATTCATAATATTACAGGAGGAAGAAAGCAGAAATAATTCTCTGGTCTTTTAGGGTTCATCTGTTAAAACTTCAGATGGGGTTCTAGACCCCAGACCACATATGCATGTATATGAAGGCATGATTTATGTGCAACACTATGAAGCTACATAATGCACAAATGGGCACACACTTTGAGTTTCATTTGGTTATATAACTCTTTCTCCTTCAACATAGTCTAGCTGATATTTTTCCAAGTCAATGAATATGAATCAACTATTGGATTTCTGTTTTTTTTCTCTTTTTATCTACTGTTATGTTACATGGATCTGATACAGCATATTTAATCAGTTCCGTACTCATTTGACTTTGACCTGTTCTTTACTGCTTGAATAGTAATAGTAGAGCTATCTTGGCTTGTAATGATTGAATGGAATGAGATTTTAAAATATCTTATTTATTTATTTATTAATAATTTTAATGTGTTCATGTGTCTCTGTATGAGTATATAGACATTATCTGTGTGCAGGTGTCTATAGAGGGGAGAAGAGCAAGTTGGGTACACCAGAGATGGAGTTACAGGAAGTTGTGAGTCTGTATTCAAGAATCCAATCTTGGATTCTCTGGCATAGTATCAAGGATGCTTGATTATGAAGCCATCTGTCTATCCCTTCATAGACTACATTTTAGAAGTAGACTCCACTCATCCAGCTGCTTATTATCTATCAATTAGCAAAAATTTATACCTTAGGCACCCACTGGCTTAAGTAAGAGGGAAGGAATTAAGGTAGAAGAATAAGAATAAGTATATAAGGCTGACATACATGTGGCTATGTCATGTGAAGCAATGGAGACACTATGGGGCAGGGAGGATGGTGAGGACCGAATGCCTGCCTACAATGAATTCCCAGCACACTCTGAAGTTTGAAGTCTGAAGACTGAGCAGGAGGACAACCAACACCTGAGGTTTGGCAGTAGTCAAGGAGGCAGAAATGGAATCAGAGTACTTAAAGCTGGGGGTGACGATGGCTAGGTTGAAGGTCTGTATATTTTGTTAATACTTTGTTCAGATGTGAATGGAGAGAAAGAGCTCCAAAATACAATGAAGACAGAGAAAACATGCCATAGCCCCTCCACCATGTCTCAGTCAATAGTGAAAGAACATCCATGGGTGACTAGGTTTTCTGGGAAACTTCCAAATTCACATAGGAGGCAAGGAAGGGATGAATGGAGCTGAGGATGGGCTCATGGGGAGCATGTGCCAAGGTGGAAGAGTTTGGCAATGATGGAGAGACTACGTGGTCAGCTTAACAAATGAGATATACTTCTAAATGGACAGAAAAGACTATGGGTGCTCAAATCCTGATAGAGACCAGAGTGATGATACGGTCTGTTAGAGATTTGCTAGTGTTCTGAACCCAGAGGTATAGGAGACTGAAGAGCCAGGGCCTGTACTTCTTAGATGTGAGCAGAGCCTACCTTAGAGATACTGAATTCTGAGGTGTGTGTGTGTGTGTGTGTGTGTGTGTGTGTGTGACAGTTTTATGGATACTAAACTGTGTGAGAGAAGAAAAGTGGGAGTTCTGAATGCAACCTTCATTGTCTGCCTCTGATCAGTAGACACCATGGCAGAAGGATGGCAGTTGTTACCAAAAAAAATAAAGAAATGAAGCTTCCTATTGTAGCACAGATCATCACAGAGACCACAGGTGGTCAAACACAAAGGGAATATATGACTATAGGTTGCTAAGCTCCAACTGGTACATCTACAATGCAACCACTACATTTATGTCTCAGAGAAAAATCACAGGGGTTGTGGGCAAAAAGATTTTAAGGGCCAGAGGAGCAAGATGTCTGCTATGAGGTAGTGTCTTCTAGAAATAATAAAGATGCTGTACCTTTAGAATCTCAACAACATGGTTGCATAAACAAGACCTCAGGAGGACAACTATGGTCTGCATGTGATGTAATGGGAATCTCTGTGACTACAAGGGAATGGGGAAATATTACAAGGCCCCACTCCTAGATGAAGAGGTATGAGAAATCATTGGTTGCTGTTTATTTTTCCCAAGGAAGAGACCCTTGATAGGTTGTCTAATGCCAAGTGGTCAGCCATAAACCTATGCACGTAGGAGCAATAGCAAAGGGTATCAGTCAGTTTTATACATGCAAAACCTCAGACATATACAGACATACACATGCGCCCCCAACACACACAACATAGCTATAAAAATTACTCAGTGGAGGTCATGAGTGGGAGAGAGAGAGAGTTGTAAGAGTAGGCATGGAAGATTGTGGGGAGAAAATGATGTAAATACAGTGTATTCACTTATAATAGTCTCAATAATTTAAAAGATTCAAGAAGATAAATGGAGTCTATAAGAAAGCCTGTTTCTGTCTTGCCTGAACCTCCTCCTCATTGAGTATAATGAGACAAAACATGAAAAATTTTCTTCACAATTTTTTTTTCTCCTAATTTAGATTCGGGTCTGCTTGCTGTACCACAGAACTGATGATCTAGTGTCTGTCGGGGCTGATGTTCCCGTATAGTTAGAAAAGAAAGAGACTGTACATTGCCACAATGGGTAGGCTTAATATCGAAAGCACTGGCTTTGGAAGCAACCAAGGAGACATAGCTCTGGGCTTGTGTTTGATGACATTTCCAGTGAAAACAAACAGAGGAAAGAAGATCTGCTCTCAAAATAAGGAGCAATTTTAACTGATAGTTGGAGGAAAAAGCACCTGGTACCTCCTTTCACTTCCTTCTTCCTTCTTTCCTTCTTTCCTTCTTTCCTTCTTTCCTTCTTTCCTTCTTTCCTTCTTTCCTTCTTTCCTTCTTTCCTTCTTTCCTTCCTTCCTTCCTTCCTTCCTTCCTTCCTTCCTTCCTTCCTTCCTTCCTTCCTTCTTTCTGTGTGTGTGTGT
>NC_034603.1:77974637-77979493 GCF_900095145.1 Mus pahari
GAGAGAGAGAGAGAGAGAGAGAGAGAGAGAGAGAGAGAGAGAGAGAGAGAAACTGCTTTCATAGACTATTGCTGACAATAGAGACAAATTCCATTTTCTTCAGTCTTCCAGTGTGAACTGAATCCAGAATTTCTCTAGGGAGCCCTCAGGTCTCAATAGAAGTTTAGGAGTGTTTAGTATAGTTTTCTGTACTAAGTTTAATTATGATCTAACTATGAGAGCATAAGGTCATTCAAAATGATTTTATAGCAGATTATAATTTTTTGAAGATAGTCACAACAAGACTTATCATTCAACATGTAATTTAAGCTGTGACCTTACCATCTTGCTATAAAGTTAAATTTTTATTCTTTGAATCTGTGCTGTCTTTATAGTTCACCTCCACCCTGACATTATAAAGTACTATGGATACACCCACAATTAATCTTTTCTGAAGGATATACTAAATAATAAAATAGTTGTTTTGTTGGACTACTAAGCTGGGGTCCTGTTTTGCTGGAGCAGTAACCATAATGAAGATCATAGATTGATGTGTGGTAGGAAAGGTGTCTGGCTTTTGTAAAGAATGGGGTTGAATAGATAGAAAAGCAGAGAAAGCTGTAGTGGTAGACATCTCCAGGTGGTTGATAGCAGTGGTGACATTTTTAAGTGTGTTTGTCACCAAGGTAGAATGATAATGGAGCAGTTTCCAAGACTGGAGGAAGCATATAGCTTTCAAAAGCACAGCAGTCTTGTTTGAAGTTTCCATTCTAAAGGAACAAGGATGTAAAGAACATGGAGAATTTAAAGAGCAAAGACACAATGGTTAGATATAGCATACAACACTGGGTATTACAATGTCAGAAGTGAAGAAATGATTATGATTACAAGTAGCATGGCCATGCATAGTAGAAGTGACTTCATTAAGAAAGAGGTGAGAAGGCAGCTTTTTAAGTACACATTTGAGTTAGAACCCTGTATCTCTCTCTGTGGTAGCAAACACTCATGTCCATGCTAACAAGCAGTCCTGGGGATGACAGCAGAAGACATACAGAGGCAATATTTCAAGGCTAGACTTGCTCACACAATGCTGTATTGGTCATAACAAACCACATGGCCTCCTTCACCCTCACAGAGTGGGAGACGACAATCTTGCTTATAGAAATGTATTAACGAATAATACAGCCAACCATGATTGCTAAGTCAAGCAGAGTTTGTATATGTCAAGGGTTTTTACTATGGAGAGGAAGATTATGAGGGGAGAGAGGGAGATTTTAAAGGATAGAGAAATGAAGGGAATAGAACCCAGGTGACATTATGGTGGAAATGGGGATATCATAGTGGAAAAATACAAAAGGAAAGCACGGGAGAAAGATGAGTGAGAGGAAAGGTCTGTAAGAAAATGCATAAGAAAACTGGCTACTGTGTATGGCAATCAAAACTATTAGAAACAAAACATAAGATGGGAGATAGTATCAACAAGGAAAATAAACCCCACAATAACCATTGTAATATGTAGAAACCTGTAGTTAATATCATTAGTCCAGAATAAAACACTCGTGTTAAAACTGAGCTGGACAATGATCACATTTTAAAACTTGGTTTCAATTTGAAAGAATATATTGTCAACTAAAAATCCAACGAAATCATTCTGCCAAACAAAGTAAATGTATCAGAGAAGAAACAGATCTGTGAAAGAGCTCTGTGCTGGTTCTTTCCCCTTCTATGTAACTTCTTTACAGCAGGCACCGCGAACGCATCACCTCTTCCTGTTGATAAATGTGGAGGAGTGAAATGCTGGTGCACTGAGCAGGCTGGAGACTGTTCATGTCTGAAATCAAAAGCTTGGCTAACCTCTCGCATTTCTTTTTTTTTGTATTTAATTAGATACTAAAGATATAGAGACATTATTTTCTTGGAAACTCCAGCTAGTTGCATGACTAAGCCTTAATTGAAACAAGGATTTGGTTTTAAGGAAGGATAGCATGGAAGACAGAGTTCTTCTTTTGGTATGTTATGGTATCATTCAGGGGCTTCTCCTGCTAAAACTGCCTTGAGGAAGTTTTTCCAGTCCTACACATACCTCCCCCTAAGACTCACTGCCGCCTTCTGAACCTGAAAATGGAGTTGCACTCTTAGCTCCCTTTTTCTTGCTGTGACAAAGTACAGACAGAAGCAACTAAGGGAAAAAATTATGTTGGTTCCTAGTTCAGCGTGATCTAGTTCACTATGGTGGATAAGACACGGAAGTGAGAGAGACCCTAGCTATAAGGTAGCTGACCACATTGCACACAGGATCAGAAGTGAAAAGATGAAGGAGGGTCTATATTTGCATTCTGCCCATTACCCATTCTGAGACCTCAGCCTATAGAATGATGTTCCCTCCCCATGGTGAGTTTCCCGTCTTTATTCAGAGCTCTCTGTAGATGCTTCCTAGATACACCCAGAGGTATGTCACTTAGGTGATTCTTAATCCTGTCAACTTGACAATCACAGTTGCTCATCACGCAATGATATACCGTATACTCAGTAATGATGAAAACAGATAATATTTATCAGCTAAACATTATATACTTTTTGGGTATATAGACTCCTTAATTGAGTGCTCACAACAGCTATGAAGTAAGTGTTATCAAATTCAATATATTAATTGAGCAAAGGACATATGAAACATGAACCTCACATCACAAAAGTTGTCTAAGTTACCTATGTCTTGCTGAGGGAGTCAGAATTCAAATGTGTCTCAGATCTTGAGTTAACCAAGACAATGCACCCGTAGTTCCTTCCAAAGTTATGTGAGAGACATTCTTGGGTATTATGGTAAAATGCTGCAGTATATAGAGGTATTGTAATTTCCTAAAATAGCAGCAACATCTGTTAGATGCTGAGTAGATTATTCCATATAAATTGACCTAATAACACATCAAGATTTTAGATTTTGTTTGTTTTTGTTTTTTTCTTAGAGATGTTTTAGAAACCAAAATCAAGCAATCAATCTACCAACCTGAAACCCTGAAATTTAATTAACACAATGCAATTCTACATTTCCATATCAACAGACTTGCTTCTGATTAACCCACATTTTACTATTCTTCTGCTATAACTTTCAGTATTTTTATTTATTATTCTCGTTAGCTTAATTATTTTGAGTAGCTGTTATATTTGGAAATGTTTGTTTTAAAAATACACGATGAAGGTTATCTTCATTGTTTCTGCTGGGTTCCAGATGATTGATTGACTGTAGCAGGAAAGTCCACTTGATGCAGCTATCTCATCAGGCATAAGACATCTTAGAGCAGGCTGGAGAGATGGCTCAGTGGTGAAGAGCACTGACTGTTCTTCCAGTGGCCCTGAGTTCAATTCCCAGCAACCACATGGTGGCTCACATCCACCTGTAATGGGATCTGATCCCCTCTTCTGGTGTGTCTGAAGACAGCTACAGTGTAACTCACACATATAAAGTATAAAAATCTTTTTAAAAAAGAAATCTTAAAGCTGAATGGTAAGTCAAGATTTTGTATGAAGATGTAGAGGAGTGTCTTGAGATGTCTTGCTGCAATCTGGGGTGGAAACTATAAAGATATTTATAGTTTCATGCTCAAGTTTATATTGAGAAATTATTCCTAACTTACCTTGAAAAATGCTCTGCTATTACTACTTCTGATAGGAGTTTTCTGTTTCTAGTGACAATTCTTGTTAAGAATTGAAGCGTGGGCTGGTGAGATGGCTCAGCGGGTAAGAGCACCCAACTGCTCTTCCGAAGGTCCTGAGTTCAAATCCTAGCAACCACATGGTGGCTCACAACCATCTGTAAGGAGCTCTGACTCCCTCTTCTGGAGTGTCTGAAGACAGCTACAGTGTACTTATATATAATAAATAAATAAATCTTTTAAAAAAAAAAAGAATTGAAGCGTCTTCACTAGCTGGTAGTATTCCCAAAGAGATAATTGGATGGCAAGTGAATAATGGTTTAATCTATTGGTTAATTTATAGCTGAATGGTCAGCTAGAAATTTGTGTTCAAGTTTCTTAGAAGGTATATCATGTCCAGACTGGATATCTCAGGAATCTATGTCTATATGTCTCTCTCTCTTTCATTTTCCCTAAAGGCACAATAAATATATCCTATTTATTCTCTCACTCTCTATGTAAATACATATTCATACAAGAAGACCCATATTGAGAGCAAATACACACATATTTACGTAAATGCATGTTTTGTTTGAATATTCATTTGTTTATATGTATCTGTAACAGGAATGTCTATAGAAGAAGAGGCTATGCAATTTGTGGGGCAGAGGAGTAGATGATAGGATGGATATGGGAGGGGTATTAAGGAGGAAATGTGATTCTGTTTTAGTTAAATTTAAATGAATATGTAGTGTGTTACATATAAATATTTATGTCTTACAGGTTTATATCTCATCAGCACCAATTTATCCATCAATCATATGTTTACCTATCTTCTGGCAATATCTTACAAACTGGACATCTCAGGAATCTCAATGGTCCCACTCAGCTATGAGTCAGAGGCACTTGGTTCTCTACAATTCAGTATCTTGGCAGGAGGGATCTCATCTTCATCTAGAATCTCAGCCAAGTTTGTTTTTGTATCTTTTGTTTGTTTGTTTTGTTTTCTGCAGTTGTCTTAAGACATCTTTAAGTTTAAAAGTTTTTAGAATTGTATTTAGTTGCAAGCAATTTGGATATAAGCTATTGATTACACAATGTACCCTTTCCATCAAAATAAAATGTTACATTCATTTTATGTTCTGATCACAGAAACACTTAAGATGGGTGCTTTGTAACTCTTTAAAATCTTATTTAATCTTATTTTTTTTTACACTCCAGATTTTATTCCCCTCCTAGTCCACCCTC
>NC_034603.1:77979633-77985154 GCF_900095145.1 Mus pahari
GGATGTCCCCACCCCCACTCCCAGGCCACCAGACCTCTCCACTCCCAGGGGCCTCCAGTCTCTTAGGGATTAGCTGTATCTTTGACTGAACCTAGACCCGGCAGTTCTCTGCTGTATACGTGTTGAGGGCCTCGTATCAGCTGGTGTATACTCCCTGGTTGGTAATCTAGTATCTTAGAGATCTTGGGGGTCCAGGTTAATTGAGACTGATGGTCCTCCTACAGGTTCACCTCATCCTCAGCTTCTTTCAGCTTTTCACTAATTCGACCACAGTGATCAGCAGCTTCTCTCCGTTGGTCAGGTGTAAATATCTGCATTTGACTCAGCTGTGTGGGTCTTTCTGAGGGCAGCCATGATAGGCACCTTTTTGTGAGCACTCCATAGCCTCAGTAACAGTGTTGGGCCTTGGGGCGTCCCCTTGAGCTGGATCCCACTTTGGGCCTGTCGCTGGACCTCCTTTTCCTCAGGCTCTTCTCCATTTTTATCCCTGCAGTTCTTTCAGACAGGAGCAATTCCGGGTCAGAGTTTTTGACTGTGGGATGGCAACCCTTGATACCCTGACTTTCTGCTGGAGGTGGGCTCTACAAGTTCCTTTTCCCCACCGTAGGGCATTTCATCTAAGGTCCCTCCTTTTGAGTCCTGAGAGTCTCTCACATCCCAGTTCTCTGGTGCATTCTGGAGGGTTCCCCTATTCCTACCTCCTGAGGTTGCCTGTTTCCATTCTTTCTGTTGGCCCTTAGGGCTTCAGTCCTTTTTCCTCACCCAATACCAGATCATGTTTCCCTCTTCCCCCTCTCCCCAGTCCCCTTTCCCTCCTAGGTCCTCCCTGATGCCCCCATGTGATTGCTTTCTTCTCCCTCCAATTGGGACTGAGGCATCCTCACTTGGGCCCTTTAGCTTGTTGACATTTTTAAGTTCTGTGGCCTGTATCTTGGGTATTCTGTAAATTGTTTTTAACTAATATCCACTTATTAGTGAGTACATACCATGCATGTCATTTTGGGTTTGAGTTATCTCACTCAGGATGATATTTTATAGTTACATACATTTGTCTGAAAAAACTCAGGATGTCTTCATTTATAATAACTAAGTAGTATTCCATTGTGTAATTTTTAAAGCGCACAATGCTGTATTGTTGACACTACTTACAGGGTCTCAACAGCTTAGTCGTCCTGTTTGACTGACACTATGATTATTAATTATGTCTCAGTTTTACTTTCTCCAGACCTGAGAAACACTATTTACTCTTTGACAATATGAGTTTGAATATTTTTACTAACTTTATTTTTTTAACTACATCTTTGCCTGTGTGTGTGTGTGTGTGTGTGTGTGTATGTGTGGGTGTGTGCGTGCACACACACATACTCGAGGAGGTCAGAAGACAGCTCTCTACTCTAGAGGTCCCCAGGTTCCATTTTAGGTTTTGTGTTTAGCATTTTCACCCATTGCACTCTCTACTGGTCCTGAGTTTGTTTTAGCATGTTGTCTAAAGGTAATCATTTAATTTATGTTTTCCTGTGTTTGGTTTATTGGTTTCTGTGATTAGTTACTTTAAAGTTCAGCCTTGCTCTGCACTACTGTACATTTGCCTTTTCTTTTTACAAGGTATTCTATGCTTACCCTGCCTCCTGCCTTTCCTTTATCTGCTCACCATCAATAGAATTCTAGGTCATTTTTTATTTTGACTGTTGAGAATATGCTGAGCTGAGCAGAAGAATTCTAATTCTTCTCCTAGAACACAGTTTCCATTAATCATGAACAATACCCAGAATGATTTCTGGATTACATGGTAAGCTTATTTCTTAATGCTTGGAAAGTCTTCTACACGCTGACTCCTCTCCCAGCTCCAACTTTTTGCATTCCCATTAACAGTGTGTAGATGGTTCTACTTTCTGTGCATCATCTTTTGCTTTCTTATGGTTCTGAAAGATATCAGATGATGTAAATAATTTTAATCTGTACCTTTATATACTTCCTGATGATCTCTACACATTTCTTAAGGAACTTCCTATTCAAATCCTTTTAGCATTGAGATGAATAGTTATTCGAATTTCTATTGTTTTCCCATTCTGTCACTCCTTGAATGTGCACAAGTACTCATGTACACATACACACAAGTACACAGGCACACACACATATACATGCATACACACACATACACACACATGTATACACACATGTATACACACAGATGCATACACATACACACACACACACACACAGGCAAAGATGTAGTAAACAGTGTTAGTAAAAATATTCAAACACATAGAGTAAAAGAGTAAATATTTTTTCTCAGGACTGGAGAAAGTGGAAATGAGACTTAATTAACAATCATAGTGTTAGTCAAGCAAGATGACTAAGCTTTTGAGACCCTGCTATCAAACACTGTAAGCAGAGTCAACAATATAGCATTGTGCACTTTAAAAATTACAAAGCACTCATGTTAAGTGTTTCTGTGATTAAAACATAAAATGCATGTAACATTTTATTTTGATGGAAAAGGTACATTGTATAATCAGTAACTTATATCCAAATTGTATGCAACTAGATAAAATTGCATCATATATAGACATATATGTATATATGGAAATTATTTATGTATACAAACATATATATGTATATGATTTTAGAGATTAACCATTTATGAAATATATTTTTTGTAAGCATTCCTACATTCTTTGTATTGCATTTTCAGTGTGCTAGTGGGTTTTTGTTTGTTTGTTTGTTATAATTTGACTTAATGAAGTTGCTATGATTATTAAACTCGGGGCAACATAAGATCTTAGAAATGAAAACATTCTGCACAGACAGGAAGAATGAGAAATAGGATTTGCCAATGATGCACAGTGAGATCTCAGACCTCCCTTGAGCTTCCCTCTAAAACATTTGATCACTTTGACTCTTTTCTGCCTTCTATGCACTTTGCTTGCTACGTGAAGACAGCAAAAGCCAATTTCTTCTATTATTTTTCTAAACAACCATCATATCCAAGGAATTGTTATATTGATAGTGGATGGAATCATTTATTCAACAATGAAGGAAATGATGTACATTTTGACTCCTGATATAACAGAGGTAAGAAGACGTTTGCAGAAGGGGAATCTTCGGATACTTTGAGATCTTTCTCTCTTCCTGTCTGGTCATCACTCTATTATCTTTTTTGTGAACCTTTCCTCCACTGATTGTTTCTGTAGCTGATTGGAGACATCCTAAGCTTTTGGGATTTACTATATATTACGTGTATATAACAATGAGTTTCACAATAGAATTTTCATCCACGTATATAATTTATTTCAATAACAGCATTACACTGTCTTTTCTCCCACCGCTCCCACTGATGCCCGTGCTAACTAGCTCTAAACAGAGTTTTTCATGACTCGTGTGTTCATGTGTGGCTCAATAGATTTAATTAGGATTATTTACAAGGACATGAGTGAGTGTTATTTACTGATGAGCAGGCTACCTCACTGAAGAAAGTGTTGAGATTTTGAAGAGTCAGCATTCTTTGAATTCATCTTTTTGATGATATTCCTGTCTACCTTTTAAGACAGCTTGTGTTCAGAGAGTGCATGAATCTCTGAACGTGTCCACAGTCTCCATCTTTAATTCCCCCACTGTTTGCCTTCTTTCCTGATTTGTTTATGCATTTGTAATTACTATCATTTGATGGCCCAACTGCTTCTCACTGATTGCACCATTGCTGGTGCAGTAGTCATGTAAAGAAAAGAATATGAACACAGTGTGCCCAGGGCTGTCTGCTCTCTTAGCTGTAATCTTGTGGCTGTCTTTTCAGACAATACCAGAAGAGTAAGATATACTTTCTTCTGAGTCTGGTGGAGGGCTGGGATTTGGATGGGGATCTGTTTAGTTTCCACTAAGACCCATACTTCCCATGCTTTTGCTAAAAAGGGTGAGTTTCAGAATGGGCCGTTGGTGGGTGTAGAAAAAAATTAACTTTATATTAAACCATGAGTCAACTTTGTTATTCAGACCCAATTCCTATCACAATTAAAAATATTAATCCTATGCAAGAACTGAGAAGTTAGAGAAATAATTGGGTGTTTATTGAATATCCAAGCAAAAAATTTAATAATAATCTCTGAGTTAGGTGACTAAAAGGCTAATTTGTAGCTGGAGAGCAGTCTCTATCTAAGGATGTAACATTTCTAGAACTAAGCCAACAGTCCTGTATAGTGCCTTCATTTGCCATTCTGCTTCCTGAATCTCAGTTAATGGACCAGTGTTCGTAATACTGGGAAAACTGACCATGACATGTTCTAAACCATTTCCCTTTCTCCAACTGATACAGAGATCGTATTTAATTGACCTTTGTGGTGTTAAAAAACAGGCCCACTGCTTGTGATAAGATGTGTCTGCTCATAGACGCATTAGAAAGTTGAGTCTTGATTCAATTAGAGCTGATTGACATCAGGCTTCTGAGGAGAAAACATTGTTGTCCTGGCTGGGCTGTTTTCTTCACCTCTTATGAAGTCATTATTTCCAAGAATTTCCACTTCTTGTGAGGCGCAGTTGGCCTTCTAATGCGCTTCCCACAGATAAATGTTATGTAACGTTCGCACACAGTGAGTGGTCCGTTTATCCCCAACCCACCCATTGGCTCTAAAGTGTGAGGGCTCTATTCAGAGATACCCAGGTTAGAAGACAGATCATATGCTTCCTATCATTTCTAAATGTACCCATTCAAAGCCAGACTAGGGAGTATAGAGGGAGTACGCATAGGCATTTCTCAAGTTTTGTAAGTGATGCCTAAAGATGTTTCCTCAAGCATGCGCCTTTCTTCAGGGCTCTGTGGTCTTACTCAGCCATTCCTTCATGCATTTTGAAATGCAAGAGAAAACAGTAGCCTAACCCCAGTGTGCTCTATCTGTACACATCTTGCCAAGAGAGTGAACTCAACTGATACTGGAGATCTTTTCTTTTCTTTTCTTTTCTTTTCTTTTCTTTTCTTTTCTTTTCTTTTCTTTTCTTCTTTTTTCTTTTTTTTTCTTTTTTTCCCACTCTGCAAACCTCCTTTGAAATTGTGTTAAAATAATTTCTTGAAAAGCTAGCTTAGTGTACTCAGGATTTTCATTTTCTACCACATACAAATAAAAGACATCGGATTTCTTGTTTTAAAAATCTACATATCATAATTTAAGTCCAGCATATTTCTGGGAGTTGCTGTCTGTAAGCACCCCTTTCCAGGTGACTGTATCTCAGCTCACTTTCCATAGTCAAATGTTTAGAAATGATGAATGATTAGAAAGTTAGGAAGAGCATTGGAATGTCTTCTCATGTGCATATGTTGGTGTTCTGTGAGTTGCTACAAATGCAGATTAATATGCATGAATTGGATTTAGTGGTGCTCTTAAAATGGCGATCCTCTTCTTTCTATTGAAAATTAAAGCCTTGCTTCAAGTCTTTGGATTTCATAGCTAATCAAAATTTCTGGGCACTTTATTCCAAAGTATCTAATACTACTAAATGTATCATGAGTTGTTTTATTTCTCTCTCTCTCTCT
>NC_034603.1:77985174-77994441 GCF_900095145.1 Mus pahari
CCCTCCCTCCCTCTCTTTCTCCCTCCCTTCCTCCTCTCTCTCTCTCCATATGGCTGTCTGTCTTTCCATCTATCTATCTATCTATCTATCTATCTATCTATCTATCTATCTATCTATTTTTGATTCAGGGTGTTTTTACATAGCCCTACCTGTCCTGGAATTTGCTCTGTATACCAGGGTGGCCTGGAACTCACAGATCCATCTGCCCCGGAGGTGCTAGGATTAGGGGTTGTATACTACCATGTGCAGTTATTTTATTTTAATGGCAAAATATTTAAGCACTTCTAAGACATTATCAGCAAGTTTATACACATGGGTGAAGACAATCTCTGTTATTTATTTTCAAGTGATTCAGGAACTGGGCTTGGTTTATGGGCCTGAAGCTCATCTTCCAGCTCAAACACCAATATAGTTATACAGTTCCTTTTTATCTGCCCCAACTTAAACCCTGGGACTGAATAACTTGCAGGGATATGAATTTCCCCCGGGAGTCCACAAGCATCTGATTTGTGTATATGGAGAGAGTAAAACGGATAATTAGATTCAGTTCTTATTTCATCTTTTCCCCTCACTTTCCACATTGCCTAGGCTTCGGCAATCAAAACTCCACACTCCTGCATCTATTTATACGTTGTTTCCATCTTCCTCAATGGCTGGGCCATGCATTTTCCCTTTGAGAAACTCTCACAACATTTTTTTCCATGCCCAGGATTGCTGAATTTTTGGTGGCAGCTGGCCTGCCCTGTGCCATGGCTGCTGCTCAATCCAGCAAGCCTGAGTGGCCTGGCTCACCACCTGAGAACTGTCAGTCTATTCCCCCGTTTTTCTTCCGACTTGTGAGCATCTGTGGAAGGAAGAATGAGTCCATGTCTTTCTCTCTCTGCTTCATTGACTACTTAACTCCTTGTTCTGCATGCCCTGTGGGAAACCAAACTCCCATGGAAATAGTACTGTCGAGCTTATGGCTTACTTTATATGGAATGCCTCCCCCCCCCCATCACTCTATTCCCAATCCCATTCCCCCCTATCTACTCATAAGTCTCTGTATGAACTGCCTTTCAATAAGAAGTAAAACATAATGCTGGGCGTGGTGGCGCACGCCTTTAGTCCCAGCACTCGGGAGGCAGAGGCAGGCGGATTTCTGAGTTCGAGGCCAGCCTGGTCTACAGAGTGAGTTCCAGGACAGCCAGGGCTATACAGAGAAACCCTGTCTCAAAAAACAAACAAACAAAAAAAAAAAAAAGAAAGAAAGAAAAAGAAAGTAAAACATACACTTACATGTAAATGACATGACTAAGTATGATCTTTGAGAAGACTTTGTGGATTATAAATGTTGAATATGTCTGCCATTCCTATGAATTCTTCCATTTCTTTGATTGAAGTTTCTTCTTGGAGAGTCTGACCATTCAACTTATTCATTCTTGCCCTTTTGTTTCATATCACTGAACCCAATGGCCATTCACTTATTTTTTCATGCATGTTGTAATTTTTCTTAATGAATAATGAAGATTCTTTCTTGATACTGTTCTATCATCCTTTGCTGCTCAGTGGTGCTATCAATACTAGTACATGCTAAACAACCTTTGTGGAGTGAGCTCAAATATGTAAGTGATTAATTTAAAAATTATTTTTATATTATGTAATTTTATTTCGTACATGGGCGTTTTGCCTGCACATATGTCTATGCACCATGTGCATGCCTGGTACCTGTGGAGGCCAGAAGAGGGCATCAGATTGTCTGAAAACTGGACGTTCAGATGGTTGTGAGCTGTCACTTGGGTGCTGAGGATTGAACCTGGGTCCTCTGGAAGAGCAGCCATGTCTCCAGTCTTATAAGTGGTCACTTTTAACACTCACATGAACCCTCAAGAGACAATGTTATCATCTTCAATATGCTGGTGAGAGAGTGGAAGCCTCAAAGGTATAGGGGGCTTTTCTGAGACACACGGCCAGCAAGTTAGCCAAATGAAAATTGAATTCAAAGGAGTTTATAATGTGTTTACCATGGACCTTTCTATTATCCCAGACAGAATCCTCTGCATATGTTGTTATACCATGTCTCTCAGTGTCTCTTCTCTTCACGCTGCTTCTTCATCTGAAACCTAATCCCAGATCTTTCTAGGTATACTTCTGTCATACTACATCCATAATTTTAAATTCTCTTTCTCCCTCTATTTCCTGTAATGGTAAAACATCAATTCTTGTAAGTAGTTCTTGACTCTATATCCAGCTAGAGTGAGTTCCCCAAAATGTAGCACTAGTGACATTTTTTGCTTTAATCTCTTTAGTTGTTCCTGATCGCCTTTGATATAGATGCTTATGGAACCTTCACGTTCCCCCATGACCTTGACTTTCCCATCTCCTTATTTTGATTCTTTCCCGACCGATCTCTGTTTATCGGTGGTCTTAGATTCTCTTCCTACCTCAGGATTTTCATGCAGACCTTGCTTCCAATACCCCAATTATGTGGTTTAAATGCTCACAGCCGATTATCATCCCCGGCTCTGCAAATGATCCTTGTTACATTCTCAGAGAGCACCTGAACACGGTCCAAGCAGAGCTTCGAGTGTAGACAGGGTGGGTTCTACTTTCAGGACTGGGCACTCCTCCCTGGATACTGGACTTGTTTCTCCATGGATGACTTCCAGTAGAGACTGCCTGTGGGAGTGCTCTTCCATGTAAAGAGACAGAGTTTTGCAGTTCTTCTGTGTGATGATACTCTCTGGTGACAAAAATAAGGCTCCCTGCTTTATTGGGGGTGGGGGTGGGGGCTCACTCTAGACAATGCAGTGAGTTCTGGACTTTCAATTTAATTGGTTGTGGTGCCCCAGTGTGTTACACCACAAGCTCTTCCATCTAGTTCAGCTTTGTCTGAGTGAGAAAAGTTCCACTCCTCATTGAACTCGCTGTGTGCATGTTTCAGGAGCCTGAGTGGTTTTTACCAGGTAATCTATGAAGGTTGACAGGAGACGTTACCCAGGAATACGTTCTAGGAAGCAGATTGTCATATCGAATCACACCACCCAGGGCACATTCATGTGACAAGCAACAAAGACCATATAGGGCCACAGCTAAAGAAGACCTGAGGTCATCAGCACAAGAACCTACAGTGGACCACACCCTACCCAGTAACATCCTTAGACTTGGAATCTTCTCTAGGCCACTGGATGGGTTGATCATATCTTATGAAAGTCTTGGAGGGTTCGACACTCCTATGTATAGATATCCCACTCAGTGAAACAATGACATAAATTTGTGTGCATTGATTTAAGTACTTAAGATTTGTGAGTTCATTTGTTCACACAGCAACACACAATGAATGCCTTATCTTAGACAGATTTTGAAAGTTGTATGTTCACATAAAAATTAACACATATATGTTTACAGCAGCTTTATTCATAGTTTCCAGAAGCTGAAACCCAACTTAAATGTTTTTAAGTAGATCACGCAGATAACCTGTGTGATAATTTGTACAATAAATGAAAAGAACTGTCACACAAACAACTTTGATTAATTTTAAATGGTTATGTTGAATGAAAGAATCTAATTCTAAAAAACCAAACCAAACCAAACTTTTACCTGCAATCTATTGTGTTTATGTGATAATGTCAAGATTTTAAGAGAAGGTGCATTTTTTGTGGTTATCAGGGGTTAGGGACTGTGTGTGTGTGTGTGTGTGTGTGTGTGTGTGTGCATGTCTATGTGCTTGATGTGATGAGACATCAAGTATAAGCAGGATTAAGTACATCCTCTCCTGCTGAGACCCAACCATACAGTCCAGCTAGGGGAAGGGGATTCAGTGGCAGGCAAGAGAGTCAGAGACAGCCTCCACTCCAATTTTTAGCGGACCCACGGGAAGACCAAGCTGCACATCTGCTACAAATGTGTATGGGGCCTAGGTCCAGCCCCTGCATGCTCTTTGGTTGGTCATGCAGTCTGCATGAACCCCCATGGACCCAAGTTAGTTTACTCTGTAGGTCTGCCTAGGGTGTCCTTCGCTCCTCCAGCTTGCTCAGTCCTATCCCCCAACTCTTCCACAAGACTCCCTGAGCTCCACCTGATGTCTGGCTTTGAGTCTCTGAATCTGTTTCCATCCACTGCTGGATGAAGCTTCTCGGGAGGCAGTTATATTAGGTTCCTGTCTGCAAGCATAGCAGAGCATCATTAAGTGTCAGGAGTTGACTCTCCCATGGGGTGGGTCTCAAGTTAGAGCAGTCATTTGTTTGCCATTCCCTCAGTCTCTCCTCCATCCTTATCTCTTTGCATCTTGTAGTGGGACAAATTTTGGGTTGAAGGTTTCTGGGTGGTTTAATGTCCTCCTGCCTCCACTTGAAGTCCCACCTGGGTATAGAATTTGGCCACTTTAGTCTTTATATGTCCCATTGGTAGAAATCTCAGCTAGGGTCACCAGGAAAGACTTCCTATAGCCTCCCCAGTCTGAGAGATGTCCCCCACCAATTTCTATTTCCTCTTCCAGCCCTCTGTCAGCTCTTTCCCCATGCCTCAAGATCTCTTGTTATCTTAGAGCTTACTGGTTTGGCTTAACTGGCTGCTCAGCAAGCTTCCAGGATGTTCTGTCTACCTCCCCAGGTGTTACTTGCCTTTTTTACATGAAGGCTGGAGATAGAAAATTATCTCATGTTTTCAAGACAAGACCTTTACACACTGAACCATCTCTTCATCTAGGGAATTTTATTTATTTTTGGAATCCCATTTTTTTTAATATGAAAATCTTCATATGTGCGTGTATGTGTGCATGTGCGTGTGTGGTTTGAGAAGTTTTCCTGGGTAGTTTCTAGGGCAATTCCAGAATGTGTTTGCCTTCAAACCTTATACTTTATGTTATTGCAGCTGTGTTTGTAGGTTAGTCTTAAGATCTAACTTACAATCACTCACTCAAAATACACCCCAGTCTTGACTATGGTTTCAGGTAATTGTCAGAACCTCTGAAGTCTCCAGGGGTCCTGAGGTTAAGAAATATTTCCTTAGATAATATTTTTTCAGGCCTTTAATTATCTTGACCTAAGCCAGCAACAGAAGTACAGTGATCTAAGAAGGAGCTTAGTAATCCTCTTCAGATACTGGGGCCATCCAGGCCAACTGCTGGTGGAGATGCTCATTTCTCCACTGGAGATGCTTCAGATAGCAAATGGGTGTTAATATGTTGAGCTGTTGAGCAATTCTGGCATGATCAACATTTAAATATGTGTGTTTATTTTGTGTCAATTGATGTTTCTGTGGGACAAATAAATAGCATGAATGCTGCCATAAGTGTAGTTACATGGAAGTATTATGCTTAAAAATATTTTTAATATGCCTGTATAGCCTTTTATAATAATTCTACCAAGTGGTTAGACTACCCACATTTTATAGATGAGAAAACAAGCTTTAGGATTTCATTTGGTCTATTGTCCACTGGTGATATTCACTGATTCCATAGCTATCCACTTTTCTATATTTGGAAGGGTCCAAATAAAAACATACCCTACTTAATAATTATTTAAAAAATAATTCTTTTTCAAGTACTTTGCTTTTTTCTTCCCCAATCAAATTTTATGTTCAGGCAGGTTACAGTTCATTTAGACTTAAGGGGAGTCCTGCGTACCTTTTTGGAGTTTTTATGAATTTTTATGCACATCTATCTTTTCTCAGGCACTCAGTTACACATATTCTAGCTGACTTCATTTTGTTTTCATGGTCCCTGATCTAGCCCCTCTCCTTACCCCTTCTGCTGTCTTTTCCCTTCCTCTATCCTTTCTCCCTGCTTCCTTCCTCCTTTCTTCTGCAGTCCATTGGGAATGACTGAGTATTTTTGCTTAGCCTGCTTTTGGAAAGCAGAATGCCAGCATGATGCATGCAATCTTGATTGTTTATGGGGACCACAATCTTTCCTTCTCACATGCTCAGTATATGGACAACATCTAAAATAGGATGGCAAAGTTACGCAAATAAATTTTATTTCAGAAAATTAATATTAATTACTAATAACTTATGTCCACAGTGTTTTACTGTCTTTTCTCTATTTTTTCGATGACTGTCTAATATAGACTCTATAACTTGTTCCACAGGAAACAAAACCTATAGAAGGCTTTCAAACGCTCTAGTTTATAAAACTGTGAAGGTCAAAGTCTACAATTTCATTTGCTTAATCTGAATCCACTGCTTGGAATTTTAAAACTACAGTCATTTTTATTGACTATTCAGTGTAGGTCATCCAAGGCAAAAATTTTATTTGGTTTCAATCATCCACGAGCTAAGCAATTGTTGACAAACAAGATATATGACCACATCACCATAAATGGAAGTGCTAGAATAATCACAAATAGGAGAGGAAGGTAGCAGAACAGACAAGGAATAAATTGGAGCATGGAGCAGGCTGGTAGTGGGAGAAGGTAGAATGAAGTTCAGATATTCTGCTACTGAGCATCCCTACCCTAGGGAATAATCTTTATATTTGACATCATTAGAGATGAGTGGGACAGGTTCTCAGCTATAGAAAAGGGTTCTCTATTCTAAGGGAAACCCAAATAATCCTGGTAAGGAATTATCATGAGACAAGCAACTTGGTATGGAAGACACATAGAGATAGATGTTCATCCAGTCAGGGGGATGGCATAAAGATTCATGGAGGGGTAGATGCCTCACCCTTGGCCAGAGAAGCAGCAGCTGGCCTACAACTTCCCTTTGGGTTCCATGAACTGCATCGTGTGATCTATGGGAAGCAAAGTCTCTGTATTTATCATATTTGATTTTATGTGGGGAGCTAGATTTTTGATTGTTTTGAAATTCCTGAAGTGGCATGTATTCTGTTTCCTAAACTCTTTTCCAAGTAGCTGGTGTTATGTAAGCTATTTTTTTTTTTAATCATTTAAGGGAACTTGAAAAGTCTTCTGCATATTTGTAAAAAAAAAAAAAAAAAGTCTATTCCTAGACATCATGTTTATTTCTCAAGTGGTGGCACTATTTTTAAAAATTAAAACTTCAAAACCATCAGTCACATTTTTTAGCCATTACCCAATACATGTTTCTCAAGTTTATGCAAAACAATGACGCAGACAAATCACTGAGCCTAGGGGGCGGGGGAAACAGCAGCTCAATTTTAAAGTATGTTAACAAATATTATGATTTGTTATTCAACAGTTGGCTTCATTTGGCATTTGGAAAGTTTTTCTCAAATGTAAGAGAGTGGCATATTAAGATTTATTTGTGTAATAAGCAAACATCTTTTGCTGAAATATGGTGGCATATATTTAACTAAACCAAAAACCAGGAGACAACATATTGTAAAGATTGATATTTTTCAAAGATATTTATAAACATATGAAGCACTTTACTGAGTCTTTTCAGAATATTTTGGGACTATTTCCAACTGTATTTTTTAATGAGGCATATTCAGAGTAATTACTCAGATGTCTTTTTCTTTTTTCTGTTCTTTATATAATGAATCAGCATGCATTTTATGTGTACTATTTCAGCACAGTGTGTAAATCTATTGAGGCAAAAAACCTTTTGGGGACAATGTTATTGTCTGTCTCTTTTCATACTATATTAACTACTTAATTCATCAGTGAACCAGTTTTTCTCTTATATATAATTTTCTTTTAGAGGGATGATGTATAAATCTAGTTTATGATGACATTGGTGAAGGGTGAACTTCTTATATGAACTCTGTAGTTTCTGCTTGCAGGACAAAGTTTTAAGAACCCTTAACATTTAAGAATAGTAGAAATTTTGATAATAATCAAGGATCTCTGGCATAGTGAGGTCTGACATTGTATTTAAATTGCTTTGAGGCACCTGGGTGCATTTACTGTTGAATACCCTTATTGGAGATGTGTTTAATTTTTAGTTTTTAACTCATTGTGTGCAAAGATATTTGAAGACAGATGCGATTATATAATGTAGAAAATGGTTAATAGGATAGGTAGATTTCACTTGGGATTTTTTTTTTTTTTTGAAGTCAGGGAGAATGAAGATTACAAATTCACAGCCTCTGACTGGAGGTTAGGTACATTGAAGAGAAATGTTTGTCATAGCTTCTTTTTCCAAAATTAAAAAAAACCCCAACAACTTAATATTAACAAATACAAGGACTAAAAATAGAACTTGGGATAGACTAGAGAAATATATCATTTTCAGGGAAGTAAAACTCTCCTGACCAATTGCATTATTTTTGGTTGTCCATGCAGACGATGTCTGTAGACTCTTCCCCAGATCTTTCTCATCAGGCAGCTTCATTTTTATTTGATTTCCAGAGTTTATAACTATGTGAGGAAGGGAATGTGTTGAAGAGCCAGCATGAATATTCATCTGCTTGGCAATAAAAGCTTCATAAATTACTCTTTTAGGTCTCTGACACGGACCAGTCTCATGTGGGTCTGGGTTGCATAAATGAGACATTTTTGTTGTCTGAGCATCGTTCCTGATGAAGACCACCCTAAAATAGCATTCTGGCACATGTCCATGAGTAAGATAAATTTCTGAATAAAGGATGACCAGTAGTATGTTCTTGTGTCTCCATCCAGATCCACCTCTCCCTGTTTAGCAACGTAGCATATGTTCCCTGTACAAATAATTATAGAAACTCATTGATGAGATTGTTGTATGTTATTGCATAAATCATTGAGGAGCATGGGAGATAGATTCAGATATCTTTCATCACAATTTCTATGAGCAAAAGTAAGATGACTCACCATGGTTTTGACTTGTTGACTATTTCTTGGACACTAAGTTTATGTACATTAATTCACTTTTACACCCAAATCACCGTCATTGTAGGGTGACTTGCTATTATGTAGGAAAGAGTACCCAGGCACAGAGAACATCAAATAATTTGTCAAACATCATAGTAGAGCTGTGATTCGAGGTAAAGAGTCTAAATTTAATGCACATTTATTTTGGCACATCATTTTCAAGCAATTGTATTCAGTAAGTGGCATTACATTTTGAAACCTGCAAACCATTTTTGCCAATGTACATAAATTAATTCACTATGTAACCAGTAAAAGTGTGATAGCTTTGTTGACTACCAAGAAAGTACTTTTTTTGGTAAGCAACATACATTTTATTTTGTTAAGAATTATTTTGTTTATTTTTTTTGTTTTTTATTAGATATTTTCTTAATTTAGATTTCAAATGATATCCCGAAAGTTCTCTATACCCCCCTCCACCCCTGCTCCCCTACCCACCCACTCCCACTTCTTGGCCCTGGTATTCCCCTGTGCTGGGTCATATAAAGTTTGCAAGACCAAGGGATCTCTCTTCCCA
>NC_034603.1:77997716-77998991 GCF_900095145.1 Mus pahari
ACAATATGAAGTAACCAGCACCCCCAGAGCTTGTGTCTCTAGCTGCATATGTAGCAGAAGATGGCCTAGTCAGTCATCATTGCGAAGAGAGGCTCCTTGGTCTTGCAAACATCATATGCCCCAGTACAGGGGAACACCAGGGCCAAAAAGAGGGAGTGGGTGGGTAGGGGAGCGGGGGGGGGGNATAGGGGACTTTGGGGATAGCATTTAAAATGTAAATGAAATAAATACCTAATAAAAATTGGCCAAAAGAAATAAGTGCATAAATATGTATGACATGAAAACTAAGTTCTTTGTTCTATATTCTCTTGATTTTTTTTTTTTTAATTAGAGCTTGTATTCTGTTAAGTCAATGAAAATTTACTTGTGAAGTAAAATTACAACTCTCAACTTACATTATTGGGTAGTTGAGAATTTTCTCCGTATTTTTCCAAGACAAAGGTTGCTGGGTAGAATGGATCTCATGAAAGGATCTTAACCCCATAGCTTTTGTTCAAAACATGCTATTCAGAACAAAACCCATCAGGGTTGGTGTAAAGTGCAAATATTCTTTCATCTGATGGGTTTCTACCTGATCTGATGTGATTTTTATACATTTTCTCATTTCAGCATCATAGTCAAAATGGTCAAATGAATATCAAAGTGGTAATTTGTTATCCTTTTCAGGTTCTGAACCTAGGAGTTATAACCAATCTATTCTTTTCATTTCTTTTCATCATAAAGTAATGCTTGTTGCAGTTCCAAAACTAAAGATAAATTTTAAAAATTGAAAACAGTGGATGCTCACAGTCATCTATTGGATGGAACACAGGAGCTGTGTACCCAAGGAGCCGAAGGGGTCTGCAACCCTATAGGTGGAACAACAATATGAACTAACCAGTATTCCCTGAGCTCGTGTCTCTAGCTGCATATGTTGCAGAAGATGGCCTAGTCAGCCATCATTGGGAAGAGAGTCCCCTTGGTCTTGCAAACTTTATATGCCCCATGCAGGGGAACACCAGGGCCAAGAATAGGAGTGTGTGGGTAGGGGAGCAGGGCAGGGGGAGGGTACAGGGAAATTTTGGGATAGTATTTGAAATGTAAATAAAGGCCAGGCATTGTGGAGCATGCCTTTAATTCCAGCACTCTGGAGGTAGAGGCAGGAGGATTTCTGAGTTCAAGGACAGAGTGAGTTTCAGGACAGTCAAGGCTACACAGAGAAAAATGCCTGTCTCGAAAAACTAAAAAAAAAAAAAAAAAAAAAAAAAAAAAAAAAAAAAAAAAAAAAAAAAAAAA
>NC_034603.1:77999326-78016660 GCF_900095145.1 Mus pahari
AAGAAAATATCTAATAAAATAATTTTAAAAGATTGAAAACAAAATGATTGAGAGTGTGAATCTGGAAGTATACATTAAAATGCTTAGATTTGGTTCATTTGATTTATTTTATTTTATTTACTAAGGATTTAGAAATTTAACTGTTTTCATAGGGGCTGTTCATGATAGTCTAAGATGAAAATTTTTGACTTGGCTTGTTTTATTCCTCCCTCTCTCCCATTCTTCCTCCTTTCCTTTAAAGAGATACTATCCCAATAGATTGAACAAATTAGTATTTTCTCCTATAAATATTTTTGCAAAGACATCATGGAGGCAATATAAAATAATACACAGAAGTAGTTATATAATAGAGAAAAATGGTTAACAGAGAAAATCAGACCATGAACTTCATTCTCCTCCCCCAAGAGAACAAAACCAAAGAGAATCAGAGAAAATTTAGATTTTTAAAAGAATAACTTCTAACTTTTATTTTTCATGAAGAAACAGAACATCTCAACAGGCCACTAATGAGCAAGGACTGAGGGTAAATACCAAGTCTCACATCAAAGGAAAGCCCAGTGGCTTTCCCGGTGACATCGGCCAAATGTCTTAATACGTAACACCACTCCACTTCAAATGCTTCCAAAAATGAAGCAGGATAGCTGCCAGTTTTATTAGCTGGTTTCCTAAGAGAGAGAAAGGTACCAAGATTATAGAAAAAGAAAATTATTGGTCAACATCTCTCATGAGGATAGATTAAAAAAGTAATTTAAAAAATATTTTCTTTTATCTTCAATTATATTTGCCTATGTATTGGTCTGTGCACATGGGTAGAGGTACTTACAGGGTCCAGAAAATGGAACCAGTCCCTCTATTTCTTGAGTTACTGGTGTAAGTCAGGTGCCCTGTATGAGTGCTGGGAACTGAACTGGTGTCCCCTATAAGAGAAGTACATGGCTTTAACCACAGAGTCTTATATATATGCTCCAGAATTTAAAGAAAAAAATTGACCTGGCCATCTTCTGTAACCAGGCTAGACTCTCATTGGAGGGACTGGGACACAAACTCAGCCACTAAACCTTCAACTTACAACCTGTTCTACCTATAAAATATTCTGGGGCAATGGTGGCTCAAAGCTTGTGGGTGTGGACAACTAGTGACTGGTCTAACTTGAGGCTCAAGCCAGGAAAGGTAGCCTGTGAATAGATGGCCAGGAATCAGAAACTGAATGACTTATGACCTTGGGTAGAACCAAACACAACTGACTCCCCCGCCCCTTCAAAAAAAGGACAGTGAAAAATTTTCCATTTTTATTAGATATTTTCTTTAATTTCATTTCAAATTTTATCCCCTTTCTTCATTTTCCCTCTGAAAATCCCCCTATCCCATCCCCCTCTCCCTCCTCAGTAACCTGCCCACTCCCCATATTCTGTCCTGGCATTTCTCTACACCAGAGCATCGAGCCTTCACAAGACCAACGGCCTCTCCTCTCATTGATGTCCCACATATGTCTACTACATATGTGGCTGAAGCCTTGAGTCCCTCCTTGTGAACACTTTGTTTGGTGGTTTAGTCCCTGGAAGTTCTGAGGGGGTCTGGTTGATTGATATTGTTGTTCCTCTTATGGTGCTTCAAACCCCTTCAGCTCCTTGGGTCCTTTCTCTAGCTCCTCCATTGGGGACCCTGTGCTCAGTCCAATGGATATTTGTGAACTTCTACTTCTGTATTTGTCAGGCACTGGCCGAGCCTCTCAGGAGGCAGCTATATCAGGCTCCTGTTAGCAAGCACTTGTTGGTATCGACAATAGTCTCTGGGTTTGGTAACTGTATATGGGATAAATCTCCAGGTGGGACAGTCACTGGATGGCCTTTCCTTCAGTTTCTGCTCCACACTTTGTCTCTGTATCTCCTCCCATGGTTATTTTGATCCCCTGTCTTAGAAGGACCGAAGTATCCACACTGTGGTCTTCCCTCTTCTTGAGTTTCATGTGGTCTGTGAATTGTATCTTGGGTATTCTGAACTTCTGGGCTAATATCCACTTATCAGTGAGTGCATATCATGTGTGTTCTTTTGTTATTGGGTGACCTCACTCAGGACTATATTTTCTAGTTCCATCCATTTGCCTAAGAACTTCATGAATTTACCATTTTTAATAGCTGAGTAGTTCTCGATTGTGTAAATGTACCACATTTTCTGTATCCATTCCTCTGCTGAAGGACATCTGGGTTCTTTCCAATTTCTGGCTATTATAAATAATGCTGCTATGAATATAGTGGTGCATGTGTCCTTATTACATGTTGGAGCATCTTCTGGGTACATGCTCAGGAGTGGTATAGCTGGGTCCTCAGGTAGTACTACGTACAATTTTCTGAGAAACTGCCGGACTGATTTTCAGAGTGGTTGTACCAGCTTGCAATCCCACCAGAAATGGAGGAGTGTTCCTCTTTCTCCACATCCTCACCAGCCTCTGCTATGACCTGAGTTTTGGATCTTAGCCATTATCACTGGTGTGAAGTGGAATCTCAGGGTTGTTTTGATTTACATTTCCCTGATGACTAAGGATGTCGAACATTTCTTTAGGTGCTTCTCAGCCCTTTGGTATTCCTCAGTTGAGAATTGTTTGTTTAGCTCTGTGTCCCATTTTTTAGTAGGGTTATTTAGTCCTCTGGAGTCTAACTTCTTCAGTTCTTTGTATATATTGGATATCAGCTCTTTTTTAGATGTAGGGTTGGTAAAGATCTTTTCCTAATCTGATGGTTGATGTTTTGTCCTATTGACAGTATCATTTGCCTTACAGAAGCTTTACAATTTTTAAAAACAAATTTTAAAGATTTATTTATTATTTCTTAAGTACACTGTAGCTGACTTCAGACATTCCAGAATAGGGCATCAGATCTCATTACGGATGGTTGTGAGCCACCCCGTGGTTGCTGGGATTTGAACTCAGGACCTTCAGAAGAGCACTCAGTGCTCTTAACTGCCGAGCCATCTCTCCAGTCCCAAGCTTTGCAATTTTATGAGGTCCCATTTGTCATTCTTGATCTTAGAGCATAAGCTATTGGTGTTCTGTTCAGGAAAATTTCCCCTATGCCCACATGCTCCAGGGTCTTCCCTACTTTTTTTTTATATTAGTGTCAGTGTATCTGGTTTTATGTGGAGGTCCTTGATCCACTTGGACTTGAGCTTTGTACAAGGACATAGAATGGATCAATTTGCATTCTTCTACATGCTAACCGCCAGTTGAGTCAGCACCATTTGTTGAAAATGCTGTCTTTTTTCCCACTGGAAGGTTTTAGCTCCTTTGTCAAAGATGAAGTGACCATAGGTCTGTGGGTTCATTTCTTATTGTTTAATTAAACAGATCCCATTGATCTACCTGCCTGTCACAGTACCAATAGCATACAGTTTTTAATCACAATTTCCCTGTAATACAGCTTGATGTCAGGGACGGTGATTCCCCCAGAAGTTCTTTTATTGTTGAGAATAGATTTTGATATCCTGGGTTTTTTCTTACTCCAAATGAATTTGCAAATTGCTCTTTCTAATTCTATTGATTTGGAATGTTGATGGGGATTGCATTGAATCTGTAGATTGCTTTCAGCAAGATAGCCATTTTTACTATATTAATCTGCTAATCCATGAGCATGTGAGATTTTTCCATCTTCTGAGATCTTCAATTTCTTTCTTCAGAGACTTGAAATTCTTGCCATATAGATCTTTCACTTGCTTAGTTAGAGTCANACTAAGATATTTTATATTATTTATGACTATTGTGAAAGGTGTTGTTTCCCTCATTTCTTTCTCAGCTTGTTTATCCTTTGAGTAGAAGAAGGACCCTGAATTGTTTGAGTTAATTTTACATCCAGGCACATTGCTGAAATTGTTAATCAGTTTCTCCCACAACAGCAAGTCCTGGATACCCCATCACACTGGAAAAGCAAGATTTGGATTTAAAAATCACATCTCATGATGCTGATAGAGGACTTTAAAAGGGGCATAAATAACTCCCTTAAAGAAATACAGGAAAACACAGATAAACAGGCAACCCAGTAGAAGTAAAAAGGGCCCCATGAGCAAGGAAATGAGTCAGAAACCATCCCATTCCCACTGTCAAAAATCCCACAAAACTTCCAAGCTACAAAACCACAGCATGTATTCAGAAGGCCTAACACAACCCTTATAGACTTCATTATAGCTGCTTCCATATCTGTGATTCCCTATAAATTTTGCTTCGGTGATTCTGTGGACCATGTTCTTTTGATGTCCTTAACCCGAAATCTCTTGGTTTTGTAGTTTGGGAGTTTTGTGGGATTTTTTTTAACAGTGGGAATGGGACTGTCTCTGACTCATTTGCTTGCTCATGGGGCCCCTTTTACTTGTCCTGGGTTGCCTGTTCCAGTCTTGATGAGGGTTTGCATCTAGTCTTATTGCCTCTTGTTAATGTTGTGTTCAGTTGATATCGCTGGAAGTCCTGCTCTTTTTGAAGGGAAAAAGAGGAAGGAGCAGTGGAACTTGGGGAGAGAAGAGACGGAAAGGGCACTAGAAGGAAGGAGAGGAAGAAGAGACTATGGTCTGGAAGTATTGTTTGAGAGAATAATAAAGAAAAAACTTATCAAAATGCTAATAAGTGGAAATCAAAGACATTTTAGAAGGATTAACCATGAGGGACTAGTATTTACCCCTGGCATGTAAGGATTGGGCAACATATTTACATGAGTAAATGTGCTGCAGAACCTTAACAAGATAGAGGACAAAGGCAATGTAATAGAGTAAAAAATATTCAGCCAAAATTTCTCAACATTTCCTAACAGAAATCTCTAAATAAGGGTCTGGGAGATGGCTCCACATAAGCTCAAGGATTTAAGTTATTTCTCCGGCACCCCTGCAATGTGTGTGTGGGAGGGGTTATGTCTTACATCTGTATTTTCAGTCCAGGAAGTGTAGAGACAGGTGGATCTCTGGTGTCTGCTGGCCAGTCTAGCCAGTTGGTGAGCTCAGTGAGAGACTCTATCTCAAAGCAAGGTAGATAGAGGAATCATCTGTGGTACCAATAAGTGGTAATTTGTTCAAAGTTAGCTCTGGTTGTCTTTCTTCTCTATCCCTAAAATCTCCACAGACCATCAGAACTCAGATATACTAAAGCTTAAAATTAGTAAATGACTTTAGCAACATTGAAGTACACATCAACCTTCTAAAATCAGTTAAATCTCTATTCAATAACTACAAACTTCTGAAAAGAAGCCAAGAAAATAATTCCATTTATATAAAGCTAATAGATTAAGAGACTTAGAAATAAATTTGCTCAGAACATGAAAGATGTCCACACTGAAAACTTTAAAATTTTGATAAACTAAATTGAAAAATCATGAATAAATGGAAATATATCTTGTGGTCATGGATTTGAGAGATTAATATTACTGAAATATTCATTTTAAGTAATCCATATATTACCTGCAAAACAATCAAAGAGTCGATGGAAGCCAATAGTATTTTTTGCACAAAGATAGACAAAACTGTAAAATTTACAGAATCATACAATACTCTTGGTAATGAAAAAAATAATTCTGAGTAAAATGAAAAAGTCAGAGGCACCATCTTATGTGACTTCAAAATCAACTGCAAATTTCTTATAATCAAAACTGTGTGGCACTGGTATTAATAGAAAGGCACAGACAAAGAGAACACAATGGGGAACCCAGAAATAAACCCACACATTTGCACTTACTTGAGGCCTAACACTACTGCCAGGAACACACAATGTTGCAAAGTGTAGCCTTTTCAATAAACAATACTGGGAGAACTGGTTTTTCCCACATAGAAGAAAGGCACTGGAATCATTTGCCATACCATAGATGAACATATATCTCAAATGATGCCTATCCAGTCTGAGACCTAAGACCTAGAGGCAGCTGTAAGGCCTCACTGAGGAGCTGAAGAAGCAAGTTTGTAACTAGCATAGGGCATGCCTCAGCTGTCACCACACTCAGGAGGAATGGAGCTTTTGGGTGTCTGTCAGCTTCCTCTCTACTCTTTGTTGGGTGCTGTCACATTGAGGAGAGATCTTTTCTTTTTCCCCTTGAGTTATTGGCAACTCAGTCATCTTAGGGACACCCTCAGAGGCCCACCCAGAAGTGTGCTTTCCTCCTATTCTGGGCATCTCTCAGATTAGTAACAACCAACATCAATTGATAAAATTGCTAAGCTCACAGAAGCAGGCAATAGAATGTAGCTGGAGGGTGATGGAAGTTGAAAGATACCAGTCGAAAGGATATAAGTTCTCTGTTAGTAGGGGGCATACATTTAAGAAAACTGTTTTTCTGTGTGTAGTCAGATGGTTCATCATTGAGTCAAAATGTCTGGCCAACATGACTTAAATGAGGGAACACTTGATTTTGGCTCATTGATTTGGAGATGTCTATTAAAGCAAGGAGGGTGGAGGGCAGCAGAATGGTCCACATCATAGCTGATAAAAACCAGCAAGACATAATGCATGCATCTGTTCTAGAATCTTTCTGCCTTTTACATTTTATTTTATCTGAATCCTAAGCCTATGGAATGGTGACCCTCATATTTACATTGGTTCTTTCTTTGCATAGGAAACCCTTTCAGAAAAAAAATGACATTCTCATACCCCCAAAAGGTCTGCCTTATTACTACCCTAATTATTTATTTAACCAAATTGATAATCAAGATTAACCAAGTGTACCTCCCCCTGACTTAACTCCAAAATACATCTCTGTAGACTATAATGTTCTATCCACTGGCCTCTGAAAAGCTCATCTCACATCTGTTGTCTCATAATGAAAAGTTCGTTCATCAGTCCCTGAAGTCTCAACACATTGTAACTTTGCTCAGAAAATGCCAAGTTTAGAGTATGGTCTGAGACTCAAGGTAACTTCAGTTGTTCGTTCAAAAAAATAAAAAAGAAGTTGTGTATGTCCAATGCACAGTGGTACAGGTATCTCTAATCTGAAGGAGACAAATAAGCAAATATCCATGGAGGATTAGATCAAAGGAGGGTGGAATTCTAGCAGGAAAACCATCAAATCTTGTAGCTTTACATTTAGTAGTCCGGCATGTGGTGGCAGAATGTGAAGCCAAGGCTTTGGACAGCACCACCTCTGTGGCCTCTGCTCTTGATTAGTCCTCCTGGCTGATTTCTGCTTTCTTCTGCAAAGGTTACTTGTTCTCATCATCTCTGGCTTTGGGAGACCTCCACTGTGTATTTAACTTCACTTATAAAGCTCTGCATACCATTTCTCTGAGGCTGCCTTCAGGAATCTGACCATGTTGCCCATCATCTTGCTTACCCATCTTTTTTGGCTGGAAGATTCCATGACCCTGTATTGCCTTTACCCCCCCTCCCCCCACACACACATACTCAGGGCATATCTTCCAGTGCCCTTAAAGTATTCAGCTCTTCTCAATAGGCCAAAGGAGCTACATTTTCCTTTGCTCCAACTCTAACAAATTGTCTTGCTTCAACCTTTCAGCATCTTTGATCACTACAATCACTGTAAATATGGCTAAAAAGAGTCAAGGGAACTTTTGGTGTAGCTTTGATGAAGTGCTGCTTTGAAATTTCCTGTACCAAATTCACAGCTGTCACCTTTAATCTCTTTCTCTCACTAAGTTTCAGAGCATAAACAACATGTATATAAGATCTTTTCCCAGAATGCAACATGCATGGTCTCCAGTCCAGTTCCTGGTCAACTTCTGGCTCTCCTCTGAAATCTTATAATCACACTCTTCCCTGTGTTCTTCCTAATAGTCTGTTCTTCTGAGCTCTACTCCAACTCCTGCAGCAAGTCTCATGGCAGCATAGAGCTCCTTTAGTCCATATATGCAAATGTGGAGTGGGTGTATGTTCTATGTACACAACACAACACACACACACACACACTCACACACACTCCAAAGAGTCTTCTAAATAATGAATATCCGTAATGTTTTTCAATTAAAAATTTAATAAACAAAGGGATAGCAAGATTATTTAGTGGGTAAAGGCACATGCTATATAAGACTGATAACCTTATTTTGATATCTGGAACCCATACGAAGTTGCAGGGAGAGAACCCAATCCACAAACATGTTCTTTGAGTTCTATCCTCAAACCATGGCACATCTGCCCCTCATTCTCCATTATATACACATTATACACAGAAATGAACACAAATTTAAAAAGAGAAGTGATAGATGTTCAATTTAGACTAAATTTGAGCTTTTATTTTATGATGGGTTAGACCTATGTGACTAGAGTTTATTTTGTTATGATTTTGAATAACTCAAACACAACACTGAGTAATCTAATTTCTATTTTTACCGAAATGATATCTTTTTTTATAATACAGGGCCCCATTGGGACATGTTACATTGCCTATGGGGGCCTTCTTATTAACCAGCATTAATGGTTGTATCGCAGAAAGATTTCCATTAAATATCACTTGACCATGTCTACATGTGTATAACTGCTGCAACCCTGAACTCTGACCAGCAGAGATGGGGGAAAAAATGACACGAACGCCAAGGAGGGTTTCAAGCAGCTCCTGTCTTTATCTCAGGCTCACCCAGTTTCTCTTTTGTTTTTCCCTCCGCCCTCTGATCTCATCCCTCCCCCCATCTCATGGATCCAATCAGTGTTCAGCACGCTCTGAACACGAGCCATGCATGCAGTCAGGGCATGTGGTGATAGGCCAGTGACTCATCAGGCGGACAGCACAAGATCGTTCAAGTGTGCAGGCTCAGGTTCTTGGTAAGTAGGGATCACGGGGCTTGGCAATGAGCCAGGGTGCCCTTTTGGTTCTTGCAGCTGCTCCTGCTCCCCACATTTTTCTAACTGTTGTATCATATTATGGTATACATCTTGTAATTCTTCTTTTGTTTGACCACAAATTAATGCATCATCCATATAATGATATATGATTATCTTAGGAAATTGCTGTCTAATAGAAGCTAAAGCTTTATCTACATACAATTGACACAATGTAGGACTATTTGCCATCCCTTGTGGTAATACTGTCCACTCGTTTTGTGAATCAGGGGAGGCATGGTTAATGGATGGTAGAGTATAAGCGAATTTGTCTGTATCATCTGAATGCAATGGAATGGTAAAAAAAAAACCAATCTTTTAAATCTATTACAATAGTGGGCCAACTCTTGGGTAATGCAGATATCATGGGTAGGCCAAGTTGTTCTGGGCCCATGACCTCCATAGCAGCATTTACCGCTCGAAGGTCATGTACAAGTCTCCATTTACCTGACTTCATTTTTTATCACAAAAATTGGCGTATTCCATGGAGATGTGGATTTTTAAAGATGACCAGCTTCTAATTGCTCTTTGACTAGGGTGTGAGCTGCAAGTAACTTTTCTTTAGGTAGGGGCCACTGAGGTGCCCTCACCGGTAGATTATTTTTCCATTTGATGGCTATTTGTTCAGTGGCCCCTAGGAAAAACCCAATCCATGTCTTCCTTCATTGCCTTTTGCAGGGATGGGGGAAGTACAGCCATCCTCATGCTTCCCTAGTCCCCTACCTGCTTTAAAATTCAGTTTACTCATGATAGCCACACTTTGAGAGCTAAAATTGTCCCCTGTAATAAGCCTCACTCCCATCTGTTTCATGACATCTCTACCCCACAAGGATATGGGTATACTCAATACAAAAAGTTGAAAACTTCCTTTATGACCTTCATCATCTTCCCACAGTAGAATTCCTGCACTGCAATTTGGGTTTCGAGAAAACCCCAATCCCCTTAGAGTCTGAGCTGAGGACTGAATAGGCCACTCTGAAGGCCAATCTGCTTCCTTAATAATGTTCCTATTGGCTCCAGAATCTAATAACCCCCAAATGGTAACTCCCCATATCTTTAATTTATAAAGGGGACACTCTTCTAAATCCATAGTGAACCACACTCCTGGTTCCAAACCCCTTCTTTCCTCTGATTAGGCCTTTTGTAGGAAAGTGATCATGATAGCTAGGGAGTAACAACATTTGTGCTCTCCTATCTCCAGGTGAGATTGTGGACACTCCTCTTGGGGATGAGACCATAATCTTCACCTCTACCTCATAATCAGGATCGATTACTCAAGGGTGCACTATTAGTCCTCTTAAAGGGCTGAACTGTGTCCTAATACTAGCCCCACTGTATTTTTTGGGATAGGATCTTTAAAATCAGAAGTAATTACGTGCACCCTCATCTCCAGGGTTAATATGAGTCTGGTGGTGGTGCAGATGTCCAATCCTGCACTTCCTGTTGTAGCTTTTCTGGGGGCGCCCTCATGTGAGGGTGTCTGGGTACTTGTTGCAGGATGGGCCACGGGGTGGGTGTTTGCTGCAGTGCTCCATATATTTGCGGTCCCTGGGGCAGAGGGCCCTGTGGCCCATTTTTTGCCTTGGTTCCTGTCTGGACTGGCTCAAGGGGATGACCATCTACATCCCACTTGGACTGGCAGTCCCCCGCCCAATGGTTGCCTTTACGACATCGTGGACATGATTTCGGGCACCTCATGGGAGCTGCATTAGTTGGTCATGGGCGATTGGGACAATCTCTTTTAAAATGCCCAGCCTGGCCACAGGGAAAGCATCCACTGGTTAGGCCCTTCCGAGCAGTAGGTTGGTTTCCTTGACCTTGTTGACCAGCTTATATGCCTGTTAAAATAGCTGCAGCCAACCCTTGATTAGTAAGAGGGGTGTCCATGACATCTCTATATACTCTTATCCAGACATCCATTGTCTTATTTTTGTAGGGTCATATGGCATCCCTGCAAGCCTTGTTCATAGGCTAATTGTTTGACAAGTGGCATGACTGCATCCACATCTGGGAAGACTCTACTTGCAGTCTCAACCATCCTGGCTAAAAAATAAGAGAAAGATTCTTTCTCCCCTTGTATAACTTTAGACAAGCTGGATCCTAGATCTCCTGTCCCCGAAAGCATTCTCCACGCCTTGAGGGTACAATTATTAATTTGTTCATATACTTGTAGAGGATATCCTGTCTGGTTGTTCAAAAAATTTCCTTGCCCTATGATTATGTCTACTCTCCAAGCAGGCTGGCTATTGGTGGCATTCACGGCAGCCTGTTCAAGAGCATATTCAAGGTATGCAGCCTTCCAACTTAAGTAGGCCCCTCCAGATAAGACCGCCTTACATAANTTCTGCCAATCAAAAGGANTCATACANAATCTCTGCAATCCTTCCACTTGAGTTACAGTGAAGGGAGCTTGAGAGCCATATGTAGTTACTGATTCTTTAAGTTTTTGAATCGTTTCCCACTCTAATGGCTCATGATATTGCTGCCCTTGCTGGTCTTGAAATACTGGGAAAGCTCCAACCTCGTGAGGCAGATTTTACCACACTGAGGCATGTCGACTGCATTTCCCCCCACTCCCCTCGTCCCCTGTATAAGGAGGAGGTGAGGGTAAGGGAGGTGCCGAGAGCTCAGATGGTCTTCCTCGCTTAAAGCTCAACTTAGATGTTATGCTAGCTACTTCATCTCCACTATTTGAAGATTCCTCTGTACTCCCATCAGTACTCTCCTGTCTTTTAGCCTCCTTTCTTTTCTGCTGATCACTATGTTGAGACATAACCTCCTTTACTTCCTCTAATGCTTCTACCCCTTTTTCTATCTCAGCAGTATACTTTCCACTCATGTCTGTCAGGCAAAATTTGACTAAATTCCAAATGACTAGCGTGCCTGACGGTAATACAGTAGTCGAATCTGCTGCCTGCAAGTCTTGACCTAGTTGTTCCCAATATCGGGGGTTCACATTTCCCTCTTCTAGAAACCAGGGTGCCTCTTTAATTATTGTTTCCAAGAATTTGTCTAGAGTTTCATTTTTTAATTTAACTCTGCTTCATTTGAGAAGGCGCACTAATGTGGTTTTTACTTTCACCTTTGAAGCGGCAGATCCCATGGCTTCATATCTGAGGTTTTCTGTCCCTTTTGGAGGCTAGACTTTCCTAACTCCATCCCTACACTGGGAGCCCAACTTTGTCCCTACACTGGGAGCCTAACTTTGTCCCTAAACTAGGAGCCTAACTTCGTTCCTCTACTGGGAGCCTAACTTCCTAGCACTAGATTAATTCTTTCCTACCACGGATCTTCCCTGTAGCTCCTTTTTCTCGTTCCAGCTCTTGCACGAGTTCCGAAGTTTCTGCCTTTTCGTTTCCTAACTTCTTCCTCTTCTTTGTCCTTAGCCAACTGAACAGCTTCTAATTCACCTTGCCTTTGCTTTTCTTTGGCTTCCAGTTCCTTCTGCCTGACTTCTGCTTTAGTTTTTTTTTTTTTTTCTGCTTCTTTCTTGGCCTTTTCTTCTTTTCTTCCCCATACAGGCCACCAGGTCCACAACCCCAATCTCCAACCGGCAGAGACAGGGGAAAAAACTACACGAATGCCAAGGAGGGTTTCAAGCAAGTCCCGTCTTTATCTCAGGCTCGTCCCGTTTCTCTTTTGTTTTTCACTCCGCCCTCTGATCTCATCCCTCCCCCCTCTCATGGATCCAATCATCATTCAGCATGCTCTGAACACGAGCCATGCATGCAGGCAGGGCATGTGGTGATAGGCCAGTGACTCATCAGATGGACAGCACAGGATCGTTCAAGTGTGCAGGCTCAGGTTCTTGGTAAGTAGGGATCACGGGGCTTGGCAATGAGCCAGGGTGTCCTCTTGGCTCTTGCAGCTGCTCCTGCTCCCCACATATAACCATTTCAAAACTTAGAATGTTGAGGTGTCTTAAACTTTATTAGACTTTAGAAAATAATTTCAAAACATGTAACCATGTAAAGTATGTATACATACATTAACTTGGAATGTATAATTTAATGGTTTAACTATTATTGTACTATTTTAGTAAATTGCATTCACATATTATTTCATTCAGTAACATTCTATGGGGCTAGTTAGGTTTCAGCTCATCAAATCATCTATTGACAATTCTGTATAAATTAGAGGAGAAGACACATCTCTCTCTCTCTCTCTCTCTCTCTCTCTCTCTCTCTCTCTCTCTCTGTGTGTGTGTGTGTGTGTGTGTGTGTGTGTGGGTGTGTCTTTCTGAAAAATTAAAAGACTTGTTAATTATACACTAAACATAATAATGCTTATAACATAATAATGGTAGAAAGATGGTTGGGGTAGACCACACAAAACCTATGCTATTTTATAACCAAAAGAGTAACAAGAATAATTACTGGTGCTTAATGAGATAACTTGGTTATTGGCAGGCAGCATCTCAGTATGTTTGGAGCTGTTTCAAAGGACATGAAAAATGTTCAGGGTAAGAAGAATGGAAATGCTGATGTGTGGCTGCCAAGATGGTACAAATGGCAAAGGAGCTATGATCATCAGAGTCATGAAGGCTGGGAACAGGGGGGACTAAACAGCCCAAAGCAAACACTATCACAAAACCAATGCATGTACTGCTCTTGGAAGGTGGCCCTGGATGCAGAGCATAGACTTATATTTCTAAAAATAGAACTGAGAAAAGTTCTACTTCTACAGATGAGCTAAGGGATTTTGCCCTTTCTGTTGAAGTGCATGATCCTCCAGCAAAGAATGAGTATAAGAAGCCCAGCCTGTGTGTTTGAGCCTGCCTATCTTATAGAATCTTGTTTCGCTCTGCAGAAGGCTTTTTAAAAGAGGTTTATGTTTTCTTTATGTATATGTGTGTGTGTGCCTGCATGAATTCATTTGCATCATGGATGTGACAATCTTCACAGAGATCTGAAAAGTACATCACATTTCCAGAAATTGAAGCCATTGTGTCGATGCTAGGAACTGAACCCAGGTCTTCTGCAAGAGCAGTAAGCATTTTTAACCAAAGTCATCTCTCCAGTTCTAGTTGCACAGAATTCTTGAAACTTCTATGAATACAGCAATTGCTTGAAGAGCATTTTAAAAAAAACCTTCTAGTTTGTATCTCTCTTCCTTTTTCTCTTTCTTCCCCCTCCTTCCTACCCTCTTTCCATCTCTCCCTTCCTTCTCTTCCTTCCTCTTCTATGACAAGGTTCTTTGTTTCCTAGCCATTCTTTCAACTCTCTATATAGCTGAGAATGATCTTGCATTTCTGATCTTGTCATCTTTGCTTCCAAAATGTTGAGATTAGAGGCATGGATCACCACATCCTATTTGGGTAGCATTTAGGACTGACCCAGACCCTCAGTAATGCTAGGCAAGCACTATACCAACATAGCAGCATCTCTACCCTTCTTGGTCCAATTTCTGACTAACCTCCAGCGAAGCTCATGTCAGGACTTGCACAGACCCTCTTTAATGTGGCAAGGCTGATGCAGAGCAGATGTATAACATGCTTGTTTCTTTCATATGTGAGCTTCAAAAGCCACAGGAATTGTGTTGAATACTAAATCCATACTTGAAGAAAATGAGACCAAACAGGAATAGCTCAGTGAAGCATTTTGAATAAAGTTTCTGCAGACTTCCAAATGACTCATTCCCCCTGTTCACAGAATCAGAGAACTTGTGACATTGGCAGACCCTGATTTGGAGTGATGTGCAATTACAAAGAGCAAATGACTCAACGGAATCAGGCTTTGTCAGTTTAATTATTGATGAGGTATATGTGCAAATAAATTTACAAAGTATGTGTGAGCACTGGGAGTATCTATCACCAATGAAACATGGCTATTGTTTATTTACATACTTATTTTAATTTACTCTTTGAGAATTTCATAATGTTTAAAATGAAATATAATGATATCACTTCCATTTTCCTTCTCCAGCCTCCTATCCTGATCCCAATACAGTCTAAACCTAATTTCATATAATCTTTATTTTTTAAATAACCAAACAGTGCTGCCCATATTTGAATGGGTCAGGACCATCCACCAATCATGGACATCCTACTAAAATCTAAACTCCCAAAGAAGAACAATTATCCCTCCTTCAGCAGCTACAACTGCCAATAACACCTTAGTTAGAGATAGATTGACAGGAGTTCATCACTCATCCGTACTCTGTCTATATATATGTAAAACTCATTTTTCTGAGAAATTTATTAATTTAGAAAGCCTAGGTGAATGCATAGGATGTATATGATTTCTCATCTTTTTCTCATTTTGTGAAAGAATTATTCCTGTTAGGGGCAAAACAAATCATCTTTATTACTGGAGATAAACTTTGGATAAAGTAGAAGTCCACAGTTTCTACTGATTACATACTTTCATACAGAGTATGCTGCACAGGCTTGGCCACTTCATGCCTCTGAGCTTTTGGGGTCTGGACTGGAAATGAAGGGGCTGGTTTCATGATTGCTTAAACCTATTTCAGTTGCAGTATTAGTGGATTTGATATTTCTAAGACCCTGGAAGGAACCATTCAAATAGAAACCAGCCAAAAGGCTTTTGATTTTTTCAATGATTTTCTGGACAAATTAAATTAATTACTTTTCTCATCTTGTAAAAAATTCATTCTTGTCTTTCTATCATCATCAGTTAGGTTTTCCTTTTTTATTTATTTATTTTTATAATACTAGGATTTTTGAACAGCTTACTAGGTCCCCCTTAAAAATAATAAATGGAAATCATGACATACAGAAGAAGTGAGGCAAAAAGGTGAGAACCTACTCAACAAACTGTCCTTTAACTGCCCCATGTGTACTGTTACATATGGGCTCTAACACTTACATCATGCACACACTCATTCAGGCACTCACAGAATAAGGGAATTAACTAAAACAAAAGATGGAGAAGGTTTGGGATTGGTTTGTAGAATGCTTCCTGTGAAAGTGTGAGGATGGGTGTTTGGGTTTCCTGTGACCCACATAAAAATGTGTGCATGGGTGTTTACCACTCCTGCAATATCATCCCTGGGGGTTGTATAAGGAGCAGCAGAGACAAGCAGACCCAGGAGCCATCATGGGCCAGCCAACCTATATCAAAGGGTGAGTTTCAAATTCAGTGAGAGACCCTGTCTTAAAAATAAGGTGAAGGAAAATAGAAGGACATGCTGTCATTGACACACCTATACACATATACACATTGAATACACACACACACACACACACACACACACACACCTCATCACTACCACCAATATAACAATAACAAGATATTGAAACTTTAACATCAGTGTATATTAATAGATGACAATGCTTTAAATTCAGTAGTAGAGACAGATTTCAGACTATACAGCATATGGATGAATGGCCTCTAGAGTACTATAATGGTCCTCTAATTGGGAATGCTATTCATTCACTCAATGGTCATTTGTTGAGTAAGAGCTCCCAAAGGGAACAAAGATATGTTCTTATAGAAGTGTATGATCTATGTAGGCAAGAAGTGTAAGTAAATATGAAGGCAATAGCTGTACATCCATATGTGCAAGTATAACCAGCTAGCTAGCATTTTTAGGACCTATCATGGTTGCAAGATAAAAACTGTGGCTTCTTTAAAGGATGCTATCTACTTCTAAATATCTTTTCCCTTCAGAAGAAGCCTTCTAGAGAGACTTGGAGTATGACCTTCAGCTGACCTCTCTACCAGGCCAACTGAACTTTCCAAACCCTCCTGTCCTTCCCTTTTAGGCAACCTGAAACTGAACTCGGCTCATAGCACTAAAATTTCCACCCAGAGGCATTCCTGACCACCACCTTCTAAACACACGCACTATGAAAAATAACAACCTCAAACTGACCTGCCTGAGAGTGCATGCTCCTCCAAAGGTGGGAGATCTGTTCTCTGTGAAAAAGTAGAAAGGGATTTCCCACTTCTAGTCCTTTGTTTTGTTTGCATGCAGAAGTGAGACTTTGGAATTAAGCCCAGCATTGTCCTTACTTGTTTGAGTAATCTACCTCTCTGTGAGCTTTTTATCTATTTGTTTATCAGTTGGGCAATCACTGAAAGTACAAAACCACTGGACTGCTTACAGAAATATAGCTATGATGGATCCTAGGGCAGAGCAGTAGATACATGCTTGGAGATTAATGTGAAGGGGATTTGAAATAGTTTTGGACTTCAGGAGCAGCTAGCCTGAAGATGCTGAGATATGAAGGGAGCTGGGCTTTAATGGATTAAAATAAAGAAGTGGGATTTTCTGCTGGTGGTGAAGCTTTCCAGACAAATGTTGGACAGAAAAGTCCCTCAAGGGCCTAGGAAAGGAAGAATGAAATAATTGAAAGAATTGTATGCTTTGACTTTAACAGAATCTAAAAGCATGATAATAAAGTGGAAAATGTATAAATATATTTAGTATATATATACATATATATATGTATATATATATATACACATATACATATGTATACACACACATATATATACTCACGTATGTATGTATATATATATATATATATATATATATATATATATATATATATATATATATGTGTGTGTGTGTGTGTGTGT
>NC_034603.1:78016685-78021469 GCF_900095145.1 Mus pahari
TATATATATATATATATATATATATATATATATATATATATATATATATATGTGTGTGTGTGTGTGTGTGTGTGTCCATATATGGACATATATGCATAATGCATAATTTACATGTAAACTTAAAAACATTAACACTTAAGGTAACATGGGAGATACTAAGGATTATTTTTAGGTTCCATGTTTCATTTTTTAATATTCTCATGATGCTTTTATTTTAAATGCCGAAATTGGAAGAAATAAATGTATCGGGTTAGGTATGGATATGTTGATCTCACTTTTAAGTTTCTTTTAGACATCCAAGTCATCATGTCCATTAGGCATCTTTGTTGATGGATTTATCTCAGCAGAGCCAGAGACACATATTTCAAAATTGTCTATATGTGAGATGTAAGAGAAGCTGTAAGCTTGCATGGTAGGGGCCATCTATAGAAAGAGGCATCCAATAGCAATGGCAGAAACAAACCAGGAAAACAGATAGGTAAGAGCTGAATGATATCATGGGTAGAACAAAACCCAGGACAGTGCCATGACAGGCAAGGGAAGAGAGCTATTCAAAGAGCAAGGAAAGGTTAGTATTGGAACACTGGGAGAAGACCAGTGGAAATAAGAACCAAGAAGTAACCACTGGGATCTGGTATATGGAGGTCATTAGACAGCCCAACAAATATTAAAAATAACTGACATAGATTCTGGTTGGAGTTTTCTTTAGAAGAAGATCTTAGGAGAAACAGTAGAGACTGTGTGCTGTTCTCTGTCCCTGTCTCTCTCTCTGCCTCTCTCTCTGTATGTGTGTGTGTGTATGTGCATGTGTGTGTGTATGTGTTATTTAAACTATACTGACTATGACCTAATTATATTCTAGACTTCAATCCTGCTAGGATCTCTTACTGAAACTATGACCTTCTTTTAAATATCCCTCTTCTGAGTAAGTTATCCATAAAAGATATAGGAGGAAAAGGCATACTTCAAGGGAAAGAAGTAACAATAAGAATTTTTGCTTTTTTTTTATTACAATATATGATGATTTATTGAGATACAGATATCAATGATATAAGGAAGAAGGATTATAGGTGCACCAAATTATGATATGTTTAATGCTGCAATGTCTGTGGAATAGCTGAAGATCTTAATGTAAATTTTATGTTCTAACTCAGTAGGTCTCAGGTATATTTAAATTTTTTCATTTGAACAAAGTCCTAGGAACTACTAGGTAATACTCCTAAATATTTACTTTGAATGCTGTTTTTCAATAAGAAGAGTCTAGCAGAATTGAAGTCTAGATAATGATTAAGTCATATAGTTATTACAGTTTTAATTTAACATAGATTGTGCTTGCTCAATTTTATACACACACACTCACTCTCACACACACATATATGTAGGATACAAACACAAACATTCAATTTATAAAGATGAAACATATATGTAGATACTAAGATGGATATGCTTGTCTATTTTTACATAAATTATTTAATCCTGGTTAAGTATTTCACACTTCAGGACATATAACATCTTCAATGAATTCTAGAGTTGTTTGACATTTTGATTTTATTATTACCAATGGTACATCACATAAACATGTAACACTATATGACAGAATTATATTGAAGGCAGCTTTAGCTATTCTTGGAATTTCTGTCTTAATCTAGACCAAAAATTCATTAAAGGACTTTTCGTAAATCTCAAGTCAGAGATTCAAAGAGAATGTTAAAAATCAAACATTCAATCCTAATACAATCCAAAGTTTTACTTAAATGGTCTCTGCACACTGCGGAGTGATGATAGGAAAGTATTTAAAAGTTTTCTTTTATGTAAGCTAGTCATTATGTTTCTACAAGAGCAGAAGACCTTGCACATACAGTAAAGACATTGTAGCTCTTGACATACAGTGATTTTGACTCTTCATGTATTGTTTACTGGCATTGTTTCGTGTGGTGTCCATTGCATTATTTTTGTGAGGACCATGACTTCTTGGAGATAGGAAAAAAGCAAAGAGAATTAAGGATTCCTGTCCAGTGCAGAGGAAGTAAAATAAAGAAAAGATTATATTTTGGAAAAATCAGAGGGGGTCCAGAGTATTCAAGGTCTCAACCAAGCTGAAGTGCGATGAAGTAGTAACGTTTGACAAAAAAAACAAGACAAACGCAGTTTCACTTCGGAATTTCTTTTAGGATTAGTTAATTCATGTGGCAGTGTTACTAAATGATGTGTAGGACCCAGGCTCAGTCATAGACATTATAGATGTCTACTGGACAGTGTGCTCACTACTGGTGGGTTCATGGCTCTGTTTTCTTGGCATTCCGTATGGATAGTGTTTGATGTTGACTCCTGCAGTCTGCCTCATCGAGCTGAAAGGGGTACCTGGGATGAGAGTATCAACTCGCCTCCATGCTGGTTCTTTAAATGAAAGCTTAATCTCCTTGAATGTCTTGATGTGAAACTGTCAATTGATTTTTAGTCAACACTAGAACAAGTTAATGAGCTTATGGAAAACTAGCAAGAAGTTTCAACAGGATACCTTCAAAAGGGATTCTTTCATCACTTTCATCACGTACTTAAAGCAGCAGGAACCTTTTATCCAATGAAGATGCAAGATGAGAAACTTTCCTGTAATATCAATCATAAAAGTGGCACAGGACAGTTGGTGAAGATAAGAGACTGCCAGATTTCTGAGAACATAGTGCAGAAAGCATTGCTATCATTGAATAGACAATGTGAGGAAAATCAACAATTTTATTTTTATTGGTCAGGCCCACAAATATTTAGCTTTTCTAGCCTTGGGTATCCTTAAAAAATTAAGTAGTGATATAAGTGAATTGATAATAAATACATCGATTTAGATTTCTATAGCATTATAGTACATAGGAAAATCAAGTACATGGTGCCCTGGGAGCTGAGTTGACTCCCTGGCTACATTCTATGGCTTTCTGTGGTGTTTCTTTCTGTAGTGACTTCTAGTCTGGCTTTGAGCACATCTAATGTCTGCCCTGACTGTCTGTCAGGAAAACTTCACCTTTTGGGGCTGAGCCACACACCAGTGACATACAATAGGAAAGATTTCTCTTACTCTTTTGATAATTGTGAATCAGCTTTTGGCATGAAATCTGGATCCAGAGGTGTCAGGGAAACAGGCATTTCTTTCCACTTCTGGTGAATAGGAAGCTGTATTCGTTACCTTTGAAATCTGACTAAAGAGTCAGACTACACTCCAAAGTATGTGTATTTCTCCAAAATTTCTTGGAAACCTTTGGCCAAAGCCTTCTCCTTTGAACTTTCCTGGATCATTTTTGAAACTTTGATCTTTTCCTATTTGGTCTCTCCTTATCAGCAAAAAAACATCGATGCCAACATGGATAGCGAAAGACATGAGCTGTGTGCAGTGCAGGTAGACCTGAGATATCAGGGGGAATTTTGATATGGAGAATCCAGTTTGAAAAACAGACTTTCCAAGATGCTAAACCACTCTGGCCTTATGAGATAATACATTTCATAATGCTCTATAACTGCCTTTCAAACTAGTGTAAGCTCTTGAAAAACCACAGCTTTCTGTTTCAGAAGAAAAGAACCACAAGTGTCTTTGGCTACCAAAAGACCTCAGATCCTCAATGAGGTATCTCACTAATATGGCAAGGACCACACTAACAAAACCTAAACTTGGTATCAATTTTCACAGCATCCAAATAGAATAATTTATATGAATTCCTATGAACTACGGCCAAATATTTAGCTTTCTATTGGATCTAATTTTTAAGATTCTTTTCTTTATTTACTTATTACGCTCTGATCATAGCCCCTTCCTCAGTCCCACTCTCACACCTTTGCCCCCACTCCCTCTTTCCCTTCACTTCTGAGAAGGGAAGGCCCCACTCATGGGTACCAACCCACCCTGGCATACAAGTTGCAGCAGGACTAGAGGCATCCTCTCCCACTGAGGTCAGACAAGGCAGCCCAGACAGGGAATGGGATCTAAAAGGAGGCAACAGAGTCCCCTTGTCTATTTATTAGGGGACCCATATAGAGACAATGCAACACATCTCCTACATAGGTGTGGGGGGCCTAGGTCTAGCCTATGCATGGCCTTTGGTTACTGGAATATAATTTTTATCAGTGTAGATTCATCAGTAAATGCATGTCAGTGTATGCATATCAATGAGTTTACACACACACACACACACACACACACACACACACACACACACTAATAAAATATATAAACAATTCTTGAGTAAAGTTACCTAAGGTTTTGCAAAGTCTACCCGTGGCTTGCTCTCATGATTCACTAAGTTGATGGCCCCAGTTCTTCTCTCTTTTATCTTCTGTGAGGCTGAGTTTGAGTTTTTCTTCCTTTATAGGACCAAGAAAAGATTTATTTATTTATTTATTTAGGCAATTCTTTTATTTATTTATTATTACTTTCTTTATTTACATTTCAAATGCTATCCCGAAAGTTCCCTATACCCCACCCCCGCCCCTGCTCCCCTACCCACCCACTCCCACTACTTGCCCCTGGCATTCCCCTGTGCTGGGTCATATAAAGATTACAAGACCAAGGGGCCTTTCTTCCCAATGATGGGCTGATTAGGCCGTCTTCTGCTACATGTGCAGCTAGAGACTCGAGCTCAGGGGATACTGGTTAGTTCATATTGTTGTTGCACCTACAGGGTTGCAGCCCCCTACAACTCCTTAGGTACTTTCTCTAGCTCCTCCATTGGGGGCCCTGTGTTCCATCCAATAGCTGACTGTGAGCATCCACTTCTGTGTTTGCCAGGCACTGGCATAGCCTC
>NC_034603.1:78022367-78031726 GCF_900095145.1 Mus pahari
TCAGTTGAGAATTCTTTGTTTAGCTCTGTACCCCATTTTTTAATGGGGTTATTTGAATTTCTGGAGTCCAGCTTCTTGAGCTCTCTGTATATATTGGATATTAGTCCTCTATCAGATTTAGGATTGGTAAAAATCCTTTCCCAATCTGTTGGTGTCCTTTTTGTCTTGTTTACAGTGTCTTTTTTGGCAATTCTTTAGTACCAAAAAGCTTTTAAGCTTGCCATCTGCTATGGTTCAAATATGAGGTAACCCTCAGATAGTTCTCTTCCAAAAACAACAGTATTCAGCAATGGGCCTTTGGAAAGATGATTGGATAATGAGGACTTTTACTTATATTAATGGGTTAATCAGTTGATATCTTTATAATCTAATGATTAATTGGGCAGTGATGGAGACTTAGGAAGTAGGACCTATTTGAATGGAGCAAGTACTTGTATACTTGAGACCTTGGGCTACCCCTTGTACTCCATTTCCCTCCCCCTTCTGCTGTCTCTCTGCTTCCTGGCCACCATGAGGTGAGTAGCCTACTGTGCCATATGCAGCTCACATTATGATTCTCTGTCTCTCCTTAGGCCTTCATGTTAACTTTCTAAGGCATGTTGTCAAGGTGAAAGGAAGCTGCTTCCTTCCTCACCTATTTCCTGTGTCTCTGGATAGCTGGGAGATATATATATATATATATATATATATATATATATATATATATTTAATTTCAAATGTTAACCTATAATAAATAATAAATGTTAGCTCTAATAAATTATATATAATTTATTATAGCTGGTATATATATATATATATATATATATATATATATTATATAATTTATTTATTTAATTTCAAATGTTAACCTCTTTCTCGGTTTCCCCTCTGGAAACCCCCTATCCCATCCTCCTTTCCCCTGCTTCTATGAGATGCTCCCCCACTCACCCATCCAGTCTCACCTCCCCATCCTGGCATTCCCCTACACTGGGGCATTGAGCCTTCCCAGGACCAAGAGTCTCTCCTCCCATTGATATCTGTCAAGACCACCCTCTGCTACATGTGTGGCTGGAGCCATGGTTCCCTCCATGTGTACTCTTTGGTTGGTGGTTTAGTCCCTGGGAGCTCGGGGGGGGGGTCTGGTTGGTTGATATTGTTGTTCTTTTTGTGGGGTTGCAAACCCCATCAGCTCCTTCAGTCCTATCTCTAACTCCTCCATTGGGGACCTGTGCTCAGTTCAATGGTTGGCTGTGAGCATTAGCCTCTGTATTTGTCAGACTCCGGTAGAACCTCTCAGGAGACAGCTATATCAGGCTCCTGTCAGCAAACATTTCCTGGTATCCACAATAATATCTGGGTTTGGTGTCCTTATATGGGATGGATTCCCAGGTGGGGCAATCTCTGGATGGCCTTCCCGTCAGTTTCTGTTCCATACTTTGTCTCTGTATTTCTTCTAGTGAGTATTTTGTTCCCCTTTCTAAGAAGGACTGAAACATCCACACTTTGGTCTTCATTCTTCTTGAGCTGCATGTGGTCTGTGAATTGTACTTTGGGTATTCCGAACTTCTGGGCTAATACCCATGTATCAGTGAGTGCATACCATGTGTGTTCTTTTGTGATTGGGTTACCTCACTCAAGATGATATTTACTAGTTCCATCCATTTGTCTAAGAATTTCATGAATTCATTGTTTTTAATACATAAGTAGTACTGCACTGTCTAAATATACCACATTTTTTTGTATCTGTTTCTCTGTTGAAGGACATCTGGGTTCTTTCTAGCTTATTATGAACAGAGTGGAACATGTGTCCTTATATGTTTGAGTATCTTTTGGGTATATGCTCAGGAGTGGTATAGCTGGGTCCTCAGATAGTACTATGTCCAATTTTCTGAGGAACCACAGACTGATTTCCACAGTGTTTGTACCATCTTGCAATCTTACCAACAATGGAAGATTCTTCCTCTTTCTCCACATCCTCATCAGCATCTGCTGTCACCTGAGTTTTTGATCTTAGCACTCCGACTGGTGCAAGGTGGAATCTCAGGGTTGTTTTGATTTACATTTACCTGGTGACTAAGGTTTTTGAACATTTCTTTAGGTGCTTCTCATCCATTTGATATTTTTCAGTTGTGAATTCTTTGTTTGGCTCTGTTTTAATAGGGTTATTTGGTTCTCTGGAGTTTAACTTCTTGAGTTCTTTGGATATATTGGATATTAGCCCTCTTTGGGATATAGGATTGGTAAAGATCTTTTCCTAATCTGTTGGTTGCCATTTTGTTCTATTAACAGTGTCTTTTGCCTTACAAAAGCTTTGCAATTTTATGAGGTCCCATTTGTTGATTCTTGATCTTAGAGCATAAGCCACTGGGTGTTCTGTTCAGGAAATTCTCTCTTGTGCCCATGTGTTTCAGGCTCTTCCCCACTTTCTCCTCTATTAGTTTCAGTGTATCTGATTTTATGTGGATATCTGTGATCCACTTGGACTTTAGCTTTGTACAAGGAGATAAGAATGGATCAATTTGCATTCGTCTACATGCTAACCTACAGTTAAACCAGAATCATTTGTTGAAAATTCTGTCTTTTTTCCACTGGATGGTTTTAGCTCCTTTGTCAAAGATCATGTGATGGATACCTGCTTTTTTTTTTTTTTTTTTTTCTTTTTATCTTTCTCTGGGAACCTTGAAGGCTTCAGGTTCCTGTCATCTGAGAGTTCTACTTCTCAAAATGAATGCAGGTATCTTCTCTGTAAGAAATGAATGACACAGAATAAAACTGAACATAAAAATGGACATCTATCAGCTGTTTATCTCACTATGAACAACTTCATCCTGTTCAATGAGGAACCAGAGGATATAGACAATCTCCTTTCTTCTTTCTTTATCAGAATATTTTCGATTACACCATAGTTTCCAGTCTTGGGTACCCTCTTGCTTTATAGACTTTTATTAAAACTGATCTACTAAGTTGGCTTTCTTTTTGTATTCTAACGCACAGGAAATTGCTCAAATGTCTTATGTTGGCTTCCTGAAATATTGTTGACTAGGCCTGTGCAAGTAGACACCTATCATTTAGTAACTTAAGAAGTGCTTTATCTATTGATCTTGATTCAAAGAAGGTGTGTGAATGAGTCAGGATTCTTTTAAACTTAAATTTTTTTTTTGAGATTATAACCTAATTACCTTCCTCATATTTATGGCCCCTTTCTTTTTCTTTCTTTGTTAATTGTTACATGTATGTATATGTGGGTGCATGTGTGTGTGCACATGTATGCGTGCATGCATGTGTGTGTGTGTGCATGTGTGTGTGTGTGTCTAGTTACACTTGTGTCTAGTCAATTTTATTACTTCTTTGATTCACAAATCAGAGAACTTTTTCAAGGCCATTAAATAGCTCTACTGGTCCATTCATTGAAAAACAAGCAATTTTTTTAACCCTTTATAAAGGTTCAAGGATAATGCTGTTTGTTTAAAATGAGCAGAAATTTGATTATTGGAAGCTGTAGCCTTGTTGTAAGAGGTATGTCACTGGTGGTAGGATTTGAAGTTTTGAAACTTCACACCACTCCCAGTTAGAGTTATCCCTCCCTCCCTCCTTCCCACTCCCATCCCTCCCCCCCCTTCCCTGGCTCCCCCATCCAACTTGCAGATCAGATCTGTGTTCTCAGCTATTCCCCAATGTCATGCCATGCCTGTCTACTCCCATGCTTACCACAATGATGATTGTGGGCTTAGCCTCTAAAACTGTAAGCAAGTTCTGAATTAAATGCTTTATTCAAAAACTATCATTAACCATTCTGTCTCTTCACAGCAATAGAAAAGTAACTAAGACTTACTCAGAGGTATAGACTCCTTGTTAAGAGTCGCCCGTGAAATCACATTTTGGTTCTCCTTCAGATCCTTCAGGGGTCACTCTTCTTTTCCTAATTTCTACAACACTCATAGGCTGAAGTCTAGTGTTTCATGTAAGTTACCAGGTGTGGGTCTAGCTAGTAAACTATTTCCCACTTAAGTATAGGGTATCTTGTTAAATGGATCATTAGAAGACAATTACAAGTCTTCCGAGTTGCATGATAATTATCTGGTTTCTTACAAACCTGACCAAGATTCACACTTGCTGACAGTTTAAAGGCCTTCTTTATGTGTGCTCAGTTATCACATGCAGTCAAATCAATAGATTTCATTGCAGTGCATCAATGAATTGCAGTGCATCAATGAATTGCATTTGGGATTCATGACAGGTATATGTCACATCAACCCTCTAAGTTCTGTCACACACACACACACACACACACACACACATACACACACACTCATTCACACACACACACATGCACACACACACACATACACACACATTCATACACACACTCATTCACACACACACACATGCGCGCACACACACACACACACACACACACACACACATTTACTATTAACTCTGTCATATGAGTCAGGCAGCCCTAGTGAGGGTCTTATTGCTAAGGATAGAATGAAAGAATGAAAGAACCCCCACATCAAACTGCATCCTTGTAAGTTTATTATTTTGTTTTGGTTTATTTATTTGTGTTTGCATATGTACACACATGTATATGTATGTGTATCTGGAGACCAAAAGGCAGTCTTAGGCATCATTGCCCAGAATGCTATCCACCTGGTTTTTGAGACAGAGTATCTCACTGGTCTGAAATCCATGAACACTCTCACATGCCCAGCGTTGAGTCTGCAAACATGTGCAACTGTGCCTGGATTTCTCTGTGAGTTCTGAGGAATCTAACCCAGGTCCTCATTCTTACACAGAAAACACTTTACCCACTGAGCTACCTCCAAAGTCCTCTTTATAGCTTTCACTGATCAGATCTCACTAGATTCTAGCTGTTTTGCCTTTATTAGAAAGATGTTAATAGAAACTCTATTTTGAAGTTTGAACTTTGCCTATGAGCTTTGTTTATTTAATATGTCTCTCATGGCACTGCTGGAGGGACGGGACTTTACATCACATTCCCATGTGACAAGGAGAGGCAGATGCACAGGAAGATTAAGTAACTTGCCCAAAGTCACTTATTAATATGTCATTGTGTCAGGAATTTGAGCCTGGGGTCTCTGGTTTGGGGGCTCACATTCTGATCCTGTGCTGTCCTGTTTTGCCTTTGATATTCTTCTTTTTTTTCCATTCTTTTTGGGTAGGTGATGTATATTCGAAAAAGAATGTCTTTGTGTGGATTTCATATCCTGCTTGTCCATTATGTGAAAGCAAGTTTAGTTAAGACCAGAGAAAAGAATGCAGAGTTGAAATGGCCCAGAAGAAAGCCAAGAGCAAGATGAAAGGAAAGGAAGACCAGGGTGGCATTGACCCATCCTCTTATGCTGTGGACCACACCCCATTTTTGTGGGAGACTCCATTTTCCTGGGTGCAAGGGCATGTTCAGCTATAAATACCAGTGTTTACATTATATATTTAATGCCAGAAGAAAAGGAAACAGTACACAAACAGAAGTTGGAGGTAGCCATTCAATTCACACAATGAATTGCCTAAGACACCTGCAGTGCAAGGAACCTACTTGAGAGCCCATTGCAATTGGTGAAATGAAGAACAAAGCATCATTGAATATTTAGGGGAGCATCAAAACAAAGAGGAATGGAAGAGGTCAACTGATATTAATACTTTAAAAATCTCCAGTAGCCATAGCAACAGAACATTCAGGGGAGCAGCTCAGCTATTCAAGGGTTTTGAAGGATAAAATGTCTCTTAATGTCAAAAGCTATTATCTGGCTTTGCTGGAATTGGCTTTGGAGCCTCAGCCTGTGGTTATACACTGCTCATCCTTCAAATACCCTTTCCCCAAGTAGTGGCTGGCACTTGAATCTGTGAGAAATCTGGCCCTTTACGTTCCAATTGCCAGCAGGCTTTCCTGGAAACTACAAAACTCTGTGCATCAGGGACAGCGGCAGGGTTTTCTAGGATGGAAGGTTTGTGCACTGACAAAAACCATAGGGCAATGTTCACTGACAACCTCTGTATGTTTCCACTGATGGACATAATTTTCCTTAGGATAGGAAAATAGATGATAATTTTATTGTCCTGCACATTTACATCAAGCAGCTGGGATATTTAAGGCATGGTCAAAGGTTTACAGGGTCTTCATATAGTGCTAAGAGGTCCAAGACAATATATCTACTGCCTTGTAATTTGTCCCCCTGATTGCTTTGGTTTGGGCCCTTTGTATGCTACTAATAATATTGAATGTTATTGTATGCTTTATTGATGTCCACTGGTGGCTTCTTCAAGATTGAACTACAGCTTCTGGTTTGTGCCTGGTGCCTGCTAGCAGTAAACCTTTTATTGATCTTTATTTTTCTTCCTTTCTCTTACTCCTTGACATCCTAATCTACCAGTAGATTTGAGCTCTGTGAAGTGTTTAGTTATATGTAAAGCTATATGCAACTTTTCATGCCAAGTGGTGATAACCCTGGACTGTTTGTGTCCGGGGAGATATGATGACGTTGTCTGAAGAAACACTAACATCACGAAGTGACAAGATGAATACTCATGGCATTCATGCAAAATACCAGCTAGATCCTCTTTTGTTTCTCGCTTGGTGCTAAGGATTCAACCAGAGCTTTATGTATTTGGTCCACATTCTTCCATGGAGCTTTAGCCTTGTCCTGGAGCCTTTTAGAAACACAATTCACAGTTCAGTATGGAGATGATATTGTCATTCCCACAAAAGTCTAAGGATCTGTACTGGGATCCTTGGTACCCACATGTAAAGCCGGGTGCAAGGGGATGTGCTGGCAGAGATAAGCTGGTCACTATAGCTTGCTGACTGGCTTTATTGACTAGCCAATAAGTGAGCTCCAGGGTCAGTGAGAGACACTTTTCTCAAAAAAAAAAAAAAAAAAAAAGTAGAACAGGGTCATGGTAGACATTAGATGTTAAATTTGTCCTCCATTCATATTTACTCATACATATAGGCACATATACAAACACATGCATGTACATACACATAAATGCACAAGCACACACACACACACATACACACACACACACACTTACACGCACACACGCACACACACACACACACACACACACACTCATCTACTATTATGGAACTAATGAGACACATGCTGCATTTTCAGTAATTTGGCTCAAATACACCTTTAACAGCTCATATCAGATATTTAAATAATGAAGCCAGAAAGTTGTTTTTTTTTTATTGTTATCAATAAAGAAGAACTTCAGAGATTTTTCCAGTGAGTATTGTAATCGGATAAAGACTAACCATATGATGTTATGACCAAAACCTTCCTAAAAGAAGGCTCTGCTAGTAAGAATTAAGAGAAAAGAATGCACTTTAGATGTTTTACATTTACCAGTAAATTCAAAATACTTCTATGTGGGGACTGTTGTAAAAACAATATTTCAAGGAGAGAAAGGTACAATGCTCAGTACTTAATACTTATAAATAGTGAATGCTTCAAATGATCGCTGTCAATCCCCTCGTCGCCTTATGGAGTCAAGGCCATTCTGTCTCCTTGTGCAGAAAGAGATGTGATCCTCGCTCTCCGTGAGAAGGAGCTTTAAACCCAGGCCATTGCTCTGAAATCCAAGCCCACTTCACTTCTTTTTGTTACATATTTTTTTTACAGGAAACTGAGCTCCAGAGTGGACCAACAGGGGTCAGGTTGTCAGTCCATTGGTAGAAGGTTTTCTCACTGTTCATGGAATCCTGGGCTTCATCCCTGGAATCATGTAAAAGCCTTCAATCTTGGCACTCAGGAAGTCAAGGCAGTAGACCAGAAGTTCTAGTCATTTGTAGCTATATAGCAAGTTTGAAGCTATCCTGGGCTACATAAACTCAAAAAAAAAAAAAAGTGAAAATGTTTATTATTTCCAAATTACCACAAGTTATGGAAAGCTAAGTTAACATTATATTTAAAAAAGTAGTATTTGTGCATGATTCATATGATCTGAAAACAGTAAGTAACATTATTTTAGAACCAATTTCCTCTCTTTCTCTCTATATCTCCGTGACTGTGTACTGAGACTTTAGAGCTTTTCCTGTCAAAATCCCTCATCTTCCTGGGTGATTCGAACTAAATAAAGAATGCGTGAGATCAGCAAACAGGAGGTTATGGAAATACGGAGGAGCAGACAGAATTGAAGATAAAATTGGTAATTTTATCAGGAGACTATGAGCTAATAGAGAGCCACAGAAGGCTCAGATTGAGTCCCAACTCAACCAATCAACAAATTTCTCCAAATTTCTCCAAATTTCTCCCCCCACTTCCTTTGTTTCCTGTCCTTCCACTCTCCCACCCTCCCTGCCTTCTTTCCCTCCTTTTCTAGCTTTCATGATGAAGTCTACGCTGGCAAGACAAGTTCTAGTCACATGCATTATCTGTTGGATGCCAAACAACATATTCTGCCTTCCCCTGTCTTTTATGTTATTTTGGTGTCTCCATGTATGTTTCTCAGAAGCCATCATTATTTTTGTTTTAAGCAATCAAAAATGCCCTTTTAATTATCCAAATCATCACATTCCCTTGTATTGTTTACTCTTTGTTGCTGTTCTTTGAGTTGATTTTGAGTCATTTTTCACTGGCCTAGGGTACTTACTTTGGTATGTGTTATGTTGGGGTGTTGCACTGAATGCATATTTCCACTGCTGTTTATTTCAAAATCCTATGTTTTAGATTTTCTTCATCATATAAAAAATTGTGCATGTAGTTATTTTATGTTTTCTCATTTTATAAATGTTTTCATGTTGCTCTATGGCTTAGCGAAGTTCTTTCTCTATAGCCAACAACGATTATTTTTTTATAAATATAAATATAAATATTTATAAATATATAAATGTTTTCATGTTGCTCTATGGCTTAGCGAAGTTCTTCTTTCTCCATATCCAACAATGATTATTTCTTTGAATGCTTTCATTTCTTTTTACTTTTTTAAAAGATCCATCAAAACATTACATTTATTATTGCTCTGTATGAATCACATGGGCACACGTGGGTATGCATGTGCCAAGGTTAGAGGACAAATTTGTGGAATCAATTCTTTCTTCCCATCTGGATGTGGGTTCCAAGAATCAGACTCAGGTTGTTGGGCTTGCATGACAAACACTTTTATCTTCTGAGTCACCTTGCTGGCCAATTTTAATTTTTTAAAAATGAAGTACTGGGGATTGAACCAAGGGCTCCCATATCCTAGACAAGCATTCTCTCTCTAACATATATATATATCTAGCCTTTTCTTTTACTTTCAAATCTACCTTTCTATCTTTCTTTTTCCTCCCTTCCTTCCTTCCTTCCTTCCTTCCTTCCTTCCTTCCTTCCTTCCTTTCTTTCTTTCTTTCTTTCTTTCTTTCTCTCTCTTTCTTT
>NC_034603.1:78032120-78059879 GCF_900095145.1 Mus pahari
TCTCTCTCTCTCTCTGTGTGTGTGTGTGTGTGTGTGTGTGTGCGCGCGCATATATGTGTGTGTCTTTCTCTGTCTCTTTGTGTGTGTAATGGAGAGTTCTCCTTGAGCTTTGCTGAATTTATGAATAAACAATCTTTTACATCAATTTCAAAATGAGTTCATCATTATTTCTTAAAATTCATCCTGAATCCATTGAAATTCTTTTCTGGGAATTAGAACATCACATGTTAAAACTTACATGTCTTCTATGTAATTATTTTTCATAATTCTTGTGGCTTCTAGGTTTTCCAACAAAGGGAGTCTGCAAATCTTTGAGTTCATTACATTTTTGTTATTGTCTTTAAGTTGTCCAGGCATTATGTTTTAGTGGGCTCTTATTTTTTGTCAAACATTGCTTTTCAAAATTCATTTTAAAGGGTATATTTGATTTTTCATTAATGCAGGTAATTTCTTCAACTCTCCATCTCCTTAGCTATTTATTTACTTTGAACATCATTTCTTCTATTTTGATATAATTGTATTAAACTTCTCTGCAAGTTGTAATTGTATTCAATATCCTGACCTAGAACTTCAAGTGTCCGAAAAATATAGACTGTTTTTTGCTTAATGTTTCTTTTGACTATTAGTATCTGTTCCTTTGTCTTTAAATTTTAATTTTATTTCCAATTAAGAGCTTTAAACATTGATTATAAGGCTTCTTCATATAGCATAAATTGAGTTTGGTCAGGGAAGGACTGTAAAATTAATCTAGGACTTTGTGGGCACTGTTCTTTTGGATCTTTGCACATTATGGTCTGGTCAGAGCAGGGCTGATTGATTAGTCTCTATCCTCATTGATCTTTAACATCTATAATTTTAAGGAAGAGATGAGAGATGAACTTATGGGCATAGGATCTTTTATTCCAAGTATTTAGAAACCAGTGACTCTTTCCCCGCCTCTTTGTCTATGACTATCTCTAGGTTTTGAGTGACAGCCTTAAGTGAATTTTGATTGGCTTTGTAGTGAAATTCAAATAATTTCAAATGCCTTAAATGAGCTTTATAATAGTTTACACATTAAAAATATGACACCTATTTGTGTTCACCCTAGGATTTCCGTCTCCTATGAACCATGAACAAATGAAAACTTTAGCATGGCTTTAGGAGCCAAGTCATATCCTATGCTGTCAAGTATTTGAGCTTCTTTGATCTTCATATGTTGGGTTAGTCTTCTGTCTTTCCAAAAACTCATTCGGTCTCAATTTTCTGCATAAGAGTCATTCTACCAGTGCCCAAACTGGTCCTCAGTCATTGCCTAGACAGGTCAGTTCCCTCAGAGGGGAAAATAATACTTGCTAGTTCTTGAGGATTTGAGCTAATCTAGCCTTTGATGGTTACATTAGCTTTCAATGACTTTCTCATTATTCTTTTAGCTCATTCTTTTCCATTCCTTAATTATCACATCAAGAAAAAGAAGTTGCCAGTGAATGCTATATTCCATCTGGAAAACAAAAATGCTTAATAATTGCTATTGGCTACGTGTAATTTTATTCCTGTTTCCCAGTTGTTAACCAAGCATATGCATTTTGGACTTGTTTTATGTCTATCAAGCTTTCTTTCATGTGTGAGTTACGTAATTTGGAATGCCTACATTTGTCTCTTCACCCTCTATATCCACAGTCCTCATGAGATAATATATCATATCAAATCCATATATTCAGCAGCATGAATATATGGATTTTCTCAGAGCTCATCCTTATGCAGGATACCGAACAACCAGTTCATTATACATGGGCATATCTGTAAAACATCTGTGGAGACCCACTGACCTATATAAACATATTTTGATGTAGTAATCTCACTTAGATGATCGAAATGTCTATAGTCACTCACACATCAGTTAACGGAAATAGTCAGAGTAGAAAGACCAAGATTATACATACCTGCTAACAGTCATAATCCATTAACTTTACAAATTTTATGGGAAGGTGTGTTCATGTTGCCATATTGCTAAAGGATAGTTTTGAGAGTATATTTTTGTTTCTCAAAAAAAAAAAAACCACTGTCAACAACAGAAGCACATATAATGGTCTCCATAATTAATAAGATAATAATTATTAAGATATCAACAGCAAAAGCAAATTTGGAATAGATTTGGGCTAGTTAAGCTTGTGCTGATGTGTGATAAAAAATTAAGGAAGAGAAAACTTAAAGAAGGACTAATATGCTTAAATGTTAATGAGACTATACATGTCTAAAATTATAAGGATATTACTTTATAATGTATGAGCATGAATTATGAAGCTAAAAAGGCCAGGTTTAAGTGGAAGTACCACAAGAGATAGCTCTGCCTTTGGGTCAAGACTTTCTATAAAGATGTGTTCTCATTTATAAAATGGAGATACATGTACACTCTGTTTTTATGTATGTACATATATGCATTTAAATGCATAGTGCATGCTTTTAGTTTTAGTTTCCATTATTTTGATACACTATATATTTTATTTTCTATTTATCTATTTCTTTCCTTCCAACCCCCCTCTCGCCTAGCACACACTAAGTATCATCTCACATTTATAATTATTATTATTTAGAACTATAACTGAAAGGAAATAAAATGGCATTCTCTTTTCTATATGTTAGCATTATTAACAATAATTGCTTGAGGGTATACAAAGCCCGAGATGTGCTTTGAGATCAAAGGCATGTCACTAGCTTGTCCTACATTGTAACCTGCTTTAAAGTGTGGGAGAAGGAATTATGCTGAGACATGATCTGTTCTTAAAGCTCTGAGTTCCATCTTAGGGGTGGTTACTTATTCACCTGTTCCCTTGCAGACTGCCTGCAGGTCCCAGAGCGCTGTTTGCATAGTGCGCATGATGCATTTGACATGATAAGATAATCTCTTTTCTATGTCAATGAGGAGCACAGTGATCCTCCTTATGGGAAATGTTATTTCAAGGGCATCAAAATGAAGAAACATTGAAATTGTATTCAATGACTTGCTAAGAGCCTCTTAATGAAAGTAATCCCATAATAAACATTAAAGGTTAGTGTTTAAACTTATAACTGTAATTTTGTGCGTCATTCTCTTGACCTCTTCAACAAAACATTAAAACTTTCTCTGGCACCCATACAGAGAACATTCTGCCCAATACATTTACTTGTAGATGGGCAGATATAGCTAAGATTAGATGTCGGTATTGTTGTATTTAGCGTAACACACATGCCGCAAGCTTGAAATTTAGGAAACATATTAATTTGCTACTTTGATGGTCATCTGGTTTTTTAATTTGTCTCATTGTCTGGTTCTAGCTCCCAAACAGAAAAGACTAATTAGTATTACCCATAGACACAAGGCTGTGGGGCTATCACTAAGGCATAGAGATCCCAAAGGAGAGTGAGTCTCCCTGCCTCAGCATCCATCTACTGTTCAAGAGGTTATCACTAAGGAAGGACCTTGAGATCCAAACCCACACTCATGTTGGTGTTTGCCTGGTTTATGGTATTGGAGTTTGCCTGGCTTTTGGTATTGGGAAGGTCTTGTGCATGTAACCGAAGTTGTTGTGAATTGATGGGTCCCACTACCACACCGTGTCTAGAAGTTAGCATTTCACAGCTTTCCTCCTCATCCACCAGCTTCTACATTCTTTCAACCTCCTCTCCTCTTCCAAGATCTTTCCTGAGCCTTGGATGGGAGGAAAGCATTAAATGATATGATTCATCCACAGCTGGGCGACCACAGATACATACACTTGGCATTTTGATTAAATCTAAGTCTTTGCATTCAACGGTTAGTTACCCACTGCTAAAGCTTCTCTGTTCAAATTGAAGGCAATAAAAATCTATGGGTACGAACATAAATATTTTGAAGGCCAATTGACACTATGACTATAGAACAGCAACAGAAGGTTCCCCCTAGGGCCCATGATATTCCTAGTCATGAGCTGTTGATCATGTTTACAGCATTCGGCATAAAAATCTCTCCTGGGGAGCAAGGCTCAAATACAATCAGAAAGTAGTTGTTTGACCCCATGACTGTAATGTCACCACTTCTGGCCTAGTGGAGATGTCTTGCCAGGCAGGTCAGTGTTGTAGCAGGCAGGGTCCTCCACTTATGACAGACATACAAAAATGAAAAAAAAATAAAAATAAAAAAGGAAAGAAAAGAAAAGACAACTGTTAGTTAACATCATATTTTTGAATGTAGGACAGTAGCTAGTAGACCTGTCAATAATGTGCCATCTATTAAGATGGAACGTCTAGTAAGGAATGAAATATCTAGTAAGAAGTGAGACATCTAGTAAGAAAATTCCAGCAGAGGAAAAAAGAGAGAGAAGGGGTCTGAGGAGAGGGGAGAGGTTGCTTTTGGCAACTGCATAATACACAAGGAGGCGAGTGGAAGCAAATGCTTGCTATATGCATCACACAAAAAAGCATGGCTGACAGAGGGGACTGTATATGCGAAAGTCCCAAAGGTGGGCCTGAAGCTGTGGGAATCCGATGAAACATTCCCCAAAGTGAGAAATTACAGATTAGGGATGAGCAAAGCAAAACTAAGTAAAGAGAAAGGCTGTGCTATGGAGGACTGATCAAAGACAAGTAACTTTAGTATGCTATAAGATATCCCACAATCTTCAAAAAATCAGGATGCTATCCATTGCTCCCGGTTGCTGATGTCCAAGTAGAAACCTTGATAGTCTTGGATGCAAGATTTAGGCAGTACATGGGTAACAGCAACAATGAGTACCCTAAGGCTTCGCCGTGCATGCCAAGAGCCCTGCAAAGAGTGGCTTGGTCTGCTCTACCTTCAATCACATATAAATTCCCTTTTTATTATCTCTGATTGTTTTCTATAATTGATCATGCAAAGGTTGCCCTCCAATTTCAATATGACTGAACCATTTTCAGGGGAATCTGAATGATTGGTTAGGTAGTTGGGTTGCCGTGTCCTGGGAGAGAAGGAGCAACTGGAAGGTGATGTGCTTAGTTTGGTCTTAGTTGTTAGACTAGAAGGTGTCCCTTCATGGGATGGGTAGAAATCAGATTCCAGAATTAACATTATGGTAGTGGAAGTGAAAGTTCTTCATACCCTTAAAAGGAAGCATTTTCAGCACTCAGGAAGCTAGAACAGTTTCTGCTGCCACAATGCCTCAAATCAACATCACAAAGGAGACAGGTTCTGCATAACAAACTCAGTTAGGGAAGCTGTGAGCTAGCTGCCTCTGTAGAAGGAGCATTGCCCAGAGATCTCCTGTGACCCAACAACATTACAGCCACCCTTGGCATCATTTTGCAGTATGTGGGAGCTTGCATGTATGTGAGCCTAAGGAGACTTGGAGTAATGGTTAAGACAACTTCCTGCGGTAGTCAGAAGGTTGACTCACAGAGTCCGGATCTCCTCTGACTAATGCTTAGCCACTGAGCCTAGCGAGGGAGCCTGGGCTCTAGCTCCTTGTCTGGAATTGTCATTTCCTAGGATACAATGCTATGTAAAAAGCCTCATTGTATCACCAGGAATGACATAGTAATTTAAGCCTGGGAATGTGATTTATCAGCCTTCTTATTTCCTAAACGAGTTCAATTTTAACAATTGCTGAGTGACCATTTTAGAAGCTTTGCTTCTCTCATCCCCCAGCCCCCACTGCCCCTTTCTTCATGGTGCGTGTGGGGTGTTGTATGATAGCAGTAGTCCTGGGAAGGAAGGGGAGGGAGATATTTTTTTAGAGCTATGACTTAAGATGACCACATACCACATCAGGAGTACTGTGCATGCCAGGAATACAGACCAAGAAACATGAACTTTCTGACAATAGGCTTCAAGATGTTCTACATTTTCTAGGCAAGTCCAAGCCTGTCTACTTTTTAGAAATTTTCCCTCTTAGTTCCCATAAGGTCATGTTTGTGACAGGAAGAATTGTCAATAATCTAGCAGAAACTGGATTGAACTGAATTGAAATCCAGCACACTCCTGTTACTGCAGGAAGGGCCGACTGGCTCTGAGGTTCATTCATCACCAAGAGTTGATTTCCAAAAGCTTTAGGTTCGAAAAACCAGAACTATACTGGGTCAGCTATTTTTTTTTTTTTTAAATTCTTCTTTTCTATTAAACCTGTGTGTATTTTAAAGGAAACACAATCCATATGTGCTTGCTTCCTTTACTCTTAACTCATCAAACAGAATTTGTTGAAGTTATTTGATGTGTTGGGTGCCTTTTGAACCATATCCTTGCAGCTTTCAAAGTCTTTTATTCTCTAAAAATAGGAAGTTGCATTTTATGAAAATAGGTGAGCTTGAACTCCCGAAGGTCTGATTTGGTTTTAAATCCTCAGCAGTTGGATTTAGAAGCTTGCTTTGTTCTATTCTTCCTGAGAAAGTCCAGCTATATATTTTCCACTCCATGAAACTGGCTACATCTTTACTGGGATATATGGGAGAAGAAATAATTTGTTTTCTTCAATAATAAGAGTATATATCATCTTTAATGAATATTAGTAAGTGCTTCTGTTTAAGAGCTATTTTGGCCCAATTAACCTTAGTAGAGCTCAATCAAATGAAATTCTGAAAATTATGAAGTATAATTATATTGCAAAATCATAGCACTAATTTTATGAACCAGTGTATGCTAGTTTCCTCTCTGTTTCTGCAATAAAATACTCTGATCAAAAACAACCATGAGGAAGGAAGCGTGTACTTGGCTTATATTTCTGGGTCACAGGCTATCATTGGGAAAAGTGAGGATAATAACTCAAGCAAGGATTTAAAGCAGAAACCGTGAAGAATCACTGCTTGTTGGCTTGCTCAAAGGATCTATCTAGCTTTCTTATACAGAGCAAGATCTAGGGAATGGTACTGCCCACAGTGGACAAGGTTCACCAAAATTAACTAATTATCGAGACAATCTGTTATAGACAAGCCTATCTCAACCTGATGAAGAAAATTACTCAACTGAGAGGCCTTTCCTATTGCTTCTCAGCCTTGTGGCTAAGATCAAGTGTGGAGAGGCTTTTCCGGTGATTTTTAAGTTGTGTTAAATTGACCATTAAATGCTAACTAGGACAGGATCTGAAGTGAGTCTCAAGCATAAAATCACTCACCAGGAGATTTTAGAGAGCTCTTCAGGAACAAAGCTATTTTCACATCTTAGAGAAAGTTTATGCCGTCTTAGAGAGCTGCTTTTTTCAGCAGTAAAATGTTCAGATGAAAGCAACTAATGAAATGCACAAAGTAAGGATTATTTCCTCTCTCATTCCAGGAAGAAATTTTACCCCCAGTGTGACACAAAAGAACAGGTTTAATTCTTAGTCTTTGTGATGGTTTCTCCTTGAGCTTGGGCCAGTCTTGCATAAAATCATAATGAATCAGACTATTCTGTCTGATGAGAGAGATGACACTCACTATCCTGATGAAAACATCTCTGTTTTCTCATTTTACTATTTTTTTTTAACTACTCTACTTTTCTATTTCAGGATCTTCCCCCTCCATTCTGTGAGCATGATATATTCTGTGGTTTGATCTTCATATGGCGAACCCCTTGAATACTCAGGATAAATCTCAGTTGCACTTTTCATATGATCCTTTGTATATGATGTGGAATGATTTGCCAGTAGTTTGTTGACTGTTTCTACAATTACATCCACATTGAAGTTTGATCTGCAATTTTCAACCTCCCTCTCCCCAGCCCTTCTCCTTTCCACCTCTCCTGGATTTTCCCTAGCAGTCTAACTTCCTGTTCTCTTTCTCTCTATTCATAAATATCCCACTGAGTCAAATAAGTGCTGCTCCTATGCTTATAGAAGTCGGGCCACTCACCAGAACATGTCAACTTACTGGAGGCCACATGCCAGAAGAATACCTATTCCCCTTTCCCTGAAGGCGTTAACTGCTAATAGCTTATGGGTGGGACTCATGATCCCCCTCTTCCATCAGCGTTGAGATGTTTAGTTTGATTCTGTGCAGGTTTTGTGCAGGCAACCACAGCTGCAGTGAGTTTATGAGGACAATAGGTGAGGGCTGTAGGCCTATCATGTACAGATGACACAGTTTCAGTCTAGTCTTCCCAGACTTTTGGCTCTTAACAATACTTCCACCCTGAGGGCAGGTAATATAGCTGTCTGATTTTTGGCTCAGTTCATTGCAGAAAAGCTTTTACACAGAAGAAAACAACACACACACATCAGAAGCCACAGGTTACCATCTAAAAGAACCTCTTTGGATTTATTAGTTTTTGTTTTTGTTTTTTGTTTTTTGTTTTTGTTTTGTTTTTTGTTTTTGTTTTTTTTCTGTGAAGAGACACCATGACCAAGGCAACTCTTTTAAAGGACAACATTTAACTGGGGCTGGCTTACACTTTCACAGGTTCAGAACTTTATTATGGTATGAAGCATGGTATCAGCCAGGTAGACTTGGTGCTGGAGAAGGAGCTGAGATTTCTACATCTTGATCAGAAAGCACTGGCTCCTCCAGCACTGTCTGCCTGCACACTTCCATGCTTCCTGCTATGATACTAAGGACTGAACCTCTGAAATTGTAAACCAGCCCTAATTAAATGTTTCCTTTATAAGTGTTGCTTTGGTTGTATTGTCTCTTCACAGCAATGAAACCCTAATGAAGACAGAAGTTAGTACCAGGAGTGGGGTTGCTATCACACTTGGTGGAGCTTGAGCACAAGGAGCCCTCAAAGCCATCGTACTCAAGTGACACACTTCTTCCAACAAGGCTACACCTATTCCAACAAGGCCACACCTCCTAACAGTGCCACTTCCTATGGGAAAAGCAATTTAAAACTACTACACTTTTGAAAAAAACAAGGATATCAAAACCATGGGAGACTATCTTATTTAATAATAGATGAGTATATTTAATTATTAAGATGGCAAAACCTGAAATCTATCTATAAATGAAGTATAATCTTCATTGAAAATAACAGCTACATTTTTTCCCTTTAGAAGTATATATTAATCTTGCAACTTCAGTGGAAATAGAAAAGAAAAAAGAAAAACCTAAAATAGCCAAATATCTTGAAGGAAGAGAATAAAGATATAGAAAGAAAACTTCCTAATTTCAAAACTGATTTCATCCCATAATCTAGTCAGTGTGTATATCATAACAGTGAAGATTTAGATCAGTGAAATAAAGTTTATAGCCCCAAAATACTTCCTTTCATTTATGGTATAAAGTTGATATCAGTAGTGATTTGAATGAGAAAGACTCCCATCTGCTCAGTGTTTGAATGCTTGGCTCCTAGTTAGTGGAGTGTTAAGGAAGGACTAGGAGGCATGACCTTGATGGAAGAAGTATATCACTGTGGGTAGGCTTCAAAAGCCCATTCCAGGCCCTGTCTTCATTGTTCTCTCTGCTTCTGTAGGACCCCCTTTCAGGGACCCCCCACTCGAATCTCAGGAAAGAGCACACCCAAGGAAATGCGGGGAACCTTCTTGATGCAAACATATGAGGCAGTTTACTGATGGAGCTCCTGGCCAATACATATTTCATGCAGGAGACAGAGGAATCGACCATGAGGCTCGAAAGCTAGGGGTTTTTATAGGGAGAGGGTCGGGGGCTAGGAGGAATTGGCACAGTTTCATATGATTGGCTCATTTAAACATCAGCAGAATGATTATACATCAGCAGAATAGTACGTGCAAGTCAGGGTGTCAGGAATCCCAAGGGATGGAAGCTTATCTAGGTCAGCAGAACATCTAGTTAACATGTAACTTCAAACAATATCAGGAGGGCAATGGGCAGAAGGAGATGCCGGGCCAGGTGGCTGATGACTCAGCCAAGATAGCCCAGACATGTTCCTGCCTTCCCTTTATATCTTTATGACCAGGCAGCCCCAAGAATGTTTTAATGGCGGGCCTGCTTAGACATGCCCAGCCTGTTCTGCTAGGTTCTCAGCCTCAGGCTTCTAAGCTCACAAACAACTCTTTGGACTATTTGACATAAGTTACATGAATCACGGGTCTTAAATTTCATCTTAAATTTCGTTTCCCTTCACTTCCTGCCTGAGAATCAGGGCATAAGTTCTCAGCTACTGCTCCAGTGCCATTCCTGTCTGCCTACCTGCCTGACTACCACCAGGCTCTCATTTATGATGATCATAGACTAACCCTCTGAAACTGTAAGCAAACTCCTAATAGAGTCTATTTTTTATAAGCACCTGGGTCATGGTTCCGCTTCATCCCAATAGAACAGTAACTAAGAAAATGTCTGACAAAGATACCCAAGGTAATTCAATGACAGGAAAGAATGATATTTTCAAAACTTGTGCTTACAACAACTTGTGCTTTCAGATAAGGAAAGAAATGATGTTGAACTCTTATGACACATTTGAAATTTACTCCAAATGGCTAAGAGAGCTAATTATGAAAAAATAAAACAACAACTTAGAAGAAGTAAGCAAAATTATTTTGAACTTACATTAGGCCAATGTGTCTCTCTTTTATTATCAATGTTTTTAGATTCTTTTTATGAGTATATGTGTTTTACCTACATGTATGTCTGTGTACCATGTGCATGCGGTGTCTTCGGAGACCAGAAGAATGCATCAGATTCCCTGGTAGTGGAGTAACAGATGATTGTGAGTCACCATGAGGGCTCTGGGAATGAAACCTGGGTCCTTTGAAAGAGCAACCAATACTCTTAACTGTAGATCTTTGCCCCCACTTTTCTTTCTTATATGTGACAGCCAAAGTATGGTTAGCCACAATAAATAAGTTAGAATTAACAAGATTGAAGACTTCATGCTCTAAACAATAACCTGAAAGCAGTGAAAAAGCATCCACATAACAAAAGAAAACAATTACAAGTCACACATATGAGAAGGGACAGCTGGGTATGTCAGGAGAGAAGCTGCATTCCAGACACTTCAGGGGGACTGAGGAAGCCCAGAGAACTTCTTGAGTCCAGGAGTCCTAGCAAATCTTCCACAATATAGCATGATGCCTATGTCAAAACTAATGTGTTTCCTAGGGCAGGTGGGTAACAAACATGCGAAATACATAAGTATCTTCAAAAATTTTTAAGGTTAATGTTTATTTTTAAAGATTTACTGCATTTGTTCCTGTTACTGAAAATAGATTGTTTTCTCATAGGATATATCCTGATTATAGTTTCTTCTCCCTCTAAATCTTGCAGTTCCTCTCCATATCTGCTCTTCTCTGGATCCACTTCTTTGCTGTCATTCATTGAGTGAGAACAGCCTTGCAAGAGGTAACAACTAGATATGACAAGATAAAATATAATAAGATGAAGGGAAAGCTATCATGTTGAAGTTAAACATGACAACCAAACAAGAGGAATAGAGTCCCAAGAAGAGCACAAGAGTCATAGATCCAGTAGTCCTCAGAATTAGGAGTCACATAAAAATATTAAACTAATAGATATATTATATATGCAGAGGACCTGGTGCAAATCCAGAGAGTCTCTGTACCTGCTGCTTCATCTCTGTGAACTCATATTAGTCTTGCTTAGTTGATTCAGAAAACCTTGTTCTGGGGTCCTCCAACCAATTTGGCTCTTAAATTTTTTTTCTACTTTCACTTTTGTGGGATTCCTTGAGATCTGAAGGGAGTAATTTGTTGGAGCTTGTCCTGGTGGCACACGCCTTTAATCCCAGCACTCGGGAGGCAGAGGCAGGCGGATTTCTTAGTTCGAGGCCAGCCTGGTCTACAAAGTGAGTTCCAGGACAGCCAAGACTACACAGAGAAACCCTGTCTCGAAAAACAAACAAACAAACAAACAAAAAACAAAAACAAAAACAAAAAACAAAAAGTTGAGGCTAGCCTAGCCTACAAAGAAATCTTATAATTTTAGAATAAAGGGCTCCCACTAAGGCTCATAGAGCCTCATAGAAGAGAGGGTGTGAGAATTATAAAACCCAAAGGTCAGGGAGAACCAGATTGAAACAGAATCTTTCATACAAGATCAGACTAGAGCATTGACAAACTCATAGATGTAGTGGTGGCCTACCCAAGACAGCCAACCATGGAGTTGTTGACATTTAATGGTTTCTTGAGGGCAAGAAAATAAGTTTTATTTAGGGATATAGCTTCTGGTAGGTTGACTATGCCCCTACCTGTGCCCATGAGCATACAGTCAGCACTAATTGAAATCATTAGGACAATGGTTCTTAACCTCACTAATGTTGTGACCCTTTAATACAGTTCCTAACGCTGTAGCCCCCAAGTATAAAATTATTTCATTGTTACTTTATAACTGTAATTTTGATGTTGTTAAGAATCATAATGTAAATATTTGTGTTTTCTGATGGTCATAGGCAATGCCTGTGAAAAGGTCATTTGATTCTGAAAGAGGTCATGACCCACTGCATGCAGTTGGACATTAAAAAGAGAGGAGAAAGGGGTGGTCAGGATGACAAGATGTTGGGAAGGGTAAGGTGTGTATTTGGAAGGAATTAGGGATGAAGTAAGGGATGGAGGTCGTGGACATATTCAAAATACATTGTATGTGTATATAAAGTCTCAAAAATTTAAAATTGTATTACAAGAAGAATAAAATTATAAATTCTAATTAATTAATATCAAAATGAACATAAGTTTGAATTGATAGCCCCAGAGAGAAGATATTTGAATGTTCAATAAAATGTTAGAAAATAGTTCAACACTATTTTCATTAGAAAAAGTTAATTTATATGAAAACCACAATAAATATCATTTGAAAACTACTAGAATAATTATGAACTAAAAATATTATTAATGAAGAAAGAACAAATTACAATATTTAAAGATTGCTGGTAGGCATGTAAAATCATGTAGCTTGTATGGAAAGCATTTCAGTGGGTTCTCAAAAGTGAAACATAAAGTCATTATACCACTTAATTATGTCACTACATGCTATAAACCCCAAAGAAGCTGAATGGATATGTATACTTAAAAATGTACACAAATATTTATATCATCATTATTCATAATATCCTTAATAGGGAAATCACCAACCTAAATGTTCATCAATGAATAAATGGAAAACCAAATGTGATATATACATACAGTGGAATATCATTTAGTGATGAAAATAATAAACTATGGATACATGCTATAAAGTGAGGGAAATTTGTAGATATTATGCTAAATGAAAAAAAGTTAGGTATAAAGGGTTATACTACTACATGGTGTCACTGATAGAAAGTACACAACAAGAAAAACTTTGAGGCCGAAAATAGATTAATATTTGATAGCAGAAAGGGGTGGAAAGTGTAAAAAGTACCACGCATGGTTATAGTACTTCTCCTTTATTTGAGATTTATGGACATGGTCTGGAAGTAGGCATTGGTGATGTTATAGTTTTTCATAAATACTCTTTAAAACACCACACCAGACTTTATTTTTTCTGGGTAGATTATATGTAGATGAATTATATATCCAAAATGCAGGCATTTTCCCAATTTTCTCAAAAGCTTAGAAAGGATTTGTTTTTGCATTTTTTTGGTTAATAATGTAATAATACCCACATAGGAATTATACATAGGTAACTCTAGGCCTCAATTCTACCAAGAATGGTTGTTTTGTTATTATACAAATTAATGTGAGGGAAATATTGAATACAAAGAGGAAAACAGGCTGTGTGCTTTTTTTTTCTGTTGAAATTCAACTGACCTTGGCATACTATCTTCTTTCTGGGCTCTCTTGGGTGCTTGAAAATGATAGATAACCAACTGAAGTCATCTGAGGGGATTGATGTTAGGAAGAACTGGCCTTTTAAAACTGACCCTTGCCAGTGCCTTAGTCAGTCAGATAGATGCTTCAGGAAGGAGATGTGCACACAGATCTTTTTGTTATTGCTCTTCTTTTACCAGCAATGTTTACATTTGTAACCAGAAATACATGAGCTGTCATAGTAGTGCAGGGTTATGAATGATTAATACTGGGAAGAGAGAGGCTTAGTATCCGCTTACTGTCGGGTTACAGGACTCCTTGCCAAGAAAGACAAGAGTTTGAAATCTGAAAATGAATGGAGTAAATATGATCTCATCTGAGCCATAGTAGAGATTAATCAGAGATAAACCTTCTGGCATTTCTCATGGAGTGTATAGTGTCTGTGTTTTTTTGAGATTATAATATAATTACTATATTTCCCTTCACTTCACTCCCTCCAAATTCATGTATATGCCTCTCCTTGCTTTCTTTCAAAATCATGCCCTCATTCTTAATTAATTGTTAGTACATGAATATATGTACATACATATGTATTTCTAATATAGCCTGGATGAACTGTCCACTTTAGGCAGCACCATTCCCTTGGTGAGAGATCCTGGAATGTATAAGAGTGGGAAAGTGAGCAAAGCACTAGCAAGTATGCATTTGCCTACTGCTCTCTGCTCTTAGACTATTGATGTAATGTGTTGATGTAGCTTCTTTAAGTTCCTGTTGCCTTGACTTTCCCACAGTGATGAACTATAACTGGGAATTGTGAATCAATTGAACTCTTTCTTCCTTAAGTTGCTTTTAGTTATTTTATCACAGCAGCAAGATACTAAACTAAGACAGAATGCCTACATTTAAGTGGCAGCTTCTCATTATTTCCTATAGTTTCTATTTACAAAGTTTTTAAAAGAAAAAAATTTATTCTTCTCTTATATGTTACATCCAGATTATGTCTCTCCGTCTCCTCCCACCAACCTTTCATTTAGACCCTCCCCCATACTTCCCCTTTTCCCCAGGACTATCAACCCAGTTGCCTTTGGAGGAAAAGTGCCCCATAAGTAGACAAAAAATAAAATAAAATAAAACATCAGGGTACAGTTCCCACTCCCAAGGTCAGGATTTCCACAGGAACACCAAGCTACACAGTCATAGCATATACGCAGGGGACCTAAGTCAGACCCCACAGGCTCCCTGATCTCTGCAAGTTCCCATGAGCTCCCGTCAAGGTCAATTGATTCTGTGTATCCTGTTTTCCTGTGTCCCTGACCCCTCTGGTTCCTCTGATCCTTCCTCCCCTTCTTCTACAGGACTCCTCAAGCTCTGCCCAATGTTTGTCTGTGGTACTTTGCATCTGTTGCTATCAGTTGCTGGGTGAAGTCTCTCTGGTCTCTTATTAAGTTTTTTTTTTTTAATAGCTTGCAGCTGTATTATGTAGCATCAGAATAATGGGTGGATGATGTAGTATTTGTGGTATGAGGCAGAGAGTACTATTCTGAGTTTCTGTCTACTGATGACATAGTTATGATGAGCATCTATAACAACGGAAGAGGAAACCAATATTGAAGGTTTCCATTTTTCATTTCTCAGGGGACCTTATTAATAAATTTCATTTTTGCCTACAATTAGCACCCAAATTTGCTATCCAAATTTGCCAAAACAAACCATATGTTTCAGGCTATCATCTCAGAATTTGACTTCCAGTCCACGTTTGCAAGTTAAGTGAAAGTTTCTGCTCTGAATGCAGTATTTGATTGACTAACATGCACTGTGTGCAGAGAGGGCACTGCTGAGCAATTGGATAGCATCCATGCATTCGGAGTTTAAACGCTGTGGTATAAACAAACAATTAGCTAAGAAATTACAATAAACGAAGATAAGGATGATCATAGCATGAGTTTAGCATCCTTGAAAGTGAGACAGCTCGGAGATTTTTTACAAGATGAGTCTGGCAAGTAAGACAACCTCTAGAAAGGCTGTGCAAGGCTTTTTTTTTTTTTTTTGGTCAGGAAATGGTATAATTGGTTTTGCAGTTTTAGGATGAAATTTTGCCCATATGTGTCGTGATCCCGTGGTTTATTATTTAAGCTATGAAGTTTAGATAATAAGTGTACCATAGTCACTCATTATGCTAGGACTGTAGGTAAGAGGTGATTGCCTCGGTAAATTGTCACATTTATCAAAAGAGAAATGGGATAAGCTCAATATTGGAGATAAACTGGGAGAGAAAATGATGGAGAGTCTCTGACAAGAATTAATAAAGAAACAAATGATAGTTATTGAAACATGTATAGAAGGATAGTCTATGATGGGCTATAAAAATAGATCTTCCATATTTCTAGTTTGAAAACTTGAATTAATGTTAGACATACACAATGTTGATGTTTTAGAGGGTAGGGGGTGGTTTTAAACATGTGTATGTTGAGATGCAGGTAACATTTGATCACTCAGGAATAGCTAGTACCAATGTTAATAGTGGCTAAACTTTGCACATAGTGTGTGATAGCTATCCATTATTGCAATGGATACTGAAAATGTATGCATTGCATTTGAAAATGAAAGATGGAGACCTCTCCATTGCCCACATGCAAATAATAGTCTTAGAAGTCAACTGATGTCTATGCAGCTGTCAAGAATCATACATTGCTCTCCCGTGAGAGATGCTTAGAGGCACCTTGACTTTAAGTTCTTGATTTTGCTTTGGTTGGCTTCACTTTCTACAGTGCTTATCGGTACCAAAAAAGAGTCATTAGAAACATCAAATGAGCAATATAAACAGTCAAGCATCCTTTGTCAGTGTTGGCATTTCCTTAGTAAATTTCAGTGTTGCGTAGATATTATAGAGTGTATTTAAAAGTGTATTATAAGGCAGCAGTGGTAGTGATACATGATATAATCTCACATGACATTTGTGACATATGTGGTCCAGTCTTGATTGGAATACTGTTTTGCAAGGTATGACTGAATTCTTTAAAATCATGGATAGGTCTTTGGGTTGCAACAAATTTATGTAAAAGGAAAAATGTTGTGACTTCTCATGTTAAAAATAAAATATGGAAGGCTGTCATTGTCAAATTTCTACCACCTGTTAATAACAAGATAATAAGAAGGAGAAATTGTTCCCAGATTTTCAGCATGAGACACAGTTTTGGTACTAGAAGTAGGTGATTTGCTTCAAAGCTGGTCAATACCTTCCCCTGGTTTTTTACAGTGATTTATGGCTTTAGACAGCTCACTGGTAGACCACTTCAAGAGCCCATGTTCGTTCCCAATGCCCTATGTAAAACAAACTAACAAACAAACAACAAAATGTATAGGTGCTGAGGACACAGTCTATGAAGTGCTTTCCTTGAAAGCACAGGACCTGGGTTTGATCCCCCGGAAACCATGTAAGAAAAGCCAAGTGTGAAGGAGTGTGCTTGTAATCCCAGCACCAGGGAGACAAAGACAGGTGAATTCTCTTTGAGCATCATTGCCAGGTAGCTTAGCCTACTTGATGAATTCCAGGCTAGTGAAAGACCCTGTCTCCTAAAACAGGTAGATACACGAGAAATAAACCCAAAGTTATCCTCTGCCTACAAGAGCACACACATGCATGGACACACACAGATACACACACACACACACACACACACATATATATATATATATATATATATATATATATATATATATATATACAGACACACATGCACACACAAACACATGTGCATGCATAGGCATGCACACATGCATACATACATACACATATATGCACACATACACACATGTGCATGCACATGCACACATATATACACATACATATGCACATGTATACATACATACACACACACATATGCACACACATGTAGTCAACACATGTGCATCTATATACGTACATACAAATCATGATTCATAATTTGTTGATGTGGCACTAGGACTAGAGTTGACTCAACACTGCTTAGATGGTCCATACATTCAACAATGGCATCTGAAACTTGAACAACTCTTTAATCTGTGACATGCAAAAAGCTTGCATGGTTTTCCTCCAGCTTTATAAAAAAAAAAGAAAAGAAAAGAAAAAAGAAAAAGCAACATTTTGATTCCATGATGACCTGTAAAGCAGGTCTTCTAGTAAGATCACAAGAAGCTGGTATTGTATGCTAGGAATCAAATGTTTTTGTTGTCTTTGTTTTACAACATGGAATGCTTTGTAAACAAAGACACTGATGCTTTCAAAGAAGGACTTTAAATACTCTAGCCATGGAAGTGACCTCTGGTTAACTTAAAATTGGAAAGTGCTGTGTTTGGTCACTTGTCCTTGCATGGTCACAGCCAATGAAACATGGAAAAAAAATCTCTGGTTTCATAGTAATGGTATTTCATTCATAAAATGCAACTGTGCCCTACTGTTTAACTGAGTGGTTCCAGGGCTGTGACAGCAGGCCGTCAGCTGGTTGGATTCCTATATAAACACAATGACATGCTGAGGGTGGTGCTCTCTTTTCCAAATTAAAGCGACTTAGAAGCCCCATCTTGTTTCTGCAGTGAGTTCTGACAGCAGCATGTTCTGTGAATTGCTCACGGTACTTTAGTGGAAGGGTTTTCTTCATTCAACATTCATTGATTCTCTTAAGTGTTAAATGCATTCCAGGCTCTGAAACCTCGGTTTTTCTGGATCCTTTCTAAACAGGACTGGAGGAGTCAGTGAAGTTCAGGGCAATAACTTGTGATGATGTTCCATCCTTTCAGCTTGACGATGCTTCTCTCTGGGTGGACACTCTATCCCTCCCCGTCTTGATCTATCAGTTTGAATAATAGTGAAGCAAATTTCTAAGGGGCGACCCAATTTGGCAAGGAGCACTTGTTTGCAAGGACTCACATTGTTAAGACAAACAACTAAAATGCCAGTGCAAACATAGCAACTAGACATCAGGAGGGAGACTGCACGCACCAGGAAAGCTTCCACAGAGCTATAATTTGACACGCAGAAGCACAGTTTACAGCTTTCAGTTTCCAACAATGATAAGCCTATTGTATGTATAATTTAAGACCAGCATCCAGGATTCAGGTATGTCTGGATTTCATTTAATATTTGAAAAAAAAATGACCAAGGAATGCTTAGATCATAGTTGTTTGAAGAAGCATTCCCTTTAATAAAACCCTGTTTAGCCAGTAGCTCATGTAAGTGTTTTCTGTAAGGACATCAGTAAAACACTATTCATTTCTGAAGTGATTGCTGCATTTTGTTGGCCTAACTTTTGTGTGAATTATCTGCATGCATATAAATGTTGGGGGAGAGAGAGAGAGAGAGAAAAGGAGGGTTGGGGGAAGCAAGGGAGGTAGAGATAGAAATAGATAGAATAGGGAGAAGTCAACATGAAGTGTCTTTCTTAGACATTCTTCACTCTGGCTTTGAAAAACAGACTCCTACTCTTACCTGAATCTTGCCAACACAGTAGCTAGGTTGGCTGTCCAGTGAGCCTATGGAATCCCTGTGTCTCCACCTAACCTACTCTGGAGTTACAAGTGCTCAACACCACACCCAGCTTTTTACTTCAGGTTACGGAGAGCAAATTCCAGTCAGCATTCTTGTGTGGCAGCCACTAGATGCACTGAACTCCCTCGCCTGTGGCCTGACTTTAAGTTAAGAGTTTGAAGGCTAAATTTTGACTACCAACAGTCTTTCTCTAAGTCAGGCTCCACTGCTATGCTATGCTTTGTTGTAAACTCTCCATCCCAGTCTTGACGACAGAGACATCTCAGGTGAAGACATAGCTCTTACTCGTTTTATTTCCTTTGAGCTAATTTTTAACTCCGCATCTTGGTGAACTCTTTATTAGAGAAAAAGCTGAGTTTATAAAAAGCAATGAAGGGGGTGTGCAACGAATGAAAGCCATTGGCAAGAACACACAGAAATCCTTGCTCCATTCTGAAGTCTTTTAAATAAAAAGCACAGATTCATACCTGAAGTTAAATACGGCATTGTTTTGGAAACTATACTGCATTATGTCTGCAGAAGGCAAATATTTCTCTGATTCATCTGATTATCAATGCATGTGATGAAATTCAAATTACAAATTACATATTAAAGGTAAGAATTGAATGCCGGGGGAAGTCTTTTTCAAAGCTTCTTTCTTTCTTCAGTCTAACTGCTTTCTTGTTTTTCATCTTCTGTCAGAGACAGTGAGGAGAAATCATAACAGAAGGTGAAATGTGACTCAGTTTGGTCTGCAAAGTGTTATAATCTTTGTGCAGCTAATGGCAAGAACACAGACTGGATGGAATTTTTCAGCCTTTTATCTTTCTGCCCGAAGACAGTCAACAATTACCTGTGAATACATTTCAGACTCCAGGAAAGAGATTCCACTCCTCTCTTTAGTCCCCAGCCCACCTGTTCATGCAGTCATGGAATTTCCCCTTTGCCTGCAATGAGCTTTATATAGTCAAACATCTCGTAAAACGGGAGAGGGGGGCTTGTGCAATAACAGGAGAGAGTATTTAAAGGTTCTGATTTAAAGAAATGCACCCAGATGAGTTAGGCCAGTTGGGGTCAGTTAAGCCTCCCCTGACACCAGCCATTAGTAATATTTTCCATGCACCAAGTAAAACAATGGAAACTTCATCACATCTGGTTGAGCCTCCAATACCTACGCAGCTTGTAATGGTTTTTGAAATCTTGATATGAAACAGCACCGTGGCACTCAACGGTGGATTGTTAGCGAGCAAAGAAGGCACGCTTGCTCCAAAACAAGGAAGAGTAGCTTATTGCCATTTCTCTTACATACTTGACTATTTCATCTTGAGCCAAAGAGATTTGGAGCTCATTCCTCCACACTCTCCTCACCCATCCTTAAAGAAATCAGCAACTTGCCTCCGGAAAAACCATCTGAAGGACTGTACCTCTTTGCGAGGAGCACTTCTCACTACAAGTTTTAGTTGGCTCAATGAGCTTTTTGGCACCAGGAGAAATGAACTTTGAGAAATTGATATTGCCAAGAAATAGTTGCTGCTCTACCAGCCTTGTTCTGTGCTTGCATTTTCTTCTTTCTTTGTTTCTTTTTTCTTTCTTTTTTTTCATGTAGCATGTTAGTAAGCAACGTATTTTACTCTTCTTTTTCATTTTTTATTAGATATGCTCTTCATTTACATTTCAAATGCTATCCCAAAAGTCCCCTATACCTTCCCCACCTTGCTCCCCTACCCGCCCATTCCTACTTCTTGGCCCTGGCGTTCCCCTGTACTGGGACATATAACGTCTGCAAGACCAAGGGGTCTCTCTTCTGACTAGGCCATCTTCTGCTACATATGCAGCTAGAGGCATGGGGATCCATCCCATAATCAGCCACCAAATGCAGACAGTATTGCATATGCCAGCAAGATTTTGCTGAAAGGACCCTGATATAGCTGTCTCTTGTGAGGCTATGCCAGTGCCTGGCAAATACAGAAGTGGATGNTCACAGTCATNTATTGGATGGAACACNGGGCCCCCAATGGAGGAGCTAGAGAAAGTACCCAAGGAGCTGAAGGGGTCTGCAACCCTATAAGTGGAACAACAATATGAACTAACCAGTACCCCCAGAGCTCATGTCTCTACTTACATTTTAAGTACTTTGGAGATTTACGAGCAGGACCCCCAGCGCAACCAAATCACCCTTAAATCACACACTCGATGTTTATGTTGAAGAGTGATGTCCTAAAATTCTAAAGCTTTAACCATTGTCCTCTCTAAATAGGTTCAACAAATAATTTTCTTATAGACTATAAGAGTATCAATTCACTGATGGGAGAATTTAGGTCTGTCTTCCTTGCTATTCTGTCTGCAACATCCATCAGTATATAAGAGACATTTCACAGATATTTTATTTATTTTTTAAAGATTTATTTATTTATTATTTTTAAGTACACTATAGCTGTCTCCAGACACACCAGAAGAGGGCGTCAGATCTCATTACAGATGGTTGTGAGCCACCATGTGGTTGCTGGGATTTGAACTCAGGATCTCCAGAAGAGCAGTCAGTGCTCTTAACTGCCAAGCCATCTCTTCAGCCCACACATATTTTATTAAATGCTTATTACCTAAGACTTTTTGCTCTGAAAACAAATATCTTCACATCTTGTAGTGCAAACCTACATAATGTATATCACCTCCCATAAAGAGGGATATAGGAGCATGAATCAAAATATCTAGTGCTTATCCTAATAATGACAACAGCAGAAACAAAAATAACAGCAGCAATAATAACGAGCATGTAGTTTTATTAGAGGTCAGTTTGTGCAAGGCTTTGTCACTGTCTTCATCATTTACACCCATTAACTTACTTTGTATCATAGTAATGTTACAAAGTACTGTCTTAGTTTCTTTTCTTTGTGCTATGGTAAAGTATCCCAACCAAAGCAGCTCACAGGAGACTCAGAGTTTATTCTAGCTCATTCTTCGGAGTTCCAGCCCAGCATGGCCGGGGGAGGGGGGGGGGTGTCAAGGCAGCAGGGAGTTGAAGAATTTGATGTCTCACAACCATGATTAAGAAACAGAGAACAGTGAATGCATCCCTACCGAGATAATGGTCCCACCCCCAGTTGAGTCTTTCCACAGCAATTAATGCTAAGCAGTATTAAGCTCCATAGGCATTCCCAGGAGCTTATGACTCAGGTGATCCTGCATTTTGTCCGTTTGACAATTTACATAGGTAGTTACTTATACTTCAGCGAAACAGAGGCATGACCATAATCTTGGCCTGTGTCACACACTTAGTCATTGGAACCGCCATGATTTTAACCCAGAGCACTGTTTCTTTATAATCCTTTGCGACTAAAATGGAAAATCCTTTTGCTCCTTTGTGGCACTTCAGTCAAATGAGGCCAGTGAGGGCTGGAGAGATGGTTCAGGAGTTAAAAGCATGCACTGTTCATGCAGATGAAGCAAAGTCAGATTGCAGTACTCATGTTGGGTAACACAGAGCTACCCCTAACTCCAACTACAGGGGATAGAACATCCTCTTCAGGCCTCTGCAGACACTGTACTAACACACAAATGCACACACACACACACACACACACACACACACACACACACAAATTAAAAATAAAAATACAGTCTTCACAAAAAAATAAAATAAAATGGACACAATGACACTTATGTCAGGAACAGACACACAGATGGGAACAACAGACTGGAATATTTGTGAGTACATTTTCCAGTGTGAATATGCATGAGATAGCTTACTATTTCCAGGACATTCACAATATCATCAAATGTCACAGGACTTGGCAAACAAGACAAAAGTAATGGATGTCTCATTTCTGCCATAGTAGAATTCTCATATTGCAAGAGACATGTGTTCTTCAACAAGGCTCAGGAATCTGTGTGGTATAAACTCTTGGAGTAGAACAACATATAGTAAGATGTTTCTGTTTATAAAAAAAAGTCCTTCCATATTAAGATTTTATTTTTAGTTTCCATGAAGGCTAGTAATTTTCCATTTTCTTCTTAGGAAGAATTCTCTAATGCATTCTCTCTCTCTCTCACACACACTTACACATGTATGCACATGTACATTGGATTAATATACATTCACAAGGCACTCACTAACAGGTGCATACCCACATGCATGTTCCTTTCACAAGGTGACTGTGCCTCATTGATGTGGGTCACAGTCAGAGGTATGCTTTATAATCTCTGATGTAAGCCTAAGGTTTCTGGACAATTAGAGAAAATGTATCATTTAGATCTTAAAACCTTTAATGGAGAAAACAATTTTTCTCCCCCCCCCACTTTTAGCAAAAGGAAAAAAAGGAAGTTCAAAAACAATTTGGGGGATCAATAGAAACTAGTCCATGTGTATAATGCATTACAATTAATTTGCAATTTGCTTTGCTTGGGAGGCAGTGTCAATGCTGGCTTTGAACTGTGGACAACAAGGCTCTTGCCTTTGTCTTCAGTATTCTGGGATGATAGGCATGCACCACCAGGCCATCATGAAAGTAATTACACAGCTAGACACTCAGTCCCATCTCTTCTTACCCTTGCTTCCTTACGTTATACAAATTTCTAAAGGATTGTATGAAGTCAGCACCACATGTGAATCTGTGAATATCTATGTGTGAATATTTGTGCACGTGCATATGTTTGTGGGTACACCTATACAGACAGCCCTTGTGGTGAGAGCCCTGGAGTTGGAGTAGGGGTGTAATAATTGATAATTTGATTTCTTGCTGGAAACTTAACTTGTTTGCTTGGAATTGGTTGCCTTTTAAGCCTTTTATTGTTGCTTTATCAGAGATTTGTTTTAAGCATCATGAATATTTTCTGCCTTTGGTACAATTAGAATTGTTTCCCGGGATTTTTACTCAACGTGGACCAAATGTACAAAGACTTGCTAAAGATTCAAATGGTGTTCATCTTCAAGTAGAGCTAACTCATACACTTATATAGCACAGAGGGGAAGGAAGTCCTGGGAAGAGAGTTAAGGGCTCATAATCTAGTCTTCATGTCTATGTTTGTCCAACCTGACAAACATAACCCTCAGGAAAATAAAGTTATGACAAATATGCCTGAAAGTTGATATATAATTTTTCTAACTTACTTTATGAAGTTCTTAAGAAGTAGATTCAGAATTTGAGATATTTTGTTGTCTGTAACTGGCTTGCTAGATCACGGCAAGTCTAGTTGAGAGCTATAAGTAAAGAAAGATACTTCCACAGAACAAATCCTGAGTCTGATGAGCCATTGATGCTACTGAAGCCTGCAGGCAGAGAAACAGGCACTTTGAGCATGACTTAGTATATGTATAATTCAAATAATTCAATCATGTTAAGATCTTGTTTAGTTACAGATTTTGTAATTGAGCATGTGTTTTTCTTAGAAACTTATTCGTAGCTGTAAATACTTGGAAAACTAAGTTCTGCTGATTAGGCCCACAAACATTAACTTAATCATCACTTGAATGAGGCTCTAGAATACAAAAAAAAAAAAAAATTTAAGAAAGAAGCGGCAGATAGAAAGTTGGAGTCTCTTCAATACTGGTAAAGTTTCATTTTCATTGTTAGGAGAAAAAAACTGTCAAACTTTATTTTTAGCAAGCAAGAAAGTAAAAATGGAAAGTGCATCTTTCAGGGTGGGTACAGACGGAACTGAATGGCAAGGAGTTAGAAACAGTTTTTCCTTTTTGTTGGAAGAAGCATAAATAATGGAACGGTACGTAATTCTTGACCTGGAAATCATGTTATGATACAAGAAGGAAATGAAAGAGACATTCATCCATGGAAATCTGGGATGAAGGGCCAATTTTTTTTTTAAAAAAAAAGTGCTACACATGTTGTGACCCTTTCCTCAGAGGAGCAAGATACTTCAATCCAGAAGAGGATCAAAACTGATCTAGAACTGGATGATTCAAGGACATTTTTTGGCATGTGTTTGTACACGTACTGTGTGTCTGTAATTTTCTGTGTCATGTGGGATCACGTGTATGGACTGTTACTAAGATCAGATGTTGGCCTTGGGTATCTTCGTCTATTTCTCTCTACCTTCTATATTGAAGTAAGTGCTCTCACTTGAACCTAGAACTTGCCCACTTGCCAGTTCTCACTCGCCAGCTTGCTCTAGGGGATCCTCTATCTCTGCCTTCTAGGTACTGGGTTTGCAGGGGGATTGCCATAGCCACCTGACATTTATGTGGGTGCCAGGGGGATTCATACTCTGGTCCTCTCGCTTGCATGGCAAGAGACTTATCCACTGAACAATCTTCCTAGGCCAGAGAGTGATATTTATGGTGAAGAAGAGGAATACATGAGAACAGAGCAGCATGAACAATAGCACAGGGTATCAGTGTTCAGAACTGAGTGGTTTAAGGAAGTGATCATGGTCCAAAGGCATGTTGGGACTAGAACGTAGAGAGGAGTGACTGATGACCTTCATCGCTTGTGCAGTGTGGCAATGCCCAAGTTGGCTGCAGAAGACTGACACTATGATATATATATATATATATATATATATATATATATATATATATATATATATATATATAAAATCAAGAAACTAAAGTCCAGAGAGTGTAGTCTTATCTGTGCTCAGAATGTTTAAGGAAGTCATTGTCATCTTTAAAGACATGGAAGGGATTAGAGTTATGAAAGTATATCTCAGCCGGGCGTGGTGGCGCACGCCTTTAATCCCAGCACTCGGGAGGCAGAGGCAGGCGGATTTCTGAGTTCGAGGCCAGCCTGGTCTACAGAGTGAGTTCCAGGACAGCCAGGGCTACACAGAGAAACCCTGTCTCGAAAAACCAAAAAAAAAAAAAAAAAGAAAGTATATCTCAAAATTTAATATGTTCATGTTTTATCTACCAGTCCACCAAAGCATTGCATTTTTGCTTCCAAAGACCTCTTTCTTTCTCATAGAGAAAAATAACTATAGGAAACATAAAATTAAGATCAATTCATTAGTTCCCTGGAGAAGAGTATTCAGTGAGAACTCACAGTCAGGTCACGTGCCAATTAAGGTGATTGGGTGGGAACTTATATGTCTAAGAGCAAGAATAAAAACCAAGACCACTAAAGAACTCTCTCTGGCTTATGTTCAACTCTTCTTTCCAACCTCTCGAGTAAATATGTACTATCTTCCTTAAAATAGAAGTGCTTACTATCTGCCACCCAGGTTTCTAGAAAGCCAACAAAAACCTCTAGGTTATGGAACCAAATCTTAAAAGTCAAGACATTCTGGATTTCACATTAAAGTCATCTTCAAATGTTCATTATTTCTAATTTTTACATGGTCCTGGAAATAATGCTCTCTAAATTAACTCTACCTGAACTTGATTTGATACAAAAAAAAAAACAAAAACAAAAACAAAAACCCTCTAAATCTGAATCAAAGCTATAAAGTGATGTTTGTGGCACAGAGGACATCATTTGAAAGATGGTTTTAGCAGAAGGGAGATATTAAGCACCCAAAAGATTTGGCTGTTTATAAACATTTGTAGAGTTACCCTCTTACTAGGACTGTATTTATATATTTTTCCCCGACTCAACTCATGAATCTAATGTTTCATGAATTGAACTATATTAAATATCTATTGCTTCTTGACAAATTAGTATAACACTTAGGTGCTTAAAACAAGTGCTTATTAAGTATCTGTTTCTCTTTTTCTCATTTTTCTGAGCCTGGCCCTGGTGGGTCCCTCTAGCTAAGGATTTCTCCTGAGGCTGCAAAGAAGCTTTAGGCAAGGACTTTAGTCAAGTTTCTCTCCATGTGTCTTCTATGAGGGCAACTCGCAATGCAGGTGATGGTTAGGTTCTATCTGAGTGCTATCCAGGCAGAAGTGAGTGTCCTTATCGTTTACCTCAGAAAAGAAGAACCATCCTGTTTACCAGATTTAAGACATTCGAAGTTAGTTATGGGTCCAGGCCACCATCAAGAGAAGTGGCCTATGTATGAGTCTGATTTCCAGGAAGGGAGGGTCATTGAAAGACATCTAGAGGTCCCCTGTTACAGATGTGAAGTGCTACGGAGGAAGAAATCTTTGGCACTCTGTGGAGCACAGGAGAACAACATAGAAAAGTAGCGCTTTATGTTCAATCCACACAAATCCACCGATTCAGAAGGTGTATGTTATGCTGTCTAGGGTTTTTTCATGAACACATCAAAGTGTTCATGACCTTCACACAGAACACTGAACGGCTATTCATACATCAGTGTTTCTGTCTTGGAGCAGGGGGTGATAAACACGTGAAGGAGGTTCAGGTTTTAATGCCCTTTAGAATCACAAGTGTGGTCAGCCTAATCCATGGTCTTAAAACACAGCCACGGTCACCATGTAATGACTTAAAGATGAAGTCTGAACTGTTTTGGCTATCAGACATAACAGTGGACACATGGGCTGCGCTTATTCCTGCCTTGCATTTATGGGGAAAACCAGATTCTTTGAACTCATGAAAAAGCACCAAGTCTATCATCCAAGCATCTTTCATTCCTGGAGATTATCAGAGTTTTCATTATAGGTTAAATTCTTTGTAACTTTTTCATGTGGAAACCATCCCCTTACCTCCTGTAAATTCTCCCGCTGAGTACAAATAGACTGTAGACTTCAACTTCCTACAGCTGCTTGAGATTTGGTTACATTTTCCAGTTTTTTTTTTTTTTTTT
>NC_034603.1:78061122-78133974 GCF_900095145.1 Mus pahari
GGGGTTGGGGATTTAGCTCAGTGATAGAGCGCTTGCCTAGCAAGCTCAAGGCCCTGGGTTTGGTCTGGAAAAAAAAAAAAAAAAAAAAAAAAAAAAAAGAAGAAGAAGAGGCAGATATGATAGGCTGAGGAATTTGGGGGGGATGTAGTAGATCTTGGTGATGGCAGTAAAATGCCCAAAGGTCTAGTCATCATGGAGAAATTATTCAAATGAAGACCCTGTAATCACATCAGAAATTCTAACTGTGTGGACACTTCTGATGTGTGCAGCAGGTGCTAATGGAGGAAACCTGACCTGTGATAAGGCTCTTACCACATTCAAAGAGATCGATAATTACCAGTGACACAGTAGAACCCTCGTTGTGTGATATAGGGTGTGGAATGGGTTGTTCATTCATAAAGACAAACAAGGCAAATATTTAGTCCATGATCTGAACTAGGAAATGGGTGGGTGTTCTGTGAGTTAGAGAGTGGGCCAAGATTCCAAAGAGACACATATCACCTCCTTAGAATACATGGTTTCTAGATAAAGGAGAATAATAGTTATAGAAGCACAGATGTGGGAGTATAGATTTAGTAGCTGAGCCATCAGAGTCCAGGTGTGAGAATATCGGCTTGATTTTGACCTTTTTATCCATGTCCCTAGAGAAGAGTGGATGCTTCTAGACAAGGGTGAAAAAAGCAATTGCAGAGGCAGGGGAGATGTCTGAGTTCATCCGTGTCTGTCCAGATGTAGGGGAGGCAACATCAAGTAGAACCAACATGTTGCTGACATCATTTCCTTACATTCTGGCTAAATTCTTCCCTCTAGAAACTCACTTCAACCTATGTATGTACTGCTGGGTAAGTGATTAGCTGGGAACATACAGGTTTCTGTTGATTCTTTTTATGTGGTTTCTTATGAGCAAGAGAGAGAGAGTGCTGATCACAGTAGCTCCGTAATCAAGAGGACGCCCTTATTAGATCCCATTCCGAGAAACGGAGGAGGTATCTGATTTCCTTTGGAATCAAAGCAGTGGAGGAGAAAGGGCATCCCACCATGAAAGACAATCTCCTCTGGAACTAGGATGTTTGAGTATTGAACTCTGGGTCACACTGAGCGTTTCCCAGCAGTGATATTCGAATACATAATTACTCTTCTCTTCATGTGGTATTGGTAGTGCAAAGAGCAAGTGTGTGTGTGTGTGTGCGTGCGTGTGTGTGTGTGTGTGTGTGTGCTTCACTTTGATTTTCCAGATTTTCCATTTATTGTTTCCCAAGTGGAATGATGAAGCAAGTTTTCTCCCACTACACTGAAAGTTAACTTTTTGATGGCTTACATTTTATTTTACTCTGATCCTCTTTTCATTTGGTTAGTGAGCAGAAGATCTTCATGTGACATCTTCTTTAAATAGTATATCTACCCATCAGAGGCTATAGCCCAGATGGTCACAATGAGTGACTATCAGGTACCATCCTTTAGAATAAACAGCGGTTAATAGGGATGGGCAGAACACGCAGGGTGTTCTCTGCCTGGTCAGAGGTAACAGCTGAATTGTGGGATCGTGGGTGAAGTGAGGGTCCCAGAGGATAGATGGTATCAAGTGAGTCTAAGTCAGCTGCAAACTTATTAAGTGGTATCAAAATATTTCTGTATTTCCATTATCAGTACGCACAAACTAGTCCATAGCAACTGACGTTCATCTGAGTTTAGAATGTTGTTACAGAAAAAGCACGATGAAAGAGTGCCAAAGACTAACATAATCTTTCCATCTCTAATTAAACTTGTCTTCTGCTTTGTTAGCAGAAGAATATTCCTATGAATATTCATTGGGCATCTATTGTGTGTCAACCCTTTTCAAGACATTCCTAAGATAAGGAAGGGTAACATTCACACTTCAATTCTAGCCCAAGGGATGGGTAGGAAATGGGGGGGGGGAAGAATATGTAGAATGATTTTTAAATAGCACCGAGAAGAAAAGCAGAGCAAAATAAAGAAGTAGAGGGGATGGGTTAAGCTTTCAGTTTGATGTCTGGGAAGGTATCTCTAAGGCCTGAAGGAGTTATTTCTCCACCAGCGAAAATGAGCCGATTTAAGCCAAATTCAAGCATTATTAGTGTACATAAAAGCAGGTCTATTGGGAAACTGCTCTCTCAGGCAGGTGAGTACAATGATCCCACAGCCAGGGAACTCAACACGGGGAGAAGACAGGGAAGAGGGGGAGAGAGAGAGAGAGAGAGAGAGAGAGAGAGAGAGAGAGAGAGAGAGAGAGACAGCCCACAAGCAGAGAGAAGGAAAAGGGGAGAAGACAGGGAAGAGGAGAGAGAGAGACAGCGCACACGCAGAGAGAAGGAAAAGGGAGAAGAAGAGATAAGAGAAAGGGGCCGGAGACCAAAATGTCTGGATTATGTAAGGAAGGACTTCTGGGGAAAGGGCCCCCAGCCCTTGGGCCTGAAAGTTCAGGGTAGCAGGTGAGGTGTGTAGGTAGGGACTGAGGGTTGCTGGGAGAACTGGGGGCCAGGACTGCTTTGGTATGTTAAATATGCACAACACTGAGCTCTCCCCCTTCCCACCCCCACCCCCACCCCCCTGTCCTGAGTCTGAAAGGCAACCAGCACAGCTAGGAAAGATCTGTGGAGAATGTCTTCTGTTACCTCCTGTGTTATGTTCCTGTGACAGGAAGGAGTGTGTTGTATGAGGCAAACAAAGAGAAAGAGAACAGTTAGAAGATAAAGTGGTGGTTCTCAACCTGTAGGTAGTGACTCCTTGGGGGTTAAGGACTCTCACAGGGGGTGCCTAAGGCCATCACAAAACAGATATTGACAATTCATCTCTCTCTCTCTCTCTCTCTCTCTCTCTCTCTCTCTCTCTCTCTCTCTCTCTCTGAGACCATTCATAGGTCACTTGAGGAACTGTATTCACGGGTCTCAGCCTCAGGAAGGTTGAGGAGCACTGAGGTAGAGCTAGGAGAGAAATGAGAAGAGAGAGGACAGAGAGTCAAGTCCAGGCATTTTGTATGTGCTTTTGAGAGCTCATGCAAGTGTGCATATGTACATGTGTGTGTTTATATGTACATGGTGCACATATGTGTGAAGATATGTATGTATGTATGTATGTATGTATGTATGTATGTATGTATGTGTCTGCAAAGGTCAGGGGATAGCATCAGGTATTGCCCTCAGAAACAGTTTATCTTCCTTAGGACAGAGTTTTTCAATGTCTATGAAGCTATACCGTCCAGGCTGGCAGGTCAATGAGCTTACAGGGACCTGTTTCTCTGTCTCCACTCCTCAGGCCTGGGATTGGAAGTGCATGCTGCACTTGGCTGAAAACAAACCCAAAACAAAAGAAAACCAACCAACCAACCAAATAAATGAATGGGTTTTGGGAGTTTAACTTAGGTTCTCATGCTTGCCAGGTGAGCCCTTTTATCCAATAATCTTCTAACCCAGTCCCCAAGAAACCAGAGTTTTCTATGAGTGTGGCAGAAAGCTGCTAGAAATTTATGAGGGTAAATTACGTTTTAGATGTATCCTCCAGTTGACTCATTGGGCAAGTGTCTGGGGTGATATGAGGTCAAACATGGTGGTCAGATAGGTTTTTCCCTTCTGATTTGCTTTGTGTTGGCCTCGGTGTGGTTTTCTGAGAGCTCGTAAGAAGTCACGAGGAGAGCTTTGTGGGGTTCAGAAAAGTATGGCTGCTTCCAAGATATGCCGGACAGCACGGCCTCCAACTTCCTTACCACGGTGGTCAGTACTGGCTGCACATTAAGTTAGAGAAGACAGCTCAGCCCCCCAGGGATCCCGTTATTGGCTGTCTTGGACTGTTTTATATTGCTGTAACAGGATAGCTAAGATTGTGTGATTTTTTTTTTTTTTTTTTTTTAAGAACAGAAATCATTTCTCATAGCTCCCAAAGCTGGAAAATATAAGATCAGGGCATTGACACCTGACCTGCTGGGGGCTTTTACTTTCCTCTGTCCCCATGGGGTGCAAGACACAGAAACCAAAGTAAGATGAGTTTGGGATCCTCTCATGTGGGAGATAAGAAGAAAGAATCCATTCATTCAGGAATTGTTTTATAAAACAAATGTATTTTTTGATCACAGAACCCCTAGGTCTAAAATACTTCCTACGAGAGAGCCCCACAGCAGCAGACCTCCATCACTGGACCTTAGGGGATGCTGTCAGACCCTTACACTTTCCCAAGTCTTATCTCCTCTTTCCGTTAGTGCTCAAACCCCAGGCACGTGAATCCTGGCATTGTAACAGGAGGCAAAGGATATGTAGATAGCGTGGAATCCTCAAAGAGCATGACCTTCCTCCTTTACTTGCGTTAAGAATAGTACCTTCACTTTTGAACTAATTAATAGTTAATTGTGTGTGGAGCATATATGTGGCTGTGCCCAGAATCCAGAGGTTGATATGAAGATGTTGCACTTCAATCACCTTTCTCCACCTTGAGTTTTAGAGACTGTGTCTCTCCATGATCCAGCAGGCACTTTAGCCACTGAGACGACTTCTAAAGCCCACCTTTGTTTGTTTTCAGTACCATTGGAAACACCCATGAGGAGAGCTCAATGTGAAGTGCAAAGGGAGCAAGGGAGAGAGAGAGAGAGAGAGAGAGAGAGAGAGAGAGAGAGAGAGAGAGAGAGAGAGAGAGACTGAGACATCCCCCACCCCACCAGAAGGACGTGAATCATCAAAATGGAGATCTTGCCTTGGTGAAGGCTACAGTGATGACTTTGATATTTGTCCCTCTAGAAGTCTATCTTGTCATAGTCTGGGGACCAGCTAATGGTCTTGCTTGCAAACTATGGGACCTTTAGGAGGCAGGACCAGATGGAGAGAAGTCAGGTCATTATGTGTATGATCTCACTGGACACATCAGCACTTAGGAGCCTGCCTCTTATTTATTTATTTATTTATTTATTCATTTATTTATTTTCTTCCTGGGAATCATAATCTGAAAGGCATTGTTTTGCCCCAAGCTTCTTGCCGTGATGTCTCACCTCCACACCTATTCTCCTAAAAGAAACGAAACACAATGACCATGGACAGAAGAGAGGTTAGCTCAATCTTCCTTACTTTTAAGTTGATTTTCTCTGCTGTTTTACCTTCTGAGGTTCAAGGCTCTGGGCAACCTTCCAGGACATACACTCAAGGCAATCCTGGAGAAAGGCATTTGATGGGGTCGTCCATGACTGGTGTCCTAGAACATGGACAACTAAGAGAGGAAGTGTCCCCTCATAACCCTCTGCACCCAGAGCCCTCTGCAAGGACTATGGACACTTGAGCATGTGAGCATGGCGAGGTCGAAGAATGGCATTTGCTGAGTTTAGCTTTTTCAGCAGGAGTTAGAAGCCAACTGCTAATGTCTAGGTAAAAATTAAAGACGCGGTGAAGCTTTTCGAGCTTCAGTTGTTCTGATCTCCTTCGAAGTTCTGCCTTTTGATCCAGAATCTTAGCTTCTGTTTTATTTCCCATCAAGACACACACGTTGTTTTGAAATTCGATTTCAGAGTATTGGAGATGAAAGTGAGTGGGAAGAAAGAAAAACGTCACTTCTTGAGGAAGACGAAGGCATCAATTAACAGCCTCTGTATCTGCTGTCTTCAGAGTTTCTGGGGCTGCCTAGTTTTGGAGGATCACAAGAGGAAATGACGTAAGTTTACTACGGGGCTTGCGTAGAGACCAGCTCAGCAGTGGGCAGTGGTATCGCTGGCTAACTCTCTGTCCCACTCAAAGGTCAAGCTCTAAAAATAGCTCAGTGGGAACTGCCCCAAAGCATCTCCCTCATGGCCAGCAAATCAAAGCCCCGATGAAGTCCAAGGATGGGAAATGTGGTGGCAGAATTGCCCTTCCGTGCCAAGGGCAGAAACCCTCCTGCCCTCTCAGAGCTCGGGACTAAGCCATGATGCAGGCTTCACTCAGGAGTTCCTGGACCTCTTGGAAGTTGTTGGTTCTCTGAGATTCCAGAGGTCCAAACATGAACACTGTCCAATTTACACTTACTTGACATTAGTCCAAAGAATGCCATGCCTCTTGGGACGCCTCTCTTCTCAGGAAAAGAATTCTCAGTAGTCCTGCCTTATATTAAAGGAGATCACTGAAGAGTTTTCCTTCTTCCTTTTTCAAAATTGATTTTTATTTTTATTATTATTTTTTTCAACGAAGACACATTAGAGCAGTGCTGAGTCCAGGTCACTCATGCGAAACTGGATGTTCTGTGACTGAAATTATAGGCAGGCATTGAGGGAAATGATGGAGCATAATGGGCAGTGGTCCAGTTTGGGAACAACCCTCAAATGTTTTAGATCTTCGTCATCTCAAAGTTCTATAGTAATACCACATACATGCAGGCATAAAGACAAGAGATTCTGGACTGGGGAGATAACTTAGTAAAGTTATTTTTGTTTGTTTGTTTTATTTTGTTTTGTTTTTTTTTGAGACAGGGTTTCTCTGTATAGCCCTGGCTGTCCTGGAACTCACTTTGTAGACCAGGCTGGCTTTGAACTCAGAAATCTTCCTGTCTCTGCCTCCCAAGTGCTGGGATTGAAGGTGTGTGCCACCACCGCCTGGCTGTAAAGTTCTTTCTGTACAACATGAGAACCTGGCTTTGATACCCAGTAGCCCTGCAAATGACCAGATGAGGTGAGATGCATTTTGTAATCTCAGCACTGGAGTAGTATAGATAAGGTGACCCTCGGGCCTTGCAGGCCAGCCAGTTCAGTTCAAACAGCTCCAGAACCCACAAGACTCTCTCTCAAAATTTATGTGGGGATCACTTCCAAAAAGAGGTGATTTCCAAAAAAATATATCAGTGTTGGGAATGACTGAGGAAGGTGCCTGACACTCGACATATGGCCTCCACCTGAACACACCTGTTCATCCCCCACACAAGATCAATCTATCAATCAATAACACATAAAGATATAAATATATAAAACCATATTGTTTTCTTAGAGTTTGTCGACACCCAGAGTTTGTCTGGTTCAGGCCAGCATCCTCACCACATACACTTGTCACTGGGTCCTCATTTGGCAGAAGGGGCTAAGATGGTGGGGGGTCTGAACCTGTGGGTCACAACCTCTTTGGGGTCAAGTGACCTTTTCACAGGGGTCACATACCAGTTATCCTGCCTATCAGATATTCACATTGAAGTAGTAACGAAATTAACTTTATGATTGGGGATGGGTCACCATAACATATGGAACTGTATTAAAAGGGCACAGCATTAGGGTGGTTGAGAACTTGGGGTACACTCTCTTTCACCAGGCACTGCTTACATCCTAGGTGTACCTTATCCTCAGAATATGATCACTTTCTAGGATCCCTGAACTCCAAATATTGCCAAACTTCAACATATAAATGCAAGAAAGACATGCACATCCAACCCATGTCACTTTATAACTGCGACTTACAGTTAAGGCCTCACGACACCTATGCCCCATTCATGTATTTCCAAATGCAATTTTATTAGGACTTTATTTACCACTATGACTCATGTCTGCATTTTTAGGGGCTGCTTTCGCGTTACAGATATAGAGCAGAGTGGTCCTTAGAGACACCATCTGGCCCTCTACTAAAAAGAAGCAGTGCTGATCCCTGCTGTATAACAGTGTCTGTCTAACTGTATACATCCTAGGAGATAGTCGTTCAACACGGATACTATTACGGCCATTTAAGAGACAGGGAAATAGAGGTCAAACTTGTTCAAATCACATGGATATCAACTGATATGGCTGGGTGGTGTTGTTGATATGTCTGAACCCATCTTCTTTTAACCACAGGCATTTTCTCATTGCTTAGCTCTCACTGGCTCCCTTGATGTGACTCTCTGGCTGAAAATTCCAAGGGTTTTTGGAGCTAGGGAGGTGAGAGTCAAATATGCTATCCTGAGCCCAGGGGAGCGGTGTGTGTTTTGCTTCAATGGGAAAGTACAAACCCAGCTGAAAGACATTCAAACGGGGATGGTGTTTTTCAGAACTTCAAGAGCCAAACCAAACTTGTCAGCTGGCTTTATCAGCCTAACAGGTCTTTGGCTTGTGACCCCTGGATAGAGTTTGAACAGGTGGGGCAAGAGGAATGAAGATATGCTCAGAAAGGCAATGGGAGAGCCTGTTTGTGCTTCTACCTCTGGATCTAGTTCACTTCATCGAGAGCATCACTGATGACTCCACAGAGAAATCACAGGCTTCCTAGGCAGGGAGTGGTTGGGTGTTTTGTTCAAACGTAGACAATTAATCATGGTTTGACCTTAAGCCAGTAAAGGGGACTTAGACAATCTTCATGTTTTCATCATTAAAGTTGAGATACTTAGTTCATTCTTACTGATCCTCTCCTTGTAGGAGAGGCTGTATTTACATCAAGGCGTCCCAGAGAACACTACTTTGAAACATTTTTGGATGGTCCTTAATTGCCTTGTTTCTTTTATACTCTTGAACAATCAGTTCAGGTAGTCTGTTGGTTCTGTGCTTGGTGCTTATCAGCAAGGTTTTCCTAAATTCTAGGTCAAAGCTTCCATCATCACCATCATCAAAGCCTCCATCATCAATCATCACATCTCTATTCTCGAAAATCTCAAGATTTAATTTACTTATATCCTCTCCTAATCCAGGAGTCTGTCTTCAACCCAGAAGGCATACATAGAAACTACGTATCAATTACTTTTCTTGTTTCTGCATCAAAACACCCTACAAATCCTTTTAGGAAGATTTGTTCTTGTTTACAATTTGAGGCTTCAGTCTATCATGGCGGGGAAGGCATAGCAGTGCGAACGTGAGGTGCTGGTCTCAGTGTATTTGCAGTTCAGCAGAGAGCAATGAAGGCTGTTTCTCAGCTCACTTTCTCCTTTTTATTTAGTCTAGCACCGTAGACTATAGAAGAGTGCCATCAACATTTAGGGTAGGGCTTCCCCATCTCAGATAACCTAATCTAGAAATAACTTGAAATCTGTATCCTCAGTGATTCAGATCCTGTCTGATAATGATAACCATTATAGACGCCATTCAACACTTAAATGAGACTGTGGCATCCTCTTTGGCCTTTGCTCTCAAACTAAAAGTCAAGACTCTTTTTCTTTTTTAAACTAGTATTTGTGTCAATTCTTTGAGAATTTCATACAACATTTTTTTTTATCACCTTTTACCCCAATTGCCCCACTGTCTTCTCCCAGATTCGCTCTCTACGGCTTCCCTCCTCCCAACTTCTTGTCCTTTGTTTTTCGTTTTCTTTTTTTCTTTTCTTTTAATAACTCACCTGGTCCAATTTGTACTGCCCCTGTACTCATGAGTGTTTGGCCATTCACTGGAGCATGGTCAATTTACCAGGGACCACACCCTTAAAGAAAACTGACTCTCCTAATCCAAGCAGCCTTCAACTGTCAAAAGCTCCTCATCCAGGGGTTGGAACTAGAGCTCCCAGGACCCCAAGTCCTGGAATGTTGATTAGCTTCTTCATGTGCAAGAAGCTATATATAGATGCTCTAAGGTCATGCACGCAGAGGTCCTTTCACAAGTAGAAACATTGTTTCACTATGGTCTTCCCTACCTCTGATCCTTGAAAATTATCTGTCCTCTCTTTTGTGATAGTTACTGAGCCGGGGGAGGGTGTGTGTGGGGGGGGGGGGGGGGGTGGGGGGGTGTTTGATCTGTGGCTAAGCACTCTACTAATGCTATTCTTCTATTAACCACCACCACCACCATCACCACCATCACCACCTAACAAGAGTTCTTACAACTGCCTTCAAAGTAGCAACAATATCTTGCTCTGACCCTCACAACCCATTCCTTCAGACTTCTGAGACTCCATGCTCTGACCTGTTCAGGTTCTTCTAGCTTCAATGCCTTCTCCTTGTCTCATAAACCCAGTACACAAACTCCTGCTTCCTGTACAGGAAGATGGCCAAGTCGAGAATGCCTCAGACAGTTTCCCAGTTCTTCAGTTCTTACAGCATGCTCTCAGTCACCAAATACTTCAAACAGCACACCGACTCCTTAGTCCTCTTTCCTTATCTTTCTGCCTGGCACTTACCATTGGTACCTATTTTCTGATTTTACGTATTTCCATTTTGCTTTGTTTTGTTTTGTTTTGTCTCTTCCACAACAACAGGCAAAGGACTGGTCGCTTTTGTAACCTTAGCTCCTGAAGGCTCAACACACATGACAGAAAAATTCAATACACTCATTCATTCCTTTTTTTTTTCCCTTGTTCCATTGGCTTTTTCACCAGAGTCAATTTTTCTTCATCTTATTATTTTTTATTTATTTTTATTTTATTTGCATGGATGTTTTGCCTGTATGCCTGTCTGCGCATCACTCGGGTTCCTGGTTCTTGGGGAAGGCATTTGATCCCCTGGAACTGGAGTTATAGACAGTTGTGAATTTGCTGGGAATTCAACCTCTGAAGCATCTCTCCAGTCTTCCTATTATCTTCTTTACTATGATATAACTTAAAGACAGTTCTTTCAGCTTGAAAGACCAGTAGCCAATGAGCAGAAGCCAGCTCTCAGGTTTATGGTGGTTATCATGGTACCAGGGTTCCCATCAGAGCTTCACCTGGGAATTCTGTCAAAATGATAATGATTAGACTGCGTGCCAGACTTCTTAAATGAAGAATCCCAGGGAAGAGCCCAGCAAATGATTTTGAGGCAGGCTCAATTTCAAGACCCATTCTCTCATTTCATTTTCGCTATGAAACAATTCTAGGCCAAACAGTGTCTAGGTGAAATGAGACATGGTTGGCCCATTATGATCTCCGGTTTGGCTTCCTGAGCTCCAACCAGCTTCAGACTGAAAACACTCTAAAACCAAAAAGCTGTATTTTAATTGAGGACATTTAGGTTGTTCTCCTTATTCCACAAACAGTTTAGTACAACATTTGTTTATATAATATTTACAATGTGTTAGGTATTATAAGCAGTCTGGAGACTGAAGTATCACATGTACTATATACAAATATTGCAGAATTGTATATAAGACTTGAGTATTAGGGCTGGAGAATGGCTCAGTGGTTAAGAGCACTGGCTGCTCTTCCATAGGTCCTGAGTTCAATTCCTAGCAACCACATGGTAGCTTATATCTGCAATGGGATCCAATGCCTTCTTCTGATATATCTGAAGACAGTTACAGTGTACTCATATACATAAAGATAAATAAATAAATAAATAAATCTTTAAAAATAAATACAATCTCTTTTAAAAAAGTCTTGCCTATCTTTGAGTTTTGGCACCTACAGGTGGTCTGGCGACCAACCACAACAAACCATAAATATGCTGTACAGCAGATGGGAATCAGGACACCAGTTTCACACTCACTTCTGACTTTTGGTTATTTCTAATGCACCATTTCTCTGCCCTAGAACTTGAATTCAGCAGTTACAAAGGATACAAAGCAAGGTGACATTTAGCATCCATCTCCTTATGCACATCCGCAGGTCTGTTTTGAACCTGCTCCACTGTGTGGATTCTGCAACTCTTTCTAAACCCTGATAATAATGCTACCTATTCCCTCTGCTTGATGCTAGGTACCAAAACCCAGTAGTTACCATCTGCATCTTAGATCTTCAAACAGTTTTCCCCCATCAGAGGGGGAAAAAAGATATAGAATGTTTGTTTGTTTTTCTTTCTTTATATTATACACACATATATGTGATTTTATTTTTATTTTCTTTGTTTTCTATTACGTTTATTCCTGTGCTTAGGGTGAGTTTGTGCATACAAGTGCAGTGTCATTAGAGGGCAAAATAGGAGGAAAGATCCCCTGCATTGAAAGTCAGAGGCAGTTATGAACTGCCACATAAGGTAGGTTGTTAAGGATGGAACTCGGGTGCTCCGTAAGAGTGGTGCACAGGGTTAACTCTTGAGGCATCTTTCTACCCCATACATGTGTTTTTTTTGTGTCATTACTCAACTTTATGTCACAGTCGGCGTATTTTGAGTCATACACAACATGGAAATACAAGCTCATATACAAGAAGATAAGCTTTGACTCAGGTTAACTATATAAGACACTTGAGGTTTACCTCTACTTAACTCCCCCATGGGCCCATTCTCCAGATAAGAATTATTGTTGTGATAGTTAAACATAACCACTGTCTAAAAGCCACCTGGGTGAGTCCATTCACAGAAGAGTTATCTTCTGTTTTCTCAAGTTCCCACTCTGTGGTAAGCAAAAGGCTATTGTTTCTCAAATACATTAAGCGTGCAATTTTTTTTTTTTTTACCATTTTGATGGATATAGAATGTAAGCCATAGGTAGATTAAATAACATGTTTAAGGAGTCAGTAAGATAGATGTCTCAGTCAGTAATGAGTCTGCAATGCAAGCCTGAGTATCTGAGTTCGGATCCACTGGACACACGTAAAAGGCTAGAGTGATGGCCCTAGAACTTCAGCTCAGGAGGGAGAGATAGGCAGATTCTTCAAGCTCATTGACTGGCCACTCTACCAAATCAATGCACTTTAGAATCAGTGAGTGACCCTGTCTTAAAAACATAAGAAAGAGAGACCAAGGAAAGACACACGACACATACCTCAGGCATTCATAGTCTTACCTACATGCTCACACACTAGCAGATGTGAATGTACACACAAGCACACATACACACACACACACACACACACACACACACACACACCATTGAAATTTTCATATTGGCGATTGGCAATGCTTAGACACTAGTAGGATGATATATTCCTTGTGGGAAAGCAGAAAGGTACTCTAAGGCTATTAGCTCCCCAAGAATAGTCCTTTGGCATAGTGGAATGGCATTTGTTTCTAATGGTAGATTTGCAGTGAAAGATCGTACAGGAAGCTCTTTCTCATGGCCCTTCGGTGTATCTAGCTCAATTGTTCCATCTGACAAAGAGAAGGGATTAACCCTGAAGTTAGGGATACACGGCTTACTTCAGGAGTGGCACCCTACTCTGAAGACATCTTGGGTAGTGAAGTGACAGTGTGGAAGAACAGCGCTTTTAACCCATCAGCAGAGAAGATAGCACTCCAGAATTCATGGGGCTAATGAGAACCATTTTGGTATCTAGAAGCACCCAGACACATCTTTTGTCTATAGAGGTCTTGAATGCCCCTCATTGAACGGCTCACGCTGTGAACTGTGTATTAACTCTTCCTCTGAGCAGATGACTGCTTCCCTCACTTGACAGGCACTCGGAGTTTGCACGTGGTTGATCAGCCACATCCTCACTTGACATGCGATATGGAAAATGTCTCAATCACATCTGTTTATTCAAAGCATCGACTGACAGAATTCGGTTACTTGCCTGGTCTCCGAGGAACTGAAAAAAAAAAAAAAACTCAGAAATCTAACTTTATGAAGTTAGATTTTTCCGCCACCGAGAAATATCTTCATATTAAAGGTTTGTTTACAAGAAATTGCTGTTTCCATTTGCTGGAGCAGCTCTTAAACATTAAAAAAAAAAAAAAATGTTGTTTTTTTTTTTTTTTTTCCGACCACTAAGTGGATCTAAACATTAAGTGTTTCTGAAGTTGGTTTTTCCAGCTTCTGGGCAGCTATAACTTCTGCTGGGATACAACAGAAGCCTTTACTCAGCTCCTGGTAATGTTAGAGCATAAATATTGTAAAGAATGTTTTCTAGGTAGCTCATAGCAGTGCAGTATTTATATTTCGCTCCCATCAGCTCAGGACAGGGTTGACACAAGGTAACTGTTGTTGCTGTTACATTCTCCTGTTCCATCGACCCGACAGAGCCTGGCTGCAGCTCCTGCTGCTAGCAGCAGGACTGATGGACCATCTGCATCGGACCTCCCTCGCTGAGAACTGTGGGTAGAAGTGGAGTGAGACCCCTTTATAGCAGAAAGAAAACATCCCCTTGCTCTGAGAATCAAGGCACTCAGAGAGTTCTCCCAGAAAGAAAGACAAATGAAGTGTGATGTGGTTTCATAAAAAAAAATAAATAAATAAAAATAAAAATAAAAAATCTGTATTTCATACGTCTTATGATCGCCATTATCAGATATTCACAAAGAATTTCTCACTTTGTGTTCCAGAAACTAGCTAGTGTTGGGATGTGTGTGTCGGCTGCAAACGGGGGCCACTGTGACCAAGGGAGTTTCACAGAAGGTATTTCCAGCCTCCTCTAGGCTTCGCATAGACTTCGTGATTACTTAAAAGGACACTAAGGCTAGATTCCCCATCGATGAATAAAATTCTATGCCACTTTCTCCCTGTCCTCTCCTTCCGACCATATAAATGAATACATTGTACTATTAATACTTCCTGTGAGATGCTTTGGAACGGAGATAAATCCTTGGCCGGTAGAGACAGTAAAATGCACGCCATGTGCAGCCGTCATGAGACTACCCTGATTTTCATGGCTTGATTTTTTTTTTTCCCTTGACTTAAAAAAAGAAAGAAAGAAAAAAAAACTGGATGAAAAAGCAACAAAAATAGCTTAAGTTCAGAACTGGTAGCAGGTTGTTTTGATTGTAGCAAATAACCTTGCCAATAACGTACCAGCTCCATTCCCTGTCAGCCTCTCCTTTTCTGCCTTAGCTGGGTATTCAGTTTAGAAATCAAGACACAGAGGTCTGTGAATTTCTGATCCTCACCTCACCCACCTGGCTCCTTACTTCTTTTTCCTTTATAGCCAAGATAGTCTTCCTTCAGCCTTTCTCTCAGGAGGGATGTAAATTTAGAAAAGGCACCCGGAGGTAATTAACCGTCCAGCATGTCTGCCATTGCTTTGATAAAAAGTGTTGGGTGTGGTTTCTCAACAGCCCTTGATAAAATACACTGCTGCTTTCTCATCTGACTTTCCATTGGTCCCCCCACCTCCACACCCCCAACGAGATTGTTTTAATGGCCAGCTTCTGTTTTCAATCAAGGAGGACATTTCTATGGATTTTCTTATTTATTTAATTTTTGCATTTTTCCAATCAGAAACATATTCTGACCCTTTTAAAGGTTATACATAAAGTGTGGAAAGAACGATGAGCGTCTGCAGGAAAACTTTTAGGCAGGTTAAAGTATGTGTGTGCATGCATACGTATGTACCCGTGTGTACTCATGTATGTGTGTATGTACACAGATGTGTGCATGCATGTAGCTTCAGATCCCAATTGTCACCTTCCTTTAGAGGCATGGGTATGACTTATCCATCATTTCTTTACGACTGTAATGACCTATGGTTGAAGAAAAGAGATATAGGATGTCATCTGTTTGGCTCGAATTCTTCATAAGTTACAAAGGAAGAAAAGTTCTTGGGGCTTTGACCAGCATATCGCAGCTCACACAAAACACAGGGTGATGCATTTAGGTTTTATACTGAATTGAACAAGTGAGCCCAAAGTAAAGCTCTGAAGAATTTGTGCCAACTGGATAAGCTACTTAGGGTATGTATGTATGTATGTATGTATGTATGTATGTATGTATGTATGTACATATGTATGTATGTAATATATATATACATATATATGCACATGTGTATGTATGTATACATGTGTGTATGTATGTGTACATATATGTGTATATATGTATGTCTATATGTGTATGTATGAATATATATGGGAGTGTATGTATGTATCTGTGTATTATGTGTGTATGCATGTATATATATGTGTGTATATGTATGTATGCATGTGTATGTATGTATGTATGTATGTAACTCGAAAAAGCCTCTAAGAGTCTCTATATGCTGTGGCCACTGAATAAGCGCTGAAAGGATTCACTGTCCCTTGTCCATTTGTAGAGCCCTGATTTGCTTTGGGAAGGACATCACAATGACTCATCTCCATTGGCTGTGGAATTACAGGATGGTAAGTACATGGCTCCTGCGCTATACTGTATGTAGATGCATCTGTTCCTGAACTTGGGTTCCTGTGTCTGAATTCTCTTCTAGCTAGGCTAGACCTAGACCACACACACACACACAGACACACACACACACACACACACAGACACACACACACACACACACACACACACACACATTATTCCTGTTCTTCATGCAAAAATTTCATTCTGTAGCCAAGGCTGCCCCAGATTTCCTATGTAGCTCATGCTGGTGGCAATCTTTCTGCTCTGGCATTTAGATTTCTGATATTACAGGTATGAGCCACTATACCTTGCAGGTGTCAACATCTTGACCTGTGCCTTACAGATGCTATTCTAATGGTGGTCAGTTTATGTTTATGAACTTCAAATAGCTCTCAGCCAAATTTAGACAATGTGTCATTCTTGACTTTTATCCATAGATTCTGACTCTTGGTTCAGTTTTTATCTTGGGATAATTATCTTCAGAATTCACATCATGGTATATGTGTGATGCAGGCACCATGAGTCCTTCTCCTCATCCCCCCTCCTCCTCCCTCCTCTCCTCCTCCCTTCCCCTCCCCCCTTCCCCTCCCCCCTCCTCCCTTCCCCTCCCCCCTTCCCCCCCCCCCCCCCCCCCCCCCCCCCCCCCCCCCCCCCCCCCCTCCTCCTCCTCCTCCTCCTTCTTCAGACGCCTATAATTTCCCGCATGGCCTGCGTCAACTCAGGCTGGCCACCATTTTTGAGAACCCATACCTTCCATTGGATCTACACACATATGATAGAACTGGCTTATTATGAAAGGCCAGTCCCATTTTCATTCCTCTTGAGACTGGAGATAGAACTCGAGATGCAAATCTGTTTGCTTGAGAAAAGACTCCCCTTTTACTGGGCACCAATCCCTACTGTCATTGTGACCATGCCTACAATAGCAGACACTCTGCATTGTGGCTGTGACCATGCCTAGGCTTACAGATACTACCCACTGTGACTGTGACCTAGGTGAGCAGAAGACATATATCTGAAGCTGTTGACTCTAAACACCTTCATTTTGTCCAACAGTTGCCACCAGCACCCTCATTTCTTGTTTGCAAACCGAAACCCCCAGTTTTCCTCAGAATAGTAGTAAACCAAGTGGTAGAGGATCAATGATCATTTTATAACCCAGTAGTTATAATTAAGATTACCATTGGTAATCCTGTTCTTTCTTTCCACTTCTATCTCTTACTTTACATTTTCCTTGAAGCTCTGTGACATTGTTACCAAATAAAGAAACATCCATTTAGGATTACCAGTAAAGGGATTTGGTTGTACCAAAGTAACCTATTAGGGAAGACTCTTGTTCCGAAGATGGCTATGGATGAGGGACCCAAATACCAGAATGTGGAAGTAAATTCTAGACCCTCGCTGCTCACTCTGCTTTCTGACTCTCTTCCTATAATTAGTTGTGTTCCTCTCTGCCCGGTGACTATGGTTCTTCAGGGTTCAATTTATCCATTTATGAAAGTGTGAGACTGATAGAAACATCTACCTTATAGGATTTCTAACAGAGTTCATTTAATAAAATACACTTAGAACAGAGACTGGCACTCAGTATAACCTAGAAAGACAACTGTTTAATGTAAGGGCATGGTCATCATTAAAGGGGAATTTCTTTTTAATCAACAAACACTCGAGATGCCATTTTTCTTCTGTGAAAGCAACAGTGATAAAAAATGAACAATAGGGTCCATTAATCACTGGTTTACAAGTATACGTTATTAATTCTTCCGGTGTTATGGAGTAGGTACATCACATACCTCTTATCAATTTATTTTCCAACAATATAAAAAAATATTGAGAGATGCACTACTAATCCACCAGCAATGATGCTCCATCTACATATTTTTTTTAATTGAACATTTGTGTAGGGTTAATAAAGGAACCAGACAGAAGGAGATGTCCCATGGTATAATAACATACATTAGAATATTTCTATTTCATCTATAAAATTGCATAAAAATAAGACTGATGTCAAGTTCTGGGGAACTGAGTCATTAAAAATATTTTCCATTTTACTTACTTGATTCTATGTTTTGTGTAAAGGTGTTAGTGGCTATGGGACTACATGTATAAATATCATACTCTTTCTCTCTTTCTGTGTGTGTGTGTTTAGGGTATACTTGCCTATGTATGGCATATGGAGGCCAGTGGTCTATGTTAGACATCTGTCTTTATTTTCCCCTACACACACATACACACACACACACACACACACACACACACACACACAGTTAAGGAAAAAAGTCTTGAATTTGAAAGAGAGCAAGGAAGGACATATGGGAGAGAGTAGATGGAAGAAAGGAAATAGAAAACAATACATTATAGCATAATCTCAAAAATGTAAAGAACTAATATATTTTATAGACACAGGATCTTCCACTTAAATCGTAGCTTGGTCAGATTGGCTAGCCAAAGAGTTCCCAGAATATTCTTTTCTATACCTTGCTTCCGTTGCTGAAATAAAGATGCGTGAGGCCATGCTTGGTTTTTTACCTAGGTGCAGGATCCAAATCAGATGCTCATTTTGTACAATAAGCATTGGAGCCACTGAGCCATCTCCCCAGACAGTAATGTTCTATTTCTATAGAATAAATCGACCGACTTATGATAATAGGAAAACCATGAGATGTATGCATGAGATGTATATCTGGAAGGGTAAAAGCAGACATGGTGATTGCCACATCTGGATTAATGCCTGTCAATGTCTTCACTTTCTGGTTTTTACTGAAGTTATAGGTAACATTTTGTTTTAAAAAAAAATAAGGAAAATAAGAGCTAGGCAGCACATCCTTTAGGTATCAAGGATGATCCTAATTTTATTTCTCTGTAGGTGGCCAAGCTGGAAAATTCTATAAGTGCCAGATGTTTGAGCTTATAGAGATTCCAGAAGAATCTTCCCCCAACCTACTTCCAGCCCCATACGTTAGTATGGAGCTATTTCTATTTGGTGCCAAATATCTGCCCCAAATCATCCTGTATCACTGACATTTTGTCAGATTAATAGAGCTCAAGTGCTGTGAATATGTTGATTTTTATGGCAGACCTCCAGGAAAGCCCTTTTACAGATAAAATGGATAGGATAAATTATGTTTCTCAAAACCCTGATGTTTCTATTTAAAGGTGTCTGTAGGTACTCAGCTCTTTGAAAGCCTTGCACTGCATCCTTTCTTCTCTCCCATCCAAGCCAAGGTTATCCCGAGGGTAGGCACTTTTGGCCCCATCTTGCGGTTTATGAATTCCTTGGCCCACCTGCAAATGCAAAGCATTCCCTTTTCATTCGAATCCTTTCCTCAGTCTAGGAAAACGCTCTGCCTTCTCTGAAGACCTGGATTGATTGGTTAGGGGAATGTAATTCGGTTCTTGTGTTTGTCCTGGGGCAGAGATCAGAAAGCAGTTTCAAACTACACTGGCTCAGGGACTCTGAGTGGTGGAGTTCAGAAGTGCAACAGGAGGACCAGAAAGTCGGGACGGTTTATCCGGTCTCTTCGCTGTATTTCCTCGAGCGTTTTAAAGACAAAAATTGGCCCTCCAAACTTGTAGGATTGGCAGCAGCACTGTCATACGATGTCAATTCTTATCTCTGTCACAATCCTTCTGTTTACTGAAGATAAAGGGCAGTAAATGAAGGTAAGTATCAGTGGTAGAGGCAGGACTTTACTTTGGATATTGGTGTCAGACACAAGTCCAGGTCCAGATATTCATTCCCCCATTTAGCACTGTTATTCATCTGTGAGAAAGTAATGTCCTCACAGACACGTGGATGAACAACAAATATGTGTTCAAATAACACTGTGGCCTCTGAAGCAGGAGAACTTCTATCAAGCCTCAAACTCGAATTTGAGCTTGCTGGTTAGAAGCCATGACAATTCATTGTCTCAAACTTGTCATCATGTCCCTGTGTGGACAATGAAGATAATGGTGATGAGGAAAATGTCAACAATAACAGTAATGGTGACTTCTATCTCAGTGCCATCAGCCAGCTTCAAGATGGGTGAAGCCCCAAACACACATGGCTTCCTGTATGCCAACTGCCACTGTTATCAAGTGGCTTGATAAAAGCAACTTAAGTAATTTCAGGTTTACTCCAGCTTATTCTTCAAGTTATAGTCCACCATGGTGGCAAATTCAAGGCCACAGGAGCTGAAGCAGTTGGTCACTTCACATCTAGTCAGGAAGAAGAGAGAGGCGAGTGCTTGTTGCTTCTTAGTACTCTTTCTCCATTGGTACAGTACAGGATTTGATTTAGGGAATGATGCCGCTCACAGTGGGCAAGTCTTCTCATCTCAGTTAACACAATCAAATCATTTAACACAGGCATACTCAGAGCTTTGTCTCCCAGCTAAGTTGAACATTTGTCAAGTTAGTAATTAATACTGACCCAGCCTCACAAAGTTACCCCTTTCTTTTGTCTCACCCTGATGGTTTTAGTTATCCATCCATCCTAGAATTCAAAGTACAGATCAGATTTCCAGCCCATTTCTCTATTAAATAAATCTCTTCACAGATCTGATAAATAAATTAAAAAAGAGTGTTCTACAACTCAGTAGCATATGAATAAGAGTTTCCAGATTATGGAAATATCTGTGTAAAAAGTTGGCCTAGTGGTCTTTATTCTACTTCTCTGATGTGTTGCTTTTGAGATACATGCCCAAGACTTAGCAAGTTGATCCTCCTTGCTGTAAGAGGAAAGACTGGGGTTTCTGTAACTGACCCAGTGGAGATACCACGTGGGTATCACCGAGCTTTATTTTCCCCATCTTCAACTTTCTATGACAGGTGTCATCTAAATATAGTGGATCAGCTATTCCAGGCATTCCTCAATGACATTATCACTATGATTATTACTGTAATCATCTGTGCCTTAGTCATAGACCCTCTCTCTGATTTACTCTTTGTGTAGACACTGCGATTTTCAGAACTCTTTCCTGGGGTCTGTGTCTAGGGTAGAGGAAGCGGGATGGCAAGATGTGAAGTGAGAAAGATATCAGGTAGACACAGAAATTTATATCCATGGAGCATGCATGCATGCATACGTGTGTGTGTGTGTCTGTGTGTGTGTGTGTGTGTGTGTATGTGTGTGTGTGTGTGTGTGTGTGTACACATGTCTGTGTGTGCATGTGCATGTGCGTAGAAATCATAGATGGATGCTAGGTATCTTCCTTGGCCATTTTCCATTTTTTTTTCTGAGCTATCATCTTCCACTGAACCTGGAGCTCTGTGAGTGATAACTCTGCCTGGTCAGTGAGCTCCAGGAGTTCTCATCTCTCCCTCCTCAGTTCCTCAGCTTAGAGGTAGATATCGCTGCACTCAGAATTTGTGTGTGTGTGTGTGTGTGTGTGTGTGTGTGTGCGCGTGTGTGTGAAGGCTTTGGAGAACCACCTGAACAAGTCTTTATTTCTACACACTGTGCATTTGACCGATTGAACTATCTCCCCAGCTTGCTTGCTTATTTGTTTATTTATTTATTGGATCACATTTAAACTAACTTTACTACATGGGGATGCTGGGGCTAAGCAACGAAGGAATAGGAAAATGTAAAAAGTAAGCGGAGTGTTGATCTGACATTTCCCACCTGCCCACTGTTAGATGTCTCTGCTTGCTTTACAGGTTTTATTTTCGCTACTACGTATACATTGGATATTTTATCTATTTTTACTGGAAACAAGTTCAGAGGCAAACCTGACTTACTTAAATCCCATCTGTATCAAAGGCAGCGTTCGGATCAGAATCTTAGCTGAAACACAGGAAAATAAACAAAAGCTGGCCATGAGAGGTGTAATTCCTGCCCTTGATGGGCTGTAAAGAGATTCACAAAATATACCTAGAAAACTCACCAGCACACAGCATGGGGGAACTTGTAAAGCCCCAAATGGTAGAAATAATCTGAGAAAAAGTTTATATGCATTATTTCTGGAGAATACCTTAACTGCTATTTAGTAAACCATTAGGCCAGCTTGAAGTAAATTTTGAGAGCTAGCGAGTCTCTTCCTGCCTCTCTTTGATAACTTTAAATGAAATATTTGAAAACTAATCATTTTAATGTAAATTTAAAGGGCCAGGTTCTTGAGAAGCATATCATTTTAGATGAATTGAATTTGGGAAATCTTTTTAATGGTGTTGACTTTCCTCAAAACCTTTTCCTTCATAGATAATAAAAGTGAATTTAAACCCATCAAATCTCAGTCGCAAATGCCAAATGAGCTGGCTTTAAATTACTAAGCTTTCAGTGCAACAAAGAATGGGTATATTTACCCAGAATGGAGATGGGAGAGAGAAACAAACATAGTCAGATGCAATTAAGGGGGAAAATTCCACAACCTAAAAATCGTTTGATTTTTCCATGGATAAAGTGGAAATTCTATCTTGTGACATTTGATTCTTGTCCTAATCTAAACAGGCTGTTCCTCTCTAAAAAGAGCAAAAATGTATCAAGGTGACTGGGGTTTCTGCCTTGAATTCCAGTTAAAGCATAGACTTGGAGGGAAGCATGTGGGGTGGGGGGAGATTTGGGTGTTTATGCACAGGTTTGAACAAAGAGCATAGCCTCCTTAAGAGCCATTTAATCCTCCACAAAATGGGGCATGTGGGAGACAAAGGAGCAAATGCATCTGGAAGTGGTCTACTTTCTGGTATCAAAGAAGGGAATAAAACAGTGGTTGTTGTTCATTGTTATTACATTGTTATTTGTTTCAGAATTACCCAGGTAGTTTCAGTATGCACTATGATGAACAGTCAACTCAATTGGACAACTTCAAATAATGAATATGATCTTATTCATTAGTGTGTGTGTGTGTGTATGTGTGTGTGTGTGTGTGTGTGTGCTTATGTGTGTGTCTGTTTGTGTGTATGCTTGTATGTGAGTGTATGTCTATGTGTGTTTGTGTGCGTGTGAGTGTATGTGTGTGTGTACATGGGGAGGCCAGAGAAGGATGTGGGGTGTCTTGTTCTACTACTCCTTTGCTTTATTCCGCGAGGACAGGGTCTCTCACTGATCCTGGAGCTATGCTGGCAGCTAAGTCCCAATAATACTCATGTACGCACTTCCTCCAGCACTGGGGTTATGTAGGTCAGCTGGGATTCTAACACTGCTTTCTACATTTGCATAGCGAGTGCTCTCCTCCAATGAGACACGTCCCCAGTCCCTATTAGGTATTATGCTTTTGAAAGGTGTTTGTTGCATTTTATTATTTTCTGCTTAGGAAATCTGGGTTGGTTGCGCTGTTACAGGCGGGAAGGGTCGCTGCTGGTTGGTCCTAAGATGGACACATGCTCCCAGTTTCTTAGAGGATATTTAGTGGGCTCTGCTCTCCGTGAAGCACCTCTGAAACTTGACAGAGAAATCCTTGAAAGCGGTTCATGGCTCAGCTAACTCTGCTCGAGTACTAGAAAGAAGGCTCCTGCTAACAGAAAAAAGACACATCTGCAGTGCATTTTGATTGCAGTAACAAGAACTAGACAAGTCCTTGGCCCAGTCAATCACTAAAATTGACTTTCCTCTTGTGAAAGTTCAACAGTTTCCATGGGTTCTTGTTTGGTGTTTGAATGGGCATTAAGTAAGCTAAACTTTTGGGCCATCAACGTGCTCAGCGGTGCAGGCTGCAATTTCTACTTCTCCACAAGCACTTTAGACATTTCTTCCGACGGTCAATTTAGAGGATACGTTAATAGAATATCGTTTTCTTTCATCTCCTCTTGCAATGTTTGGGAAAAAGAGTAATTTTGCACCAAAACAAAACAGAAAAACCACCCAACCTAATGTAATTTTCTGGGTTCAACTTTTTTAAAAAAAATCCAAATGCAGTAGTAAATGGACAGGGCCATTTTCACTGGTTTATCTGGAAATATTTTCAGATATTTCTTCCCCATACTCTGCTGTAGCTTCCCAAGGGATGTGAATAAAATAGAAAAGGAAGCCGAGTGCACAGACATCTGAAGGTGAGTCACTCAGAGATGTACAGGCTACCTATAACTGATAATATTTATTCCTCAGCAAGTTTCCCTGCTTTGGCTGGCGGGACTCTGTTGTGAACTGTTTCTACTTTCTCAGAGGAAAGAGGAGAGAGAAATATCTGAGCTATAAAATGTCAAATTGCTTTCCAAACTTGTTCCAATTTCCAACCACATCAAGAAGGGTGTCTGAAAAGACAATCAGCTTTTGTACTAACCAAGTATGTATACAATTATTTATTTATTTTTTTAAAAAAAAATGTTCCTAGGGGCTGCACCATCAAAGGAACACTCAGGGTGATTTTCAGGCTATTTGCCTCGAATGCTTTATAAACTAGATTTTTAGCTACAGTATGTTTGGTTTTTTTTTCCTTCCTTTAAATCTTTGTAAATCAAATAAGCCACAATTCAATTTATGTAGAAAAAAATGTGGAGAGCTGGATATATTTTATCCATTTTCTGGGAATAAGATACTGGTGTCCTCTAGAAGATCAACTGAAGAAGAAATAATCAAAACCGTTCTCTTTTGCCTCTGATAGCCGAAGGGAGGGGGCTGAGACTTGGTGAAGGCTATTTCATCCATTCTGACATTCATAGACTTTTGGAAGAGTCATTTTTTTCCTAACACTAACCAATTTCATTAAGCCTTGTTCTATCTTTCCCTCTCTTCTTTCTTTCTCTTTCTTTTATCCCCTCTTTTCTGCTTCCCCCCGTCTTTTCTTCTCACTGTGTGTTATATCAGAAGTACACTAAGAAGGGCCTGGTGGGATGGCTCATTGGTTGGGACAATTAGGTCACAGTCATGAGGAGCAGATCTCAGATCTCAGTACTCACAAAATAAGCCAAGCATCACGCACACGTTTAAGACTTCAGCTCCAAAGGAAGCAGAGACAGAAGAATCTGGAGGGCTTGGTGGCCTTGAACCCCCAGGTTCAGGTAGAGCCTCTGTCTCAAATACCTACGTGGAGGAGATGGATGGAGGAGGACACCTAGGACCGTTTGTTGGATTCTGCACATATATCCACAGGCACATGCACCTGTGCGTAACTCATATAAAGAATGTAGCATACATAGTTCATGTATCATTTTCTCTCAGGAACTGCCTCCACTACACTGAGTAGAGCATCTCATCTCTGTCTAGGGTGACTGTGTTGCTGCTAATTCATTCTTTCTTCCTTTACCTAATTTAATCCCTTGTTTATTTAATAACCCAAACTTAACTTACTTTTTCATGTGGTACAAACTCTCCAGTGCATTGATGCTATTTCAGCTTCATAAGAGTCAATTGCCTTTGAAGGAAAGTAAGAAAAGGAAAAACCATTCTTTCAGTATTTACCCACCTCTGTAATCTGGTTGCCTGTTTTTCCAGTTACCATCACCCTGGAGGTCAGAGATACTCCTGCAATGTTTTGCTGTTAATACGAGATGACTGTTTACAGATCTGCTGATCTTTTATGTATATGTGTTACTTATATGTTACTTATATGTATATGTGTTTTATATATATATATATATACACACACACAAACACACACCCCTTTAACACTTTGTTTTGTTTTCTGAGTCTGAGTTCACTATGCATAGTGTATATATATATATATATATATATATATATATATATATATATATATATATATAATTTATATGTACATAAATATATATGTATATATAATTTATATATACATAATTTATTATGTATATATAATTTATATATACATAATTTATTATGTATATATATAATTTCTTTTTGGGAAATTTCTACTCTTTAACTATTGGTGCTTGCTTTCTGATTAAGTATCCATGCTGTCAAGTACATTTAAAGAAATGGATTTTCAAGTTTTGGAATTTCCACTGAGTTAATTTTTTGACACTTTGTGTTCTTTCCTCTGTACCCTTCTCCTGGTTAGTTTTATTTTTCTTCAGCTTGATAAAAACTAATTACCTAGGGCTAAGGGAACCTAAACTGAAGAATCCCTTCCAACACATCAGCCTGTGGCCGACTTGTGACTTTCTTCATTGATGATTTATGTTCAGGGCCCCACCCACGGTGGATGGTGCTGTTCTGTGGAGGATGGGCTTGTGTTACGTAAGAAAGGTATCTGAGCAAGTCAGAGGGAGCCCATCAGTCGCTATCACTCCTTCCTTCATGGTCTCTTTATCAGTTCTTGCCTCCTGGTTTCTGCTTTGCATTCCAGCCTTGACTTCCCTGGATGACAGACAGATTGTCACTTGGGAGCCACACCAACTGTTTCTCCCTGTAAGTCAGTTCTGGTCAGCGTATTTATCACATATGAGAAAATAAACTAGAACAGGTCCCCTATCTTCATCAACATGTTTCTCTTGTCCCAGTACATCCTTAAGTAGAACTTCAAGCCCTGAACTACTTGTGGCAATGCTTGTCCACACACATGACTCTCCTTCTCTTGACTTCTTTTGCCACCTAAACTTGAATTGTTTCTTTGCACTATTTTTATTGGTTGGAATATTTTATGAAAAATGAGCTGTGTCAATGAAAGACTCTCTTTAAGATAAAAAATGTGGAGCCGGGCGTGGTGGCGCACGCCTTTAATCCCAGCACTCGGGAGGCAGAGGCAGGCGAATTTCTGAGTTCGACGCCAGCCTGGTCTACAAAGTGAGTTCCAGGACAGCCAGGGGTATACAGAGAAACCCTGTCTCGAAAAACAAACAACAACAACAACAAAAAAAAGTGTCTGCTTCCCAAGGTCTGCAAACCTCCTATTTCTCTTTAGCTGGGGCAAGAACTTGGTTGTTAGAATGCACAAAAGGGGGAGCCAGAAGCAATGAATCGAGTCATGACGAATAACTTAATAGATAATTAGCCTTTATTATGCCCAATTCTAACCCTCCACCATTATCATGACCTTTCAGGTAGGTTCAGCATATACCTGGTTGCGTTGACGTCTGACAAGACTCAGAAACCTAAGCACTGCAGCAATGCAGCGAACCCTGGGGTCCTCCTTTGTCCCTCAGTTTACCTTAATGGTTATTGTAAATCCGTAGCTGGGGTGTCAGGTTGGATGATTCATTTTTGAGTTTGAGCCTCTTCCTGCTTCCATCACCCCCAACTGTTATAGAAAGATCCTCTGACCGCTCTTATTCAGATATAGCACCCTTTGTCAATAATTCCCCCCTGCCCTGACTCCTGCTCAACCCAGGAACTTCTAGTAAGAATGGGACTGCCATTCTGGAGGAGAGCTTGTTCCTTCTGAAGCCCTTCTCAGAAAAGCTTCCTCTCTTCTATCACTCTTCTGCATACCAACTTTCTCTCTTCGTTGTGAGCAAACTCATTTATGGTGTCAGCACACACGGAAAGACCTTTGAGACAGGTACTTAGCTCGCTTCTATGCCTGTTCCCAAGGCCCTTACAGATGAGTTTAAACATTAAAAAGTACACCAGAAAGGAAGGAATTTGGAAGGAAAAAAGGAACAGGAAAATAATGTTCAGGTAGGAGAACTACATGTGATCTTTCAGGGTCATCAAAGAGATTTTATGGCAGTGAGCATTTGATGAACAATTATGAAATAGGAAGCAACTGAATTTCCCTGGAGACGGTAGGATAGAACACTTTAGGCTATAGGAAGAAGTGTGAGCAAAGAAGTTAGTGGGATGACCTTCATAATACACAGAAGATACAAGTTCATTCTTAGGAAGGATTAAGAGATGAAAAAGAAAAGATGAAAAAAATCTGAAGATGTCCTTATGTTCTATTTATACAGTCTGTGCTGTCTGACAGACGCTTTTTAGTGGGTTGAGCAACTTCATAAGTCTGGATTAGTGTCAACAGAAAACAACACTTCTCTCAAGGTCAATCCCATAACACTGGATAATGCTCAGCCCTGAGACTCAGCATATTTAGCTGGCAACTCAGTCTTGGTTGGCAGTACCTGGGTAACTGAGTACCAGGTCATTTTATGTGCAAACTTGACTGAGCCACAGGGTGTCCACATATTTGTTCAAACATTCTCAGGATTGTTTGCTGTGAAAGGGTTTTTGGATGAACTTAATACTTACATTGTTGTGATGGGGAAAATTAGCCACTCTCGTCAAGGTAGGTGGGCCTCATTCAATCAGTCAAAAGTAACATGAAGTGAAAGTTAGTTTTTCCCAATCGAGGGGTCTCTTCCTGCTTTAGTAGCAAATTTTAGCATTTGCATTAGAACAAGAACATGATTCTGTGCATTTTGAAGTTGTCCATCTTAATTAATCATATAATCCCATTCTGCATAATTCATACTGGACACCCTTCAGCTCAGTCAAGTTTTCACATAAAATCATGGAATTAATGCCAACTGAGAGCGGGTTGTCAACTGAATGTACTGAAACTGAGGCTGTTATTGACTGTGATCTGATGAACCTTGACAGAGAATTTCATTTGTGTAGTGATTCTAATCTGTCTCTATCCTCACAGAGGCAAAACCCATCTATACCCTATTATTTCTGTTCTTCTGAAGAACTCTAATATAAACCTTGTAGATTGTTCAGTGAACTTACACTAGCAAAAGTAGAGTCTCTACGTGCCTCTTGGTATGAAAACTAGGGCTTACAAGCTCTACCATTCCTATAATTCACATAAGAGTGCGACACCCCACTCCTGTCAACAAATGACTACCACTTGTCAGACTTTTGGCACCATGGCCCATTGAAAGGAAATGATGGCTTTTACAGGGTCCAGGAAGGGACCTTGTTCCAGCTGTTCACCTGGACCATTTCCGTCCTGAGGCCATATGGTTGGCTATTGAAATTGTTCACTGTACTTGTGTTGGCAAATACTTTGTTTCCCCAAATTGTGTCTAGAGTCATAAATACCTGCATGTAGCTCAGCTCTTAAAAATAGCTCAATGGCATCCCACAAACAGTACCTACTTCCTGCTAAACCAGATGGAGAAGTCGACAGTGCACAGAGCCAGTGTAGAGAGAGTAACAGCAGTGGCTGGAACCCAGCCACTTATGCCAGAGGAGCTGGCAAAGGCCTGCAAATAAAATGTAGTCTAGACCTGGTCAAACCTTCAACGCTTCCAGGAAACTGAGCTTGAAGTGAGGAATTTGGGATTTTATTTTCCCTAGTGGGGAAATACTTACAGATCGTTCAGAGAACGCTGTGATTATGTGTAAAACTAATATTTTTGTTTTTCTTCTTTAAACCCTTTGTATGGCTTTTCCTTTGGGGACTTTCAGTTCAACCTTTATTTTTCTAAGTACATTCATGCAACATACATTACACATATGATGCGTTTAAGGCATTCCGTGAGTGTGTGTTGATCTGTTCTCTTTGCCGTTGGCTATCTCTGAGACTCCAAACCATATCGTTTGGTCACTTGCCTGGACTTCACTCATCTCCTTTTCATTTCTCTGGCTTGATGCTGCTGTGTCCCTTTATCCCTCCAGTCCAAGTGAGCTTGAAATCATGTGTCAACTATTTCCTTTGCATAATGATGGGTTTTGAAGGAAGAATTGGGTTAACGTTTCTCATAGTCAGCAATCGAGAGGCACAACCTCCACTAATGTCAGTTAGTTAGTGTGCTTTATTTATTTATTTATTTATTTATTTATTTATTTATTCACTTATTTATTTATCTAGCTATGAGAGTATATGATGTTGGGGAAGAGTCTGTGTGATCACTTACCTTTCTTTTTAAAAGTAAATTAAATAAGAGGGGATTATTAATAAATTTGAACTGTCTCCATTTGTCATATAGATTTGATGGGAGACACCTGCTTTTCTTGGTCATGTGTTAGAGAAAATGTTAGCCTTTGCATATGTGACTACCCAGAACCTTACAAAAGGAGACAATATAATTTATTTGAGCACTAATCTGACAGGCATATCTGAAGGATTAAAGAAACGAGTGATTATGTCTTGCACGAATAAAACATGTTTTCCATATACTCAATGAATCCAAGAAGCTGAGCAGCTGAAATGATCTTAGGTATAGAGAAATTTCCAAATTAATCAGCGGGCCACACATTTTTGGCCAACATTTAGCAGGAGAGTCATTTTAGGACAGGGGTTGGCAAGCTTGTTCTGTGAAGGGCCAGATAGGAAATATCTTCTGCTTGTGTTGGCCATACAGACTCTTGCAAATACTTGACTCTTCAGTCACAAAACAGGCATAGATTATGCAAAAGCCAAGTAGGGTAGCTAGCTTCTAATAAAGCTTTATTCAAAAACCAGATCTCACATAGCTTAAGCCTAAAACTCTCCTCTGTTATGGTATTAAGTTTAGATTAATAACATGGGAAGCATATGACATCATTCTGAAACATTTATAAATGAAAATAAAATGTAGAGGATGCATATTAGAGATTCTTAGGATGAATACTAAAAGTACAGACCCAGAGAACTAGTCTCAGATCTCGCAGGTTGGCCCAGGAATTCAAGGAGGCTATGCATCTCAAGAGAATATTTTCACAAACTATGCAACTAGCACACCTATAGAGTCACAATAGTGTAGGCTGGCTTGTGGGCTAGTCATCAAACCTAGAGGACAAGATGTGGCTTGAGTGGGCACTTTCACGATTTCTGTTTTTTTCTTTTAATTCATGCTATGATACATTGGCTACAGAATGGGATTGGCATCAGAGAAGTATGGTTTTTTTTTTTTTTATGCAGAAAATGCCCTTGACTCATTAGAAGACCTTTGTTGGTGATGTCAACATCACCTGTAGCATATGGTTACTATCAGGGAAATGAAATAAGGTATGAAAGGCGCCTAGCACCTCTCTGATGCACACTTAGCAGTTGCTGTGTAACTGTATTCAGATATGGTAATCATGCTTTTCTGATTTTGTTCCAGGTCCTAGCAAAAGTCACTGTAGATGACATTAAGGTATGCTGAAAGGTCTAGTCTCTGCCCCAGAAAACAAGTAGCTACCATCAGGGATGGACACCTCCTTTGTTCTTCAATAGTGAGCAAATTCATTCCAAATCAGGTACAGTTGGGATGGATTCTCTGATCGCTCATTCAGCTAGAGAAAGAAAAGTTAGTGCTATGGGTCTGTTACCTGCTTTATAAATGAAACTCTCTACTCTTAGAGAATGTCATGCCTTGCTTGACTCAGAATGGTACCAATCCATTTTCTGCATTCACTTCAAATCTCCCCTACGTTCTTGTAACTCGATCAATTTCTATGCACTCCTCAGGCTGTATTATTGGTGAAGAAAATGAAAATCGATCTAATCGGTGAGCTTCCCAGCCTTTAGGGTATTAAAGACTACTTTGAACTCTTGCTAAAATACCTGTTCAACGCTTGCTGTCTATGGCAACCGGTCCCAGAAGTTTAAAGGTGATAATGCTGCTCCTTCCATACCTCTAGGAAATTCAGACTCCATCTTTCTTGGGTGGGACAGAAGCATATCCACCTTTAAAAAGCATCTCTTTCCTCAGTAGATAAAAGCATGTGTTATAAGCACGGGGACCTGAGTTTGGATCCAGCACCATGTGGTCACTCATGCACCTGTCATCTCGGTGCCGAGGAAAGAGAATGAAGTCTCAAGATTTCTGGAGCTTGCTGACAGTCAGCCTAGATCTAGGTTGTGTGAGAGACCCTGCCTCAAGAAAGCAAAGCGGAGAGTGACAGGGAAGAGCACCCCGTGTCAGACTCTGGCCTCAACCCAGGCACAGGCGTATGCGCATGCGCATGCACCCACCCACACACATGCGCATACTTACCCTTCCCCACATGACACAGGACATGTCCTTCCTCCTTGCTGCCGAAGGTGTCAATTATGATTCAGGATTGACAAGCACTACTTTTCTTACTAGCGTGTTATTGAAAACAGTATGTTTTCTCCTTGTAAATGATATTCTCTCCTTCTATGTGTTAATATTATTAAACACAATATCTATAAAACTCTCAAATGCTAAACTGAAATCAGGTCAAATACTAGGACCTTTAAAAACCTTGTGCTTACGTCAAGCATTGAAGATCAAATACACTAACTTTGTGGTTGCTAGTAAGCCTTCCCAATGTTTGTCTAGCTCCAAAAATCCTTGTATTTGTTTTTTTGGCATCTAAAACCAGTCAGTTCCACAAACCACATTCAGTGCTGATCAAAGGCAATTCTAGGTCACTGAGTAGGATCAGGCTAGCGAGAGTGATTAATCGGATGGCGGCATCCACTCTGAGGAAGGTGGGTATACAATTTAAGAACTGTCAGGCAAGTTTCCATGGTTGAACTTAATCAGATACCTGATTCTAATAGACTTTTTTTTTTCTATTTTTCTTTAGACCCTTTGCAGACACTTAAAGGGCATGGGGGTACATGGGTGACCTGGCAAAGCTAGGAGTAATGCATAGACAGGATATGCCACTTTTGTGAACTGCTTATGGGAGAAGATAAAGCTACCTGTTGATGGAGTTTTCTGGTAATAGCTCTGTGGAAAGAATAATATGGAACTTAGACATAGACTAGGCCAAATAGATTTTGTCACCTTCGCTATGAACTTGGGCTTTTTAGTCAATCTGTCTATATCTATATACTCAATAATAGGTGATAGAAAACAATATGAGCTTCTGTACATTTTGGAGACTATGGAGTGCCAGAGAATGGGGTTACAATGCTTTTTCATCAAATGAGCTGTTTGTGTAACTGTTAGCCACTGCCTTAGCAGGTTGTCATACAAGAGTTGAGTTTTAATAATTAGATTACCATTATTCCACAATTTTGTCAGTACTTTTGTCAAATTTGGCATAAACATGATGAATATTCAAAGACTTAATCTGGTGTTTCTTTTTAATGCAAAGATCTTTGTCTTAAATATTTTCTTAGATAAGTTTATCTATCTTTTTCCCCCAAAGGATATTATTGTAACTCTGAAGGAATTATTTTTATACTTTTTAAATTCTTACAGGACCATTTTCCATGCCTGTAGGGGAAGAAATATCTTTGTCATACTTGATGGACATTTCAACTTACAATTAATTATCGCATGTAACAAAATATAGCCTAATATGAATAGTAACCTTACATGTTATTGAAAACAACCAGGAATTTTATACAGACCCCACATTAATCATTGGTATTTTTATTCCATATTAATACATATTTATGTGCATTAATATATTCTCAGTCTTCAGTATGCATGAAATTGGAACAAATTTGGTGTGTTGGGATCATCTGAAAGCCTTTTATTTGATTCTCTGTAAGATCTTATTATACTAAGATATTAACAAGTTTAATTATACCAAATTATTCTGAATCTGAAGGGAATAATGCTATTTCAGAAGTTTTGAGTTCTCCAGCCTTTTGAGAGAGCTTTTTAAAGAAAGGACTAGTGTACAAAGAAAACTGTATATGTTTTAAATGCATACAATGTATGGACATACACATGCACCTATGATAAGATCAGGGTATGTTCTAACCTATAAAATTCTTTGTTTGCCATTATTGAGTGAGTTTAGAGTAATTTTTAACATGAGATTGGTCCTTTCAAAACAGTATTAAATTCACAATCCTGCATTACCAACTATAGGCACCATGGTGTTTTACAGGCCTCTAGGAGTAATTCACCTTATTATACAACTGAAACCACATTCTCATTTTTAACAACTTTTCATTTTCCCCATCTCCAAACCTTCATCACCACCATTTAGCTTTCTGTCTCTATGAGCCTGTCACCCTCTATGACATATGGCCATTTCTCTACAGTGTAAGGGAAGCAGAAGGACCTGATTCTAGGTGAAATAAGCCTGTCAGAGAGTTACATATGACGTATGATTCTACCAGTGTGGGACTGTGAGAGACAGCCTGGTTTCTGGTTGAGCTAGGTTTAAAACCCTGGGGATCCCCTGCAGATAACTCTGCAAAGAAGGGAGGTGCTTTGCCATGCTGCTAGACACCACGCTCCTGACACGAGGCCTCAGATCTCCATAATTCTGTGGCCATCCGTCATGCAAGGGCAATGCCCCAAACCCCTCCACAGGCAGAGGACATGACCACAGATCACATAGCCTTAAGACAGATCTCCATTTTAAAGAGGTACCTAAAGGCCTGAAGGCCTTAGACAATTAAGCTCTCCTTCCCAGACACTCCTCCCTGCAAAAGGTATTTAACTTCAGGCCACCCTGAGAAAGGGGATATGGTTTTATTCATCACAGCTCTCTGCCATGACAATAAATGTCTTAAAATCATGGACTGTCTCTTCTCAATAGGACCTGCCATGGGGAACAATGGAGCAGGTCTTCCTCTAAAGAGCCATATTTAATCTCCTGCGGGAGGCCTCTCTGTGTGCCCAGCAATGGACTCCACCAAGCCAAGCAGCCTGCCAAGTAAGCTGAGGTCTCTCTCGGCCTAGTGGGACCCAGAGGGAGTTCCCCTCCCGTCCCTTTCCCTTTGGCCCTCTGGCTAGATCCAGTTCACAGGCCCCCACTCTGTTTTCAGCTCTTCCACTACATTCAGTGGCATCTGGGGTGTCCAAGAGTCTGAGAACTAGCTGTCCCCGGCCTCCATGCAGGCTCAGGGACTTGGAGCCAACTCCTCCAGATCCGTGGGACCCTCAGAATGCCCTTCCCCATCCCCAGAGCAGGGTCCTGAGGCTTCACACAGCCCAACGCCTGCCCAGTGATGGAGTGAGAAATGAGCAGTCAAAACTTCCCGCGTATCCTCTTTGACCCAAGCCCCAAGTGGATGTGGGACCCAACCCAATAACCCACATACCAGCCTGCATATGCAGGGTGTTAATAGCATAAACATAACTTCAAGTATATGAAATGTCTCTGTTTCAGACACAATCAGCCTTGACAGAACTGACCTTGGGGGTTGAATAACTATTTGATAGGGAGGGGGATGTCTTGTCTTTGTAGAACAGGTATCAGCATCTCTTCTCTCTCTCTCCATGCCAGTGGCCCCTTCTCCATTGGTGGCTATCCACAATGTCTCCAGGAATGGCTGGGTGTGCCTGAGAATGAACAGTTACAACCCATTAAACACACAGACATACCTTCCTCTCTGGACAGAGTTCCTCATCTGCTTTGCATGACTCATTGAGACAGCCATATAGTAGCCTTTGTCCTGCATAAGTTCATAATCAGAAATGAAGGTGCTCTAGATACTGTGACAAATGGCACACTTGGAGGTGATGGTGCTATTTAGTAAAGGGGAATTTATTTTAAAGTTTGGCCAGAAGCAAAAGAAGGAGAGTTCTGTATATAGGAATGAGTATCCCTAGAATAAGAGCTAACATGTCCATGGAGAGCAACTGATCTGTGAGGGACCCTTGTTTCTGCCATAGATTGTTTCTAAAGCTTCAACTCTGCACCTTGCCTGTCCCATTGTCATTGATGGTAGAATACGACATCGAGCTCAGCTAAAATGTATATGTCATAAGGTCTGAGGCTGGATCTTTCTTGCTCAGTATTCGTAACCCTTGGAGAGTATTGTGATGGTTTCAATAAGTTTGGTATCATAGATTCGTGTGTTTCAGTGCTTGGCCCATAGGGAGTGGTGCTACTGGGAGCTGTTGACTTATTGGATGACGTGTGGCCTTGTTACAGGAAGTGTGTTACTGTAAAGGTGGGGCTTTGAGGTCTTAAATGCTCAAGCTACTCTCAATGTGAAATTAATATTCTTCTGCTTTACTGCCTGTGGGTCAAGATGTACAACTCTCAACTACTCAAGCACCACATCTCAGTGAATGCTGCCATGCTTCCCAACATGATGATAATGGACTAAACCTCTGAAACCATAAGCCAGTCCCAGTGAAATGTTTTCCTTTATAAGAGTTGCTGTGGTCATGCTGTCTCTTCACAGCAATGGAAACCCTAAGACAAGTGTCTATTAGTATTAGTAAATATCTTTTAAATGAGTTGCTAAATAACTTATAAGGAGTTGGGTGTGGTGGTGCATATCTTTAATCACAGCGCTCTGGAGGCACAGGCAGGCAGACCTCAGTAAGTTCAAGGCCAGCCTGGTCTACGAAGTGAGTTCCAAGACAGCCAGGGCTATTACATAGAGAAACCCTGTCTCAGAAAAAAAAAATCAGTCAATCAATAAATTACAAGGTGCCAAAAGATGTGAGGAAAAACATTTATTTTACCACCAACTTTTTGAGTAAGTCATTACATCTTTCTGAATATACTTGTCTGAGAAATGCTGAGTTTCATACAACTTTGAGATCTCAGGGTATCTGGCAAGGTCACAGACTATACTGCATATGGTTGTTGGTAACTGGAGCTATGAATATCTGCATGTAGGACATCCTGTTATCTCTGTTCCACCAACAGTAATTAGAGGAATTGGAGCCATGGTTTTCCCCCACAAAGTATAAGCTTCAGATAGATATGAGGTGAAGAGCAGAGCAAGGCAAGCTTTCATACAGCACTATTCTTTCATTATTTGACATTAGATAATTCATTCTGAAATAAAAAGAAAATGCTGATTAATTGGTACAATTATACAGACAACTAGAGTCTGGATACAGGGGAAAGAATCATGCGCCGAACTGAAGAAGATATCTATTCACACACAGAAAACGGTATCTTTAGGCCTTTACATTTAGATCATAAACTAATTACCAAAGTTTCCTGTAGGATGTATCTATGCAAAGATTAATTTCAAAAGACAGTATTCAACTAAGAGTGAAGCTATTGGTGAATAAAAAAGAAATCAACAGAGATATAGTGATAAAGTAAGAATCTCCAAAAGAATATATAATAATAGGAATTCACCCCTCATCCAGAGGATATGCAAGCAAAACTCCTTTCACCTGAAGTCTAGTTACCACCCACATAAATTGGTCAGTAAAAGTGACTACGATTTTACACCTCTGAAACTTGGAAAGGTAGAATGCAAATGGATTGGGAAAAAAAAAAGCCTATCCTCTCAGGACAAATCCAGATGTGGAAACAACTGTTTCAGGTTACCCACCCATTCTGACCTAACCCTGGCTCCGGAGATACTGTGAAAAAGAATTTACTGTTGGGGCAAGATTTACTGGGCAATACTTAGGGTTTTCTGTGGGAGGTTAGGAAATGCGTAAGCTTTTGAAAATTATCACAAATTTTAAATTAGGAAAAATTTGGTTGATGACAGACACGGAAGATCTGGCAGCTCACAGTGGCTGTGAAGAAGGCATGAGCAGGCTTCACGGCCATAATTAGCACCCTGTAAGGCACTTTGTGGGGGTTCGTATAGCAGTCCCAGAGAATCAGAGAACCAAATCAGGGCAGTGAGTAGAGCCAGCAAGGAGAAATGACTACAGAGTTTTTAGGGTGTTAAGTATAGGGGACAAAACGGTCAAGCTAGGTCATGGGACCTAGCACCAGGGTAGATTTGGGGATAAAAGGTCACTCAGAGGAGGCCACAGTACTGGGCTGACTGTTCCAACATGAAACTGGAAGAGAAACGAAACAAAGACAAACAAAATACAGCTTCAAAACACTCTAGATGTAAGAGATATGGAGAAAAGAGGGGATCCTAAGCTGGAGGGCAGGATCTGATTAAGAGCTCACTTAGTCTAGATCTTGGCATGGTGAAGAGAAAAGTTTGTGAGTTGAAGAGACCAGGTTGAGTAGAATCCAATCTGGTAAGCAGACTGGCTACCCCAGAGGTAATGGACCTGCTGAAATTGTTTCATTCATGAAGAATGAAAATCTGCTGAATTTTTACCTTCTCCCATGATGGGGTCTTCAATGATAAACATTCACATGGGATTTTACTTGCTTTTGGGAGACATACTTCATGTGCAATGAAGCAGAAGTCTCAACAATTATTAAATAACAAGATGTTATAGAACCCTGAGCAGGAGCAAATTGCCAACTCATGGCATTCCCTGAAGCCAGTTTAGAGTAAATGTCACCAGCCTGACTCTGGAGAAGTGGGTGAATTAAACTGAGGAGGGGTAGGAAGGTGTGAGATAGGCAAAGGTGAACTTTTGGAGAGCATAGCGTGTGTGTGTGTGTGTGTGTGTGTGTGTGTGTGTGTGTGTGTGTGTGTGTGTGTGTAGAAGGATGGGAAAGACTAAGATCTATTGAGCATTTGGAATTTAAGTTCAAGAAGATATGAAACGGAAATTGCCAGTTTCTTTAACACCTCAGTTGTGTCATATGATGTTTTTCTGGAAGCTGTCTTGTGAGAGGGCATGTATGTGATGTTCTGCTGAAAACGGACATTTGAGAGGGATCATGATGGTTAGAAAGAATGTAAATTGAACCAACAAACAGTGAAAAATCCCACAATGCTGCAATTCTTCACTGGTTTCCTCTGGTCTTCACTGGTCTAGCTTCTTTACTGGCCTTTACTAATCTTCAATGACCTTCACTTTGTAGAAAGAAAAGGGCCAACGAACTCCTCATGGTGTTGCAGCTGATTCTGGCCGCTTTTGATGACTCCTGCTGACGCCTCTGTGGAGCCTTGCTGTTTCTGCTGCTTTGTGCTGCTGTTACTGATAGGTGTTTGCTATTGAACTGGACTGCTGGAATCCTGACAACAAAGAGCAGAATCACCCCAAGGAACTATTTCACCTTACAGGTCCACCAACACCTTTTCCTATTAACCTTCTTTCTCTCCTGCCTCCGGTTGGCGGGCTAGAAGAAAGGTTGCAGCGTTTCATAACTATAAGTAAAATAGGTTTTGAAAAAAAAATCCAAGCTTTCAGTGACATGACTGGAAGGAGGGAAAGAGAAAGACATAGAGGACATTGCTAATTCATTAGAAGAAGTTGGGAATTTATGCTTTGGTAGGTGCTAGGATGGGTGATAATTATCATTCTTTTGATGAAGTGACTGAAGACCATGGAGGGGACAATATTGAGGTTGAAAAATAGAACAAAGAGAAGTGTGCCACTTTGGGTAGTGGTCACCCAATGTTAATGCTCAAAGTAAAAGAATGGGGATGAGATGAAATTTAGATAAGGACACAGGAGGTGGAGTGACCAAAAGGATTCATGGGGTGTGGGTGAGTACAAAGTTGACTTTGTAATGCTTTTGTTCCCAGGTAGTCCTATGGTATCCACAGTCAGGAAGCAGAGAGTTGAATGCAAGTACTGAGTCTACCTTCTTTTTATTACATTTTATTCTATCTAGGGCCCCACAATATCGGGTGGTTCTACCCATATCCAAAGGGGATCTTCCATTCACTGTTATATGTCTTCGTAGATGGCCACACAAATATAACCAGAAGTATGTTTCTATGGTGATTTTAAATCTACTCAGGTTGATGATGGTTAACCATCACCATGCCATCCTTTGTCAAATTGGCATCCAAACATCACAATAAATCACAATATCCCTGACACATCTCATTTTTATTTCATAAAGCCTTTAGCCCCCCTCTTAAAGTCCCCATGGTCTGTAACAATCCCAACGCTTCAAAAATCTGGAGCGAAAATTCATTCCCAAGACGGAAGACACATTGTGAGCCACATAAAAATATTACATCCAATACTGCATACAATGGCACAAAATAAACATTTCCACTCCTAAAGGGAAGAATGAAGGAACAGCAAGTTCAGGTGGCAAGAGAGAAGAAAAACAAAAACCAAAACCTATCAAGGTAAACTCAAAATCCAGAAGCTTTCCTGTCTCCAACATCCAGGACTCTCGGTGGCACAGGCTAGGCTAAGGCAGCCCTCAGTAGCCTCACAGAGGTGGGCCATCTGCTTGCAGAACCTATTTCTCTGGGCAGCTCTTGCTGAGAGCTGAAGGCTTACTCATCAAATGTCCTGTGACCATGGCATCTCTCTGGGGGCTCCATTCAAACTCAAGTTTCATCTTCTCAGTTTGATGAGGTTAATCCCCTCTGAGGTCCACCATACTGGGAATCTAATTCCTTGCTCACTTCCTGATCTCAGCAGCTGCCTGAAACTTCTTCTCAAGGCTCTATCATACCCCCTTCCCACTCTTGCTTGTTTCAGGCCAGCACTGTGTGGTCAGTGCTACAATGTTCTGCTGCTGGCTCAAGAGATAGCCTGGTCCCCTTCCAGCAGAGCTAGCTACCATGAGTTTTATGTCCTCTCTGGTGACTGAACCTTGAAAGACACTTCCTTAGGCAGTTTTTTTTTTTTTTTTTGGTTTTGTTTGTTAAAAAAGCTATACCATTCAGCAGCACTCTTAGTTTAGACATACCCCTTTTATGTTCTTACTTTGTATTAATATTTTTGGTGATACTATAATAAAATATGTCAAGCTGTCTGGATTGAAATAAAGAATTTTTTCTTCTGGTATAATTGTGGAAGCAAGACGTTCAACATGGAGGATTCAGAGGAGGTCTTTCTTGAGATCGTGAGAGAATTATGTTACATGACTCTCAGCTACTGGCAGGTGCCATTATCCCTCATTCTCTCACTTAGAGATACACCAACCACTTCAGGGTCAATCCGCACATGCACGTGACTGACTTCCATACAGGCTGCCATGCTTGCCCACGATCCTTTCTGCTCTTGGGCTTTTGAAAGCATGTCTGCACCCTCTGTCCCTGTTGTAACCTGGCTAATCCCTTTAAGACCTTTAGACTTTTGCTTAGAATGGTTCTGTCTGGGCTTCTGTCTTGTTGCCTCTGGTTGTGAGGACACCAGTCACATTGGATTAAAATCCCAGTTGACTTCAGCTTTACTTCATCTTAACCAGCAATATCTGGAACATGGCTGTTTCCAAACAAATTCATACTCTAAGGTCATGGGTAGGACATGCAGCTGAAGAGAGGGAAGACTCCTCTTTCTAGTGTGGAAAGGCTCATGTGGGGGACTCCGCATAGTTGAGGAAGGGGCTAGCTAACTAACACAGATCAACAGAAACTTTTAAAACTACTACCCAAGATAGATCGTGAAAGAGTAGATGAATATATGGATGAAATAAATCACGGGGTTGAGTATGGAAGACCCATGTAACATGTCAGATGGTAAAACATATACCTAGGTGAGAAAGGTAGATCAGACGTTAAGAGCAGTTGTTGCTCTTCTAGAAGACTTTAGTTCAATTCCTGGCAAGTACATGGTAGCTCAAAACTGTCTGTAACTCTAGATCCAGGGAATCTGGCACCCTCTTGGAACCTCCTTGGGCACTAGGTATGCACATAGTCCACAGTCAAGTATTCAGGCAAAGCACTCAGACACATAGAATAAAGATAAGGTTTTAGAGACAAACAAGCAAGCATATATGTAATGGTGTTCTAGAAAGAAGAAACAGGAAACAAAGAAATGTCAGAAGCAACACTGGCTGACAACTTTCCAGCATGCATTCAAGAAGCTCAGCCATGTGCATGTGTGGGTTGACCTTGATTGGTATATCTCTAAGTGAGAGAAAACATAAAGAATAAACTGTTAAACAGGAAAAGAAACACACAGGAGAGAGAGAGAGAGAGAGAGAGAGAGAGAGAGAGAGAGAGAGAGAGAGAGAGATCAAAATAAAAAGAGATCATGAAAACAATTCCAAGACAAATGCGATCTTATAAATACTACAGAAACCTAAGAAAGCAAAATTTCATCACCAGTCACAGAAATAAGAAAACAAAGATGCTTCATTCTTAAAGCACTGGCAAGCAATAATGTTGTTGACCTAGAATTTCCTTCTACTCTCTCTGTCTCTGTCTATCTCTCTCTCTCTTTCTCAGTCTCTCTCATTTCTGCATGTGTGTGTGTGTGTGTGTGTGTGTGTTACATGTGTTTGTGGGTACAATTGTCCATGCATACACATCCACAGACCAAAGCAGGATACCAGGTCCCATTTTCTCTCTGCTTCAATACCTTGAGTCAGGGTCTCTGGCTCAGCTGACCTGGGAATTCACTGCTTTGGTTATAATGACTAGCCAGCAAGCTCTTAGGATCTTCTTGTCTTCATGCTGGAGTTAAAGACATGCACAGCCATGTCTGAAGTTTTACATGCGTGCAGAGCAAACACACTGACCTACTGACCCATCTCCTTAGTTCCAACCCAGAATTCCTTGTCTAACAGAATCTTCCTAATATAAGAGGAAACACCCCCCTCATACCATGAACCAGAAGAACTAGTTACCAGTACGATAAAAATGTTAAATTGTCTTAGATCAGAAGTAATATAATACCAGTCAGAAACACTAACCCGTACAAAGAAATGAAATGAGCAAGAGTAATGAAGGTAAGCGTACAATTCAGTAGTTGTTACATTAAATTACTATAACAGGCCGAAGAAAAATGAGTATTGATATATTTTAGGCTTTAGCAAAACGATAAAACAACAGATGGGAGAGGTGAATTAGAAGTACTTAACTGTAAGGTAAATAAACTGTAAGTAAGTGTATTATATTACTCGAAGGTAGACATATATTGTAAACTCTGAGACTAAATAGGAAATGAAATGTGTTTGATAAAATTCAACATTTGTTTTTGATTAGGAGGAAGAAAAATAGCTTACAGTAAGCTTGGTATAGTAGAGAACTTCCTTCAACTGATATAGGGCACATAAAAAAAAAATCTATAGTCAACAATCATGCCTAAGGCTGAGCTGTATATTAAAAGTAATAAATTTTTCTGCATGTATGTTAAGAAACCAATTGTATAATGAGTTATCTTTGCTAAAGAAGGCAAATCATTATATATCACCATAACAAATAATATCAAGACTATTGGAATTTCAAATGCCCTGCAGGTCCTCCTTTGTAAACACACATAGTACTCCTCAACATTGCCCAAGCTAGGACCAAACAAGTCCTTCACTGTCAATGTCAACCTGGCCCAGTAACACACTTCCTCCAATAGGGCCACACCACCTAATCTTTTTAATCCTATTAAAGAGTTCACCTATATTAGCATATGGGTGTCATTTTGTTTAAACCACCACAAAGCTCATTTTTTTGTGTTTGTGCTTCGTCTTGAAGATTATTAAGTCCATCTTTGCACCTTGGTCTTAATTGTCAACTTGAGGAAATCTAGAATCACTTGAGAGACATGTCTCTGAATATGTCTGGGGTGGGTGTTATTGTGATTATATTATTTGAAGTGTGAAGATTTGACCACTGTGGGCAGCACCATTCCCTGGTTAGAACATCCTGGACTGTATAAAAGTAGAGGAAGAGAGCTGAGCCCTCTATCCCATTTATCTATGGATAGAACTATGTCCTGTTTCCTCAAGCTTCTGCCTATGATTTCCCTGACATAATGGACTGTAACCTGGAATTGTGAGCTGACCAAACTCTTTCCCTCTTAAATTGCTTTTGTTAGGGTATTTTATCAGAGCAATTGGGAAAATAACTAAGATTTTATCTTACTTGGCCCACTCAGCATACAGCTCCACGCTAATTGACTTGAGACACTTCACACTCACTTTGTTCCTTTCTTATGAAATCAGTGAAAGGATTTCCTGCTTTCTTGTGGTTGTTCTCTGTCTATAGGGTAGGGTGTAGATGTAGCAAATTTTCCTTCCATTCTCTTCAAATACCAGCAGGGACCCAGGCTTTGTTTATAATCTTTTAGTTCACTATAATCTCCCTGTCCCTAAGAGTCTGAGAACTGCTCCTTGGGGAACTGGGAGGTAAATCTGAGGGACAGTGTGAAGTTTAGCTTCCTTCAAAATTATTCATCCCTTCTAATTTATTTGTTTACTATTTATATAGTAATAATTTGTCTCCTGCTTCTCCAGTGTGTGTGTGTGTGTGTGTGTGTGTGTGTGTGTGTGTGTGTGTGTGTAGGTGTGGTATATGTGCACATGACTATGAAGCTATGTGCCAAATATGAGCACATAGAAGCTAAACGAGGATGTCAGGTCTCCTATTCCACTTCATCATATTAAGACGTGCTCTCTCACTGAACCTTGATTTACGTTGGTGGCCAGGGAGGTCCAGGGATCCCCCTGTTTTTGTCCACAAGAGCTCTAGATTTAAAGGCATTAGTGGCCAACCTGAGATATCTTTTTTGTGGATACTGGGAATTTGAACTTCGGTTTTCATGTTTGCACAGCAAGCGCTCTTATTGTCTGAGGTCTCTCTCCACGTACCTACCCCTTCAGATTATTCATTAAAATGACTCGGTAAGTGAAAGCCACTTCTAGCTGTACATGATCTTGGTTTTCTGTCCAACTAATTAGCCATGCTAATGCAACCACCAAGAGTCCATTTTTTTTTGATAGAACGTAGTCTAAATGTAAAACAAAATAAAACTTATAGAATAACGGCATGATAAAATGTTTCCACACTCTTCACATAGGCAAATACTTTTTTAAGTCAGGACCTCCCCCATTTTCATCCTTAAAAGGAGAAACATGCAGATAAATAGGACTGCCTCAAGGATTTAGGCCAGGCATACTGGTGTACCCCTTTAATCCTATCACTCAGGAGGAAGAGGCAGGCAGGCCTCTACCTGTAAGTTCAAGGCCAGCCTGGTCTACATGAATTCCAGGCCAGCTATGACTACAAGGGACCCACCCCAAACAAACAAAAATGAATTTATGATTAGTAAGATGGCTCAAGACATCTTCAACCAAGCCTGATTATCTGAGTTGCATCTCTGAGCCCCAAGAGATAGAAGGGGAAAAAAACCAACCCCCTCAAGTTGTCTGTCAATCTCCATACACTTGTCAAGGCAAATGTAACCACCAAACAAATACACAAAGATGCAATTAAAAAAAAAACCCTATTCATTCAAAATGAATGGATAAGAGAATGAAAGCAATTGTCAATAGAGAAATGGCCAGAAGTATGAATAGTATGAACTCTGTTCTCTAATCTAAATGCTTTATTTGTATCCTATTTTATAGTTTATATTAAACATGTTCACTTATATCATATTAAGAAAAAATAATTTCATTATCTAGTCAGGTTACTGTACACCGGTACTCCCAGCACTTGTGAGAGAGGCAGAACTGGAAATACAGTCAGAAGTCCAAAGGTAGCCTCACCTACATAGAGAGTTAAAAGCCAGCCCAAGTTATTCTATACACTATCTCAGATGAAGTAACAGAGAAAGCAAGGATTTTTTTAAAAGGAGGATATTAAAAGTAGGATGCACTATGCCAAAATCTTATTTTATAACAACAAAAAAAAAAACTCTTAAAGTACATGCTCAAAATCTGTGTTTATACATATTCAACCAAAGACATGTATAAAAATTTCTGGTAGAAGAGTGGATTAATAAAGTTGTGGTATATGTGAGCATTAGAAAATCACTTTGTTATAGACAAATACTACTGTGATAATCATGTCCACAAAAGGATGACAAATGTGGAAGAGGTTACGTTAGATGACTATGTTTATATAAAATTAAAATCCAGGAAAGTATAATCTACGTTGTTTATCTCAGGACAATTTGTGCCATTAGTCGTGGCTGAAAGAAGAGGTCCAAAATTCTGTCCATGTGACAGATCCTCTGTAATATCTCAGTCAGACTTCCATCTCCACTTCTGTCTCTATCTTTCTGTAATCTCAAGAACACGTACAATGACAAGATTACAAGAAGGCTGTAAGGAAGGTTAGGCGGATGCAGAAGAAATCAGACTCAAGAGAAATGTAGAGGAGCTGGAGGGGGGTATCAGTGGTTGTTGAACAAGCATGAGGACCTGAGTTTGGTTCCCCCCCCCCCAGGACTCATGAAAAAAGGTGGGTATAGCATCAGACACCTATAAGACAGTGCTGGAGGACGGACAGAGATAGGAAGATCCATCTGGAACATTGGCTAGCCACTCTAGCCAAAATGGCAGTCTCTGGGTTCAGTATGAGACCTCAAAATGTAAGATGGAGGCTTATAGAAGAAGTCAATGTGCCTCTTGCATGCACAACTGACTGAATCTGCAAACACACAAGGACACACACGTGTATGTGTGCACAAGAGATGGAGAGGAAGGGACGAATGGGCAAGGGTTACTTTCTAGGGAAACAAAATGCAACATACATCCTAATAGCATAAAAAGCAATATGGAAAAAGAACACATTCACTGATTAGATTTCATGGTAACTGAAACAAATTAAATAATGATCTGGATAATATTAATCTGTAGTGCCTTTGCCTCTTTCAATTCTTAGAATTCTCCAATGGAATATTTTTTTCTTGGAGTCAGTCTTAGACCTTCAGACCTCACCAAAGAAGCATTTAAAGTGGATGGGCACAATTTTGTTTCTATCAGAGCCAAATTCACATATTAATTGATATCCCAGACCATTTATTATTATTATTATTATTATTATTATTATTATTATTATTATTATTATTATTTTCCATGTGCAGTGGGAAGAAAGCACATATGTTCTAAGTTCAATCTTGGGAATGGGATGCCTGGAGTTCCTGAAGTCATTCTTCACCCTCTGCATCCTAAATCCTTCCCCCGTCCCTCCTGACTGCACATGTGCAGGGGAACATTTGCTGCAAGGTGCCTCTAACATGAGCCTCAGCTCACATCCTTTCTGTGAGTTCCAGAAATACAAATTAGCCAGAGTTGGCAGAAGATTAGGGACAGCTCTTTAAGCAGTCTTTCATTTTGCAGTTCTATTTTTCCATTCATCTTGCCAAGAGCATTTCTCTGTCCAGAAGTTTCTCCTCTTTTCTCATGTTAGTTTCCTTTCCCCTCGTAGATCCAACTGTGTCTTCAGTGATGTCTCTTTGCATTTCTTATCCCTCACATGTTCTTACATCTTTTTTTCATCTTTATATTCCATCTCTTATTTTTGAAATCTTGGCTGGGAGCAAAAATGATGTTTGTCATTTAAGACTAGTCTATGAGGTAGATAAATAACCTGATTTGTTAAATAAACTTCATCTATTACTTAGGCTTTTTTTTTTTTTAATCCCACAGGTTAAAGATGTGGGATAACATAGAATCCATTACCAAATTTCGATCACATATCTTATTGATAATTGTAATGTCCTTTTCTCATAAGGCAAAGAACCATTTGTAAGAAGTTATAGCTATATTCCACTTTTATCTGTTTTAAAAGTCTCAATGCCCCTTGAATATACTATAACAATGTCTGCATATAGTAACCTTCACTGATACAAGTATATTATTTTCCAAATCCCTAATGTGAATAGCGAAGCTCTAGTAGAATTCTTCTGTTGGCCAATCCCTTCTTTGGATCTCTGAGTATCTGGCTTTCCTCTTGTTGAAAACATAATATAGGAATCTTAACCTTCCTAGAATCATGAGGAGAAAAGCCAGAGCCCATCAAACCCTGACTTTCCATTGTCCCCATTTCCTTCTGAGCTTGCCGTAAGAGGTCTTGATTTTTTTCTTGTTTACAATTTCCAAGCTTTGAAAGTCTCTTTATTATCAAAGGCCCCACCATTTACGCACAGGAAGGATGACTGCACAGCCCTGGGGTCTGTGGTTAACCTGCATTATTTGGGTATGTCCAGGGAAGGAGGGAAGACTGGCGGTTTGGGTCCAGTGGAAACCCTGTCTAGTGACCCGGAACTTGGATGGTTGGTTGTGATATTGTGTATCATTAGCTTAAATCCTAAAGTTGAAACATTGTAAAAACACTACCTTTTCCAGTCTTCTATGAAGTTTGTATATCCTTTTCTCACCATTAAGGCATCTTTATAGTTGATCTTCTTAGGTACAGTTGCAGATGCACTTTTTTCTTAACTTTAAAACAAGTATACTCATGAACTGACTAACTTCAGAAACATCTTTCCCCATCTTGAGTGCTGTTTTCAGTGTGTTAGAAGAGAGGAAACTTGTGGAGAAAGATGTCCCAAAAGATTGCCACTCAATGCCCATCTCCCCTTCAATGTTCTATTGCAATACCAGGACACAATTCAATGATAAAGTCTATAAATGGGGGAGCCAGTTGGGATGGCCCATCTATCATGTTTTAAATATGGATTAGTTATTGATATCATTTTTAAATCTGGACATGTTAGTGGCCCAGAAATACAGGAAACTGTTAGGGTTGAGATTAGAGTTGTTTCCATTTGACTGCCAAAGGCTTTTTATCTGTCTTCTAGGAAGCACACTTTGCTAAGACCATGATACTGTCATAATTGTTAGGTCAGAGAACCTCTAAATTCTGTTTTCTTTCTCCCAGGAATCAGAATACACAGCCTCTTCAGTCTCTTTCTCTGGAAAGACAGTTACCAAGGTGTGTGGTCTTTCTGCTGCCCGAGTTCTTCTTTTTCCTAAGTTCTGCCTTTTCCTTCCCAAGACAGATCTAAGGTGACCCTGACTTAAAACTTTACTCTTATGTGATTTATAACACTTAGGCTAGGTCAGGTGATGTTAAAAGCCCTTCTCCTCTCATGCAGGAAAACCTATTGAGGCAAGCAACCTCTCACTGTCTTTTGGAACTAAAGAGTCTGTCTCTCCCATCAGGGTCCCATTATGACTGCCCCTGACTATGATACTCACTCCCCTGATACAGTTCTCATCTGAAGGGTAATATATCTTCACTTTCCTTTCTTTGAGCCTGCCATCTTTTTTTAAAAAAAATATACTTTGTTGTTGTTTTTTTTTTTTTTTACTTTGTGTATATGCATTTGTGCCTGTGTAAGTTTATGTATACCATATGCATGCAGGAGCCCATGGAGGGCATCAGATTCCAGATCACTTGGAACTAGAGTTGGAGGCAGTTGTGAGCTTCTGTGTGGGTACTGGGAGGCAAACTCAACTCTACAAAGGTAGTATATTTTCTTCAGTGATGAGAAATCTCTCTGTCCCCAGAGCTGCCGTTTTCTCAAGTCAATGCAATAATGCCACTTGAGCTTCATTTCCCTAAAAAAATAACTCTTAGAGAAGATGTCAAATTCTCTGCCTAAATTCTGTCTATGAGGAAGAGGAGAAAAGAAACTTACATCACTCCCTTTGCTGTAGTGAAATGTTAGGATGGTAATCGAGGTCTTTATCCCTTCCAGCTTGGCCTTGAGACTAGATTGAAGCAACACATGACTTCTTTCTCAAGACAACACTGAAACTTAAGATGAAACGGTTTGGTGTGTAACTGTTACTAGGGTGGACCTGAGGGGTTAGGCTAGACAACGAAGCAGATGAAAACCACTGCTTGGATAGAGATTAGCTTCATTCTGCTTCGTTAATGTGCTCTGTTCTTAACGTTTTCCAGCCTTCCTAACCTCGATCTTCCAAACGGACAAAATCAATTCTCCACTTGAAGTTGGGGTGATAGTTGAAAGGGTTCACATTGTCAGGATGAGGATCTATTTCAGATACTATGAGAAAACAAACAACAAACAAACAAACAAGCCGAACACTCCTGTGACACCTATGCTGCTGAGGAGGGAGAGACAAGACACTCTCTGAGGACTGCTGCCCAGTTAGTCTAGTTGAATTGCTGATGTAGATAGCTGCTTTAGTGAAAGACCCTATTTTGGAAATGAAAGAGAGTAATAGAAGAAAACATTTGATGTTGACTGATGCCTTCATGTGTGCGCATATGCGCGCACACTCGCGTGCGCGTGCACACACACATACACACACACACATGTACACTCTAGAATATATGCATAAGCCTACCACATACACCCATGTCCACTGAGTGAGAGATCCAAAAACATGCATCATTTAATGATTCCAATTTTGACAATTTTTTTTACTTAGAACAAAGCCATGTGAAACTTTTTAATGGTAGGTCTATCATTCAGTTTTACACTAGTATTTTAAATACTGTCCTTTCTCATTCACTAAATCTGTTTCTATATACTGTACCATCCAACTCTTAAATCCCTGTAAGAAAGTCCAAGAAAACAGCTGATGTTATTTTACAAGTAGACGCATTAGGTTTCAAGATGTGGCATTCACACGCCCAAGGTTGCTTACGTGTAAAATGGTGAGCTATGAATTGTAGGTTAACATATTTTCAGTATAAATTATTCTGATGATTTCAAGTTAGAAGCTGTAAGTACATCTTTTAAAATATCCACATACTCTCTTCTTATTCATCCCTTGCTCTTAGGGGTGGGAAGAGGAAATTTAAATCTTCTTGGCCTAAGTTGGTAATCATGTACATTACCTGCAGTTAATCACAAAACAAAACAAAACAAAGCTAACCAAAAAACAATAGTTACTCTCCACAACTGAACTGATTTAAGACGTAACACGGGGAAGGGAAAATGTGGGGCTATCCTGACAGATAACTTTGTTTGCCAACCTACAGGCGGATCAGGATCTGAGAGGCTTAGTCATAAACTCCTGGAAAATGAAAAGAATGATTCCAATTGGAAATTTAAAAAAGAAAGAACGAAAGAAAGAAAGAAAGAAAGAAAGAAAGAAAGAAAGAAAGAAAGAAAGAAAGAAAGGAAGGAAGGAAGAAAGGAAGGAAGAAAGACAGGCAGACAGACTTGAAAGTAGGCCACTACAGATCATTCTCATGCTACAAATAACAAAATTTAACAATGAGACTCGAATTCACCAGACTCTAGGTATACTTTCTAAGATATCTAAAAATAAAACCCCTGTTGTTGTCAGTGGTAGAAAATTTCTATATAACCTGACAGATTTCAAATGATCTTGCTGAGTTTACAGCAATTAAAAGCCACTGAAATCCACGGGACTGCAATATAAACACAGGTATATAAACATGCATGCATTAAATGTCTTCACCAGTGACCAAAATGTTAAATCCATTTTATGAGAAGTTGGTTTTCCAGCCATCAAGTGGCTGTAAGATTGTAAATGTTAAATGTTTTTACAGGTTGCTGCCTTCCCAGCTGCTGAGACATTTAACTAACTCTCTCTCTCTCTCTCTCTCTCTCTCTCTCTCTCTCTCTCTCTCTCTCTCTCTCTGACATACTTGCTTTTCCAGCTGGTAAGCCTTTCTGTACATTTTTATGAAATTTTTTTCCCTTTTCCTCTTCCTTGCTAAATCTATTTATATTTTACACACGAAAGCAAGTGCAAAATTATCTTGGCATCATCTAACTTTTATTTTTATTGAATTTTTTAAAAAAATACAAATAAAAATTCCATCCCCATTTCAGTGCCTTTCAGAAAGTAGGGGCCCTGGCTATAATGAATCCAAGATGAACATTACACGTTCATTTCAGAATTTAGATACCACAAATGCAACCTCATTGTGGTATGTTTGGTGGAGATGATGTCCTTGTGGTATTTCCATCGGAAATATTGCACTTGTGGTATTTTTCAATGGAAAAACCATTACTGTATCATTACTGAGTACTGCAGGAAACACTGGCTGGAAGCTTCTAAAGAATGGCCAAGGGAAGCAGAGGGGAGCTGATGGACTGAGGTAAATTCAAGCAGCAATGGGCTCGCAGCAGGGTGCTGATGATGTTTTATTTGGCAATTGAAAGCTAAGTCTCTCATTACACTATCTACATGTCTGTCTGTCTGTCTGTCTGTCTGTCTGTCTGTCTGTCTGTCTGTCTGTCTTTCTGTTTGCCTATCTATCTATCTATCTATCTATCTATCTATCTATCTATCTATCTATCTATCTATCTATCTATCTATCTACATATCTACCTGTCTGCCTATATATCTAGCTGTCTATATATCTGTCTGTCTGAATTCCTATCTACCTATCTATGGATAGAAAGGAGAAATTCCAATTAGTAACTGATTTATGACAGCCCAAAAGCCTAATGTGAATGAGATATAAGACATACACAGAAATACAAGAAGGAAAGTAAAATTGAAAATATCAAGGCTGCCAGAATGGAGGAGTACACTGTAATTCAGTCCTATTTACACTTTGCAGACTCTAGAAAAGATGCTCTTGGAGTGTGTATGGGGTGGGGTATACCCAATAGATGTTTAAGGCCAAAGATACAAGGAGAACTTGGAAGTGCTTTTCTACTCAAGTGTGAATCTAAAAGGTCCTTTCATGACACAGCTGAATGTATAGCCCTGAGAGACTTTGCTGACCTTGGATGGAGCTCAGTGGCTTATCTCTATTTATCCGAGCTTCTGGGGAGAAGGATGCTTAATGCTTGCTGGGAAGGCATTTAGCCACATATCACCACTGCCTGACTTCTTTGTACACTTGACATGGTGCTCCCTCCTCTTCCTGGGATACCTTTCCCTTGCCTAGAGTCCTCTTAATATCAAGCCAAAGTCATAGCCTTTGCCAGGGTTGTTAGAGGCAAAGCCAGGATTCTGGCAGCCTTGCCGGGCTAGGTCTGGCTGCCCTACAATAGGTCAATTAAAGGAACAGGTAAGAATAAAAAGCAGAGAGTGGAGATTTGCCCAACATGGCTACAGTAGAAGGGAAAACAGCATTACGATCAAATTCATATACAGGATCCTGGCATGCGGCATAGGCTTCAATAGAGGACCAAAGTTATGTGCCATCATGAAATCTGGGTAAAGCCCTATCCATCACTGTGTGGCTTGAAAAGTGGTACTATGAGTTAGTTGTCAGGATTGTGTGCTGTGGGGTCTTTTCTGGGAGACAGGTGCCTCCTTCAAAGGGTACCAGGCTTCAACTTTTTTCTTCTCACAACACAAAACTTCCAGGGAATTCTGATTCCTTGGAATCTGTTGCTTCTGTAGTCCTAATAGGAGAAGAGATGGAACTCTGTATCTCCCTTAGTAACATCATTGCTGCTAGAAGGACTGCAAAGCTTCTCTTATCCACTGGGTTCTCCCAGACACCTGAACTCTATGAGGGACCACCCCTTTTAACAACCACAAGGTAGATGTGTCTGTCTGAGAGTTAGCATCTCGCGGTATCCCTCTGTCCTCTGCTTTGCCAGCAGTATTGATAACAGGCGCCATGCTTGTCGTCTCTCTGAGTACTAGAACACTCTGTGCTCATTAATTATCTGTTGCCTGAAGTAAAGCAAACATGGTCTGATTTCTACCTGCTATACATGCTCAACTTGAAAATACCAGAGGCCAGGATGGTCACCGATCACTTCTTCTTCACACTGTGGTTTTATAAGGACATTTCTGGGGTCCTGGATCTTCTTTAAATGCTGACTGGTTGGGGTAGTGTGATAGAGCCACCCTGTGCTTTCACAGACGACTTTGACGTTTCCCCAGAAGTAGACCTCTGTTCAAGTCATCTGAAGGAGGAAATGGAAAGGTGAACAAAGCAGTATGTGTATAAGTCATTTAGAGAGTTGGCCGGAAAATAGCATCCATACCTGCCGCCATTTTCTCCATCACAATGAATGCAGTTAAAAGGCTTATACCCCAAGATTCTGTGTCCTAAGATCCACATATTGAAACCCTAACTGAAGTATCTCCAGGTTTAAACACATTTGGACATAGGGGATTTGAGAAAGAGGTTATATTTAAATGATGCCATTAGATTGGAACCTAATCCAAAGAATGGCTGTCTTCATTAGGAAAAGGAAATTTGTACATACATAGAGGGACACGGAAAGAAAAGCACAGGAAGACACAGGGAAACTGTCCTCGACGAGCTAAGAAGAGACCTCAGAGGAAGAACGTACAAGTGCTGCCCTAGACTGTGTTATTATAGCACAGTGTTCTCTCTCTCTCTCTCTCTCTCTCTCTCTCTCTATATATATATATATATATATATATATATATATATATATATATATATATATATATATATATATATATGTGTGTGTGTGTGTGTGTGTGTGTGTGTGTGTGTGTGTGTGTGATGTAACTTTGAGGGACTTTTAACAAAGACATAGTGCATCTGTATCAAACTCCTCTTAGGGAAAAGAAAGTCTGTGAATGTGTTCACGCTATACAAGTTTATATATATGATATCTGTGTGTGTGTGTGTGTGTGTGTGTGTGTGTGTGTGCCACACACCATTGTTTAAAACTCATTGTATTAGTCAGGGTTCTATAGAGTCACAGAACTTACAGATAGTCTCTATATAGTAAAGGAATTTATTGATGACTTACAGTCTGCAGTCCAATTCCCGACCAATGGTTCAGTAGTAGCTGTGAATGGAAGTCCAAGGATCTAGCAGTTGCTGAGTCCCACACTGCAAGAAGGCGAAAGATCAAGAGTCAGACTCCCTTCTTCCAATGTCCTTATATGGTCCCCAGCAGAAGGTGTAGCCCAGATTAAAGGTGTGTGCCACCATACCTTTAATCTCAGATGACCTTGGACTCGGAGATCTCCCTGTCTTAATCTTCTGGATTCAATCACCACTGTGTCTCAAGATCTCCATACCAAGATCCAGACCAGAAACTTCTATCTCCCAGTCTCCAGATTAGGTTCACTGGTGAGCCTTCCAATTCTGGATTGTAGTTCATTTCAAATATAGTCAAGTTGACAACCAGGAATAGCCACTACACTCATTAAGGTTTTAAGATGCTGGGGAAATGACTCAGCAGTTAAGGACACCACTACTCACTCCTGCAGGGGACTGTGGTTCACTTAGCAGTGCTTACTTGGTATATACAACCACCCATAAATCAAATTCCAAAGGTCCAAATCTTTATCTGAATTTTGCCAGCTCTAGTATGCAGGTTATACACAGATATATTCAGGCAAACACACACGCACGCATACACACACACACACACACACACACACACACACACAAATTAAAATATAGAGAGTTTTAAAGTAAATGAATAAATATTAAACTGAGGAATTGGGCCCTTGACTGAGGGCACTAGGGTGGCTGCACCGTAACACTACGGTGAACCCAGCCTTTGTGGCCCTCATACTTCCAACGTAACCACCGTCACTGGGTTGATTGCTGATATTTATACTAACAGGTGGAGAGGAATGTTAAGTCCTAACCCATCCCAAGCCCACATTCAACAGGTTTTCAGTACATGTGGTGACATTGGCCTCAAGCACGGCCTTGTAAAAATAGATCTGCTTCAGCCACCAACTTGTAATGTAAAAATCGCATGGTGTGGTGAGTTGATTTTCCATTTTTAAAATCTTACAGAGGATCAGAGGACGTTTATTAGGCATAAGACACAGGGTAGATACAGTTTTCAAATGTCCTTAGGTAAGTTACTTAACAGGCCAGGACTGGGTATTACAGATTGCTTCACACTGAAGTCTCACGGGACCGTTCACTTCATCAACCCTCACACTTCCGTGGCTACTCCTTTCACTTAATAAAGGGTTTTATTTGCAGACAGCATTTTTAAAGATGAGATTGAAGTATGTTACCGATGTCAAAGTCCCTTGGCTATTTTAAGAATGATAAAAATAGTCTTCTGGTGTCCACCTCATTGGCTCTGAGCGTCCTTCAGTTGAAACTTTGAGGGACTTTTAACAAAGACATAGTGCGTCTGTATCAAACTCCTCTTAGGGAAAAGAAAGTCTGTGAATGTGTTCACGCTATACAAGTTTATAAAAGGCAGATGTGAGTGGTCACAGTAGCTGTGCTAGGTTTTCATGGCTGTGGCAGAATTCCCCAAGGAAAGTAACTTTACAAAGGGACGATGCAGTTTTGCTTATGGTTTCAGTTCATGGCCAGCTGGCTCCTTAGCCTCCGTAACACGTGACGGCAGTGTGATGGAGAAGAGGTGCTCACCTCATAGCAGCCATGGAAAAGAGTAGAAATGTCAGAAATGGGGCCAGAGGGAAGAGGCAGCCTTCTAGGGAAGTCCCCTAGTAACCGACACCCTCCACCCTGTGCTCACGCCTCCTTCCGACCCCCTCCCTGGCAACATCATCAGCTTATACACCTATCAGTGTATTCAGCAGCAGTCAAGCCAGAGGCTTCATGCTCTCATTATAATGTCTCCTAAGACCAATGGCTGCCTGGTGACCAGTCTTTAGTGCATGAGCATTCAGGTTATAGTCAGATTCAAGTCATATATACATATTTATTTTATTACATAATTTACATCATTACATAAATTACTTCATTAATTTACTCTCTAACTCATGAAACACAAATATGTATGTGTGCATATATGTATTATTGAATGCATGTATACATACCCACATATGTATATGTAATCCACAGGTGTATCCTCTCTCTCTCTCTCTGTATATATGTATGTATCGATGTATATATTTATGTATCTATGTATAATGTATGTATCTATGTATCAATGTATGTATGTATGTATGTATGTATGTATGTATGTATGTATGTATGTATCTGTCTGTCTGTCTGTCCTTACTGTCATTTACCTACTTCTAGGAAATTCAGAAGCAAAAAATAAATGATTGTGAAATCAACAAAGATGATATACATAGAAAATGTGGTATGAACTGAGCCCTAAAGCAATATGGTATAAATTAGTGGCAAGATTTTGGGCAGATTACTTAATATAAGTCTTAAAGGTACAGGCTCTACAGTCAGATTTCTGGGGTTGGGATCTCAGCACTATCAACAACCGTTGTAACTAAGAACACATGAAGAGTCTCTGCTTTTTATTTCTTTATTTATATAAACAGGGATGAAAATAAATAGATCCTATCACATTGGTGATTTGAGAAAATTAACCAGTTAACTCCCACAAAGCACAGAGTACTCATTGTATGACTTTATCTCATGATGTGTGACTCAGTATATTCTCACTTTGTAAGATGCAGAGAATAATACATGCTTGAAATATTGTATGCAGTCTGAATAATCAGTGTATGTGGTGACTGTGATGTGGACTCAAACACCAGGTATTCTTCTAATAGGCACCAATGCACATAACAACTACGTAGATCTGACTTCTTTTTATGTATATTTCTTTTATCTTTATTTTGAATACTATTTTTTTTTATATGGGAGCATGTGTACATGTGGTGGTCAGAGGACAACTTGCATGATTTGGCTTTCATCTTTCGCCGTGCGGCTCTCAGGAAACACACTCAGGACATCAGAGCCATCTCACAGCCAATGCCTTTATTTTGATTAATTAAATCTTTCATATATTAGTATTTGAGTGATAGATTGGAATGAGTAGAGATCATATAGTATTTGTATATGCTCTAACTAGGAATGATCGCACCAAGTCATTCACTGTAGTTTCCATGAAGCAGTGCACTCTGAATAAACACGTGGAGGTGTCTCCTTTATCATAGGTCCTTGTGGTTTTTAGCTAAGTGATGACATTGGAGACTAGAGTTGATCAGAGGGGGCAGGTAAAGAGGTTCTCTTTGCAATGCCTTCATCACCCCCACCCCCGCCCCACTTCTCTGTTTCTCATTAGGACCAAGAAGTAAGTCTAAATTTACATGCAGGTATTTGTGTGTGCAATATGGTAGACAGTAGACTATACAAATTATTTCCAGATTTTCTAGATTAAAAAATAGGGTTGATCAGATAAAATCAATTACCTAGAAATGCTTTTATTTTATTATGGCCTAAATTTTTCGTCATCTAGACACTCTCGCAATCACACATTCATGATCTAATCTGCTCTTCAACACAGATTTTTTTTTTCTTACTTATCCACCTCCAAACCACATAATCGTCAATACAGAGCAATCATCATATTAAATTTTATAGAGTGCCATGTCTAAGACTTGACAAGCCTTCCAAAGGATGCTTACAGTATGAGTTAATTAACAAGCTTTTAGGGTGCTTGTCAAAAGAAAACTTATTTGAATAAATTGGCCACTTTCCAAAGCCACATGGTGTGTTAAGGATAAACAAAGGGCATTTGTCTCCTTTGTGGATACAAATAGACATAGTGCACAAAGGGCATTTGTCTCCTTTGTGGGTACAAATAGACATAGTGCGGATTCTTCTTTGTGAGTGGGGGATTAGACATGTTGAGGTTGATAGCCTATTGAGTGTGTATTCTTCATTTTAAATACCATCTGAATATCAATAGGATAATTGTCTGAATTCACTGACTGAAGGTCCTTATTATCTTAAAAATCGATGGCTATGGTGATTCTGTCATGCTTCCTAACTATATTAACTACCAAGTTTATACTAGTGTTTATTCTAGTGTTTATTACCACATCCAGAGTTAGAAGTTTCTAATCGAGCTGCTCTACTTGTACATTTCGCACAATAATAATCAGGTCAGTTACTTCGATTTTGGTGTTTATTGCTTGCGAATACGGTCTTATTATGTTGTCTAGACTGTCAGGCTGGCCACCAACTCACCATCTTCCTCCTTCAGCAGCCTGAATGTTAGGATTGAAGTACAACAATAAAAGAAAAGATATTGACCATCAGTGATATAGGTATCTGATTATCACTGATGATCACTGATTGTACAGATGCTGGTTATCATTAATACAATATCGATTGACTGATTTATTTAGGAATTACTTAAAGCACATTTCCTACTGCCTGTTTCCAAGTATGGCTTTACTAGCTACCTGAAACAGAGAAACAGTGGATCATTGTCCTTAAGAGCATGTTAACTGTAGAGTACACTGCTATAAAATCTTGATTGCTTGCCCACCCTGCCTTGTTGTTTTAGAGTTTCAGACCCAATGTAATCGGGGTCTGATATTGAAAATTTTGGGGAGTCTGGCTTGCAGTCCACCAGTGATAACCCCTCTCTTCAACTCTCTCTGGTGTTGGAATGCTTATTCCAGAAAGATCCCCACAGCACGATTGTTGGCATGTATCATGGGTTTCCTCAACCTGGGTCCCACCTCCAACTAATTCCCAATATTTCCATGTGTTTCTCAGTCTGTCAATCAGGTATCCATGACGGTGGTAGGAACTTCATGATCTCATCATTTCTTGGTCATTGGATCCAGCAGCTTGGAACACATGAATGTTCTGGAGAACCTTCTGTATGCAGCCACCACACAGAGAAAGGGCAGGGAAGAGTGTCATTGAATCTTCATGTAGAGAACCGCAACATCAGGGCTACTCACGGAGGGGGATTGGTTGGTGCAGGTAAAGAGGAAGATATGTCTTACATGCAGGTTCTTCAGAGACAGAAAACTTCAATGCCAGCAACACCTTTGGAAGCAGCAAATTATCCAGATTAGCCAAAGGCATAGAGTAAGTTGTGGTTGTGAGAGGTGAGTGGCAAATAGAAACTCTCTCCTCCCTCCTCTCTCTCCCTCTCTCTCCCTCTCCCCCTCTCCCTCCTCTTCCTCCTCTCTCTCCCTCCCTTCCCATTCCCTCTCTCTCCATCTCTCCCTCCCCAATGTCCTCTGCTATTCTTCAGGCACTATTCAACTTTATTTGAGACCCAGCCTGGAACTCAGCAAGTAAAGTAGGAGGTGTGGCCAGTGAGCCCCAGGGAATCTACCTGTTGTTGTCTACAGATGTTGGAGTCATAAGCAAAACTAGCACACCCGGATTTTTAAAATTATGAGTTCTGAGAATCAAAATCAGGCCCTGGGACTTGCAATGCACACGCTTCATTGAAAAGCCACTTCCCTACCCGCAGCATCCCCAGAATGGCTATTGCGACATGTCCGTTTTCTTTATGTGGTAATGATAACCTCCTGGAATTAGACTGTGGTGTTAGTCACACACCACATACAAAATACCCTGAAATGCATATTTAAGAGTGTAGATTTTATGACATGCGTATTATGATTCCTCATAATAAAAACAGTAAATTCTTATTCTCTACTCTACAAACTCATATCCTACACTTTTAAATAATTTCAGGTTAAATCTTCCTATGTGCTCAAATACTCCTTATTTATTAATTCTCCTTGATTTTGTTCCCTACCTTTATTTAGTTTTGGATTGTGTCCTACTCAGATCATCAGGCTTGATTTTCTTTGTAATTTTCATACATTCATTATATAAAACTCTGAGTTTCAATATGGCATCTTTGGATAGTTATAGCACACATATGTATTCTATTTACTCTGAATAGCCCTCATCTGTTCCTGCTTTGACCTCTCAATTGTTCCTGTTCTTCCTCAACTCTTTCCCCTATGCCTTTGTGTTTTACTTAAAGTTTAGGGTTTTTTGTTTGTTTGTTTGTTTGTTTTCTGAGAGAAAACAGGTAATATAACTCAATCTGAGGTTGGCTGATTTCACCCAATATAATAGTATGAAGTCCCACTTATTCTTCTATATAAGACATGATTTTATTCATCTTTATGCCATCATGTATATACCCTTAGTATATATGTATATACGTTCAGGGTGTGTGTGTGTGTGTGTGTGTGTGTGTGTGTGTGTGTGAAATTATTACTTCCATAATAATTTCATTATTAATCATTATTACTAATGGAACCCATTTTTTAAACCCCTATAATCCTTACCTTTGTCTGTTATGGCTTATCTTTTTTATGTTAATTTCAGGGCCGGGGTGGATATTGTTTTGTTTGGTTTTTGCTTTTGAGTCAGGGTCTCATTTGAGCCTGACTGGCCTTGTACTTGAGATACAGCTGAGGTTGGCCTTGAATCCCTGATTCATTTGCTTCCATAACTTATATTCTGGCATTACAGTCATGTTCTACCATGCCTAAATTACTGGAGTGAAGTAGAATCTTAATGTGGTTTTAAATTATATTTCCATGATCACAAACATATTAAATATGGTAAAAGCTTCTTAAAATTTTGATTAAATTATTTTGAAATTATTTACAATATTATATTTGTATATAATCTACTGTGATTGAACTTATACTGCCCACACTAATGTCATTCATTTTGTACCAGGGATTCGATTGTGGTTTTGTTCCAAGAAACCAGACAGGTCTTATTCTCTTTACAATGGTTAACCAGAGCTTATTTAAACCGGTAAGACATGTTTACCTGAAGCCGCTTCTCAGGTAGCTCCAGGCCTAACAGGGCAGAAGAATTATATAGATAGATTTTAGTAGAGCCAAGGGAAAAATAATACGTAGTATTTGGATGAGCTACAAGCTGCAAAGCTTCAATGGCTTAACTCGGGCTATGGAGAAAGTAGTGCGGGAAAGAGAGATGGAAAGGAAAGACCAACATTGACAAGTAAGGTGGATAAGGAAGTGATCCCAGAGTGCAGATGGGATGCTGTTAGGAAAAAAAAAACAGAAATCACATTTTAATTGTTTTTAATTTCATATATATATATATATATATATATATATATATATATATAATTTCACCCACTCCCTCTCTTCACTCCAACCCTTCCCATAACCCACTTCTGTTTCTCAAATTCATTGCCTCTTTTTCTTTAAGTCTATGTGTGTGTTTGTATATGTATATCCTGGGGAGTCCATTTAGTGTTTCTCATATATGTATATTTTTATGACTAACAACTTCCTAAAGATAACCAGCTGTGGGGCTCATCACCAGGGAAGACTGACTCTCCCTCTGTCAATTGTCTATAGGTCTTCACACAAGGGCTGGCCCCCAGGAAGTTTCCTCCATGCATGACTTCAGGTGATAATCCCCCTCCCAAGGGTCATAGACTACATAAGAACAACACAATCACGAGGAATAAGAAACTGCCTTCCAGGTTGTATATTGGGGATCCAATCAATTCCCCCCAAAATATGAGCTATTGCTTTTGCCCTTGGATGTCTTCCAGAATTCAAAGGTTAAGTCCCCACTGCTGAAGACATCACAAATTCTAGACACAGGATTTGGAGGAATCAAAATGAATCTGACCCAGAAGCCTTCTTCCTGAAGACTTGCTTACTTATAACCCATATTTTTTATGTCTCAAGAGACAAACCTTCTTGTCACTTGATTTCTTGGAAACTCTACTGTGTGCATGTATGTGTGCTGGCAGGAGGTAACTAGCATGTAGCAAATGGTTATTAAATCATACAGTGGTTTTTGTGGGATTTTTGGTTTTGTCTTGATTTAATTTCCTCAAAAAGACTCTTGATGTCTAATTAATTCATTAAAGATTGTTGTCATTGGTGGAGAGCAGGAATTAGCATATTTTTTTAATAAGGCTAGACAAAAGATTAAATGATTTGCTCAGAATCTCTGGAGGGGATTGTGGCTTTGTTCAAAGGCAGAACAGATACTACTGGATCCTATTGGTTTCAGGTAGGAAATGGGTGATCCATGGCTGATAAGAATTAAGAAGCCAGAGTGGAATCTGTTAGTATGTGAGGAGAGAGAGAGAGAGAGAGAGATGGAATCTGTTAGTATGTGAGGAGAGAGAGAGAGAGAGAGAGAGAGAGAGAGAGAGAGAGAGAGAGAGAGAGAGAGAGCACATCTCTGATATCAATGGAAGACCTAGCACTGCAGACTTAGTCTGGCAACACTGAGTCCACAAACCAGTCAAGCAAGGTGGGCAGGGTATATTATCTAGATTTTAGTGCCCTGAAACGTGAACGAAGGCATTTTAGAAGCCCTGGGAATCTCAGCAACCTGGAAGAACAGGGCCAAGGAGGACAGAGCTCATGATGTAATTTTTGAAGTGTGGTTACTGACTGCCATTAAGGCCTTCATTATTATTTCATTACGAAGCACAGAGCATCAGAAAGACTATTAGGGACTGAGCTAATTAGGAACTTGACTTATGCACAACAGCTTTCAAAGTAGGTTGCCATTGGGTTGGGGAGCAGGGCAGGGGAGGGTATGGGGGCCTTTCGGGATAGCATTTGAAATGTAAATGAAGAAAATATCTAATAAAAAAGTAGGTTGCCATTACGTGTCCAATTGTTTAAACAGCCAACAGTGTTTTTCCTAAAATCATTGTTTTCCTCTTACCAATCCCAGAGCTCCATAACCCCCTGAACTTGACATTTCTTACTCATCACTGTAAATTTGCTTTTTCTCACAATACAAATGATAACTTATATTGATATACTAAATAAATGTTATCAGTCAACGCAGATCCAAAACCAACCACCAGCCCTTGGGATTAAGAGAATGTTAGGTGACTTTCTCCACTGTGGTGTTCACCAGAACGGGCCGTGGTGACAGATGTGCATGTGTGGCTGTGATCAGTGGCTTCATGAACAGTATAATGAACAACAGGATGACTCCATGAAGGATCAGACCTGGTGGCAATTGGAGTGGAGTCAGAAGATAGATAGGACTCTTGTCAGGCAATCATAAGGATTCTTGACTTCTGCCGAAGACTCACTAGCCACTACCAGGCAAGCCCTGCCCAAACCATCTGGAGGATGTATCATCTGGGTCATATGCCTTGCTTCCCATTCTAATAATGTCTCTATATCTCCCAGACAGGACTTCCTGAATAGCATCAGAACCCTAAATAAGTCCTACACCTCCAGTCTCAGGACAGTTAGCTTAAGGGGAAGAATGGATAGCTTATGGCCAGTAGGAGCAACACCTGGGCTCTCAGCATGTCTAAGTGTCGCCCCCTTCCACCCTACACGCACACACTCAAGCAGGGACCTCTAAGTCAACTATGCAAGTGCACAAGGTCCAAGATCTCTACGGACCCAGAGAAAGGTTGGCTGGTGGCTGGTAGCCCTTGGAGTAGGGTTGGGCTGTACATTGTACGGTAGAGGAACCATCCAGGCAAACTGTCAGTATCTAGAAGGGACAGTTCCTTTACTGAAGAGAGGCACATGCTTTGTGGTCTGTGATATGAGATTTCATACGTTTCTTTTGGGTAGAATGGAGGATTAGAGAGGTTTAGAGATGTCTACACATGTTTGGTAGAGATCTAGCTTGTGTGGGAAACTCATCTCCAAAAATAAGAGGTGATTACTTCTTGGTCAGCAGCCTTGATTGGGAGCTGACAAGCATGTGGACTAGGTATTTATGATGCCTCTCTAAGTGGGTTGTAAAGTTTACCAAGAGAGGTGTAGATGTTATTCTTGTCTGATTTTCCTGTAGTTATGACTTAGTGTGTTACACCCATTCAGTCAGGGGCTTGACTGAGAGCTTGCCTCAAATGCAGGCATGACTTCATTTTATTTTTTGAAATTAAAATACAATTATATCACTTTCCTCTTTCCTATTCCTCCTTCCAAGCCCTTCAATGCATCCCCCCCCCCACACCAATCATTTAAATTCATGACCTCTGGCATCTTTATTTAGTTGCTTTAAGCACTTGCACACACGCACGTGCACACACACACACACACACACACACGAACTCCTAAATATATAAATACAGTGTACTTATATGTACATTGTATATATGTATTTGATTTCAGAGCTGGCTATAAAAGGTAACACATCGGAGCTTGGTGAGCAAGTTTTGCTTCCCTGGAAGGCAGGTACTGAGATGAAATGAAGAGGTCAAAGATGTCACTGTGGTGAACATGTGAAATAAACAACTGTCAAGGGAGAAGTCAAGTTCCATCGAAGCTCAAATAGACAGCCTTGATAGGCTCCACAGGCACATGTGGAGCTGGGAAGACCTTTGTAATGGACTCCATTAGGGATGTGATGAACATGCCGTATGCCATGTCTTCCATCCACTACCTGATCCAAAATCAAAGGTCAGAATTTTTCATTAATCACTTGACAAAAGGTCAGAACTTGGGCAAGCTCTTTAACTGAGGCAATCCCACCCACGAGAAGTTCCCAACATTGTCCTCTACAGACATTTTTCTCAGCAGCTTTGCAGCCACCCTGGAATGAAGCACAGTCCTTACCCACATTAACCCCGGGGGAAGGGAGGGACACTCTTCAGAGGTAGCACTAGTGTTCCTTATGAAGCCCAGAGTCTCCTGGGGCCCATGATTGTATTGATCAGATCTTAGTTCCCACTTTGTCATGGAAGTTTGAAAATCTGAGGCCAGCAACTACTAAAAGTACCAGAAGAGTATTTTTTTTTTTATGTTGAGGTAGTCTTCGGATAGATTATTTAAATGACCGTTGGTTGAACCATTCTCAACTATAGACACTACTTTGTCTTGCTAAAAGAACCGAACTATATTTAGGATGGGAACATGTAGAACAGAGCTATAGAGAAAAAAAACAACAGCAGCAAGAAGAAAACCATCAACCAGTTGCTCCTGCTGGATTTCTCAGGGGACCCTTAGAAACGTAACTTCAGGAGAAGCAAAGCCCATGAATCGACAGACTTGTTCACACACTCGATTCTTAAGAAGGGAAGGGCTTTCTGGGAAGTTTAATGGATCTTCTTTGCAAATAGATAAAACAGAACAGCTGATGTTCTAGATTAGGTAGCGATAGCAAGGGCAGCACACGCCCAGCCCTTGTCTGTTGAAATCAGCAGATAGTGCACCTGCTACCGAGGGCTTCCTCTGCCAAGCGGAGTCCCACAGCTGCAGGACACCCTGCTGCTGGCTAGTCCACTCTACACTTTTTCAGGGACTGGGCCCCTCCCAAGGCAAGTTCAACCAGGTTCTTTGGCAGCCCAGAGCTTACGCAGAACCTGTGGGGCATGGTGACGAAAGGGAGTTTGACATGTTTGAAAACATTTAGACTTGGGATGTAAGCGGCGAAGGAACACATTTACTCTGCTCGTTTAACACTACAAAGGTTTGGACCCTGAAAACCTTCAGAAAAGTACAAAAGGCTCTTGCCAAGGCATGGGTTTAATAATTGGGTCAATGACAAAAGGGTGTTTCCTTAGCTAGTTCAGATTTAAAATAGCATATTTCTAGCCCAGGAGAACGGTCTCTGCAATCTTTACATGACTGTCTCCTTTAACTGTGAAGTGTAGGTTTGGTATTTGAATTTGGACAGAATCAAAATGCATTTTTTTCAAAGAAATCAAACAAGCAAGAGAATCATTACATAGTTGAAGGAGTGATATTCAATCACTGCCAATAAAAATTTTCAAATTTATCTCATAATATATAGGGGCGTACTTTTTTATAGGGTTTGGAGAATGACTTATGATAATTATCCTTTTTGTATGAGTGCAAATAGGTGCAAATCAATCAAAGTAAAGAAATAAATAGCGAGAGAAGAGATACATGATAGAGGAGATAGATTGATAGACAGAGAGAGAAAGAGAGATGAGAGAGAGAGAGAGAGAGAGGGAGGGAGAGAGAGAGAGAGAGAGAGAGAGAGAGAGAGAGAGAGAGAGAGAGAGAGAGAGAGATGAGATGAGATGAGAAGTTGTAAAACATTATCACATCAGGTGCTCCAAACATCCACCACAAGTTGCCTGGGGAAATCCACTAAGGGAAATCCACTGAGGGAAATCCACTTAGGTATGAGCTGGAGTTCCTGATTGAGATTTCTTTCCTTGGATGAGTTTAGCATGCTTGAATTTCCATTTTCTCTTTTCAGGTGGAGCTACTTTTATATCAACAGTAGCCTTGTAGCTTTAGATTCCAGAGTAACCTAGTCTACCTCATAGCTATATTTAAGGGTCCCGTGTTTTACTGTGGGGAGTTATTTGGATTGCTGTTTTCTGTCAGAGTTGGGGGCCATCCCATCCCCAAGGGATCGTTGAAGACACTTCGTAAGCATATTTGTGTCTGAAGTGCTGTGGGGAGGGGACACCAACTTCTAGAAACAGCTTTGTTTGCAGAGTTTACAGAGCACTGACAATTTACCTGTAATGCAAAGTATACCCAACCTCACAGAAGGTTTTAGACTAGTTTTTGAAAAACTCCTCACCTTTTGCATAGTATGGAGAATAGATTTTAAAGAAAGCCAAAAGATAGATTTAAAGTGCTAATGAATAACTTTATTTTGTATATTCAGTGGGATTTAGTAGATAATAATAATTTGGGGGGAAAGCTACCATAATGGTGATTTAAAATGAATATATATATATATATATATATATATATATATATATATATATATATATAGTGTGTGTGTGTGTGTGTGTGCATGTGTGTGCGCATGCGCACACGGGTATGTGTACATGTGTGCATGTTTGCCTGCATGCATGGACATGTACTGAATGATTTCAATATCAGTGAAGACCAAAACAGAAGATTGTGAACTGCCACATGGGTGCTGGGAACTAAGCCAAAGTCCCCTACAAGGACAAAAAGTGCTTTTGAGTTGAGCCACCTCTGGAGAACCCCACTTCCTTTTAAACCTTGTATGCAAACCTTTCCTTTCTTACTTCATGATTGACACCATAGGTATGATTCTAATGAAGGGAGCTATGCTGATCAGCCTTTACAAATTTAAGGTCCTTTGGCCATTTTTTTCCCCCTGAGATAAATGCTTAGGTGTCAGCAGCATGTGTTGCAAGCCTACCTTTAATTCTAGTACTTGGGAGGCAGAGGCATGAACATCTCTGTGGGTGTGGGGGTTAGCTTGATCTCCATAACAACTTCCAGACCAGCCAGGTTTATGTGAGGATCCCGTATAAAAGAGAATGTTTAACTTATTGCATTACGTCTAAGTACTTGATGATTACATTAAAAATAAATATCTGTAGTAAGTGTTGGACTCAATTTAACATTACCCACGACTGTCATTATTTCTTTGTTGTTACATATTAATCCTAATAATAATAGCTATAAGAGAACACAAAGCATGAAAAGATTTATGTTTCTGCATAGCCTGGTTTTTATGATAATGTCAGGAAAGGACTGGCTCTTTGAAGCTGCTTAGGGCACAGAGGGATTTGAAAGAGCAATTTGTGCATCGCCTTCCACTATGGACAGAGAAAACCAAGCTTGAGTAAGTTTCTTTTCATCTTGAGTGTAGCTCAGATATCTCAGAGCTTGATTCCTCCATCTTACACTCTTTCTCACTTTTGAAAAAAAAAATAAATTGAAATCAGATAAAGGAAGGCTCTGGAATGTTGGAAGGTCAACTGAGAGAACTCTATACTGTCATTCGCTGGCCAGAATGATAATTTGCCTGCACTCTAGTCTAGACTGAACTTCCATCTGGTAAAGATTTATGCATTAACCGTAATCTTTCTTCCCCTCCAAAGTTCAGATCTTGCTGGAGAGTAGCCATTGTATGTTTTGTAGACTTTTATCTGTACTATCAGCAAGCAGTCTGAAGGGTTACTTTGATAGAAGGAAGGGGGCGCAGGAGGGATTTTTAAATCACCATTTAGTTTCAACCTAACATGTTTCGAGAGTGATGGTGCATTAGTTTTCAATTGCTGCTGTAGCAAATTACCATAAAATAAGTGGCTTGAATAATTCATATTTATCATTTTATAGTTCTGCAGGTTTGAAATCTGAAGTGATTCTTTCTGGGCTAAAATCAAGGTGTTGGCAACACTGGCCCCTCCTCTTGGGGGCTTTCTAGGAAGGGGTAGTCCATTTCCTTCTCTTTCTCTCATTCCACAGGCCCTCTCCAACCCTTGGGTTCCATCTGTTCCTTACTTCCACCTCAAAGTTAGCAGTCATAGATGATATAATATTCTGCAATGCTCTGTCTTCCTCTTTTGTCTCCTTTGACTTTTTTTTCAGGTTCCTTGGTACGTTTTTAATTAGTTAATTAATTAATTAATTAACATCTCAAGTGCTGCTCCCTCTTCTCTCCCTCACAGAGTCTCTCCTCCCATCCTGCTTCTCCTCTGAGAGGTTGGGGGCACCCCGTGGGTATTCTCCTACTTTGATGCATCAAGTCTCAGCAGGATTAGGCCCAGTGCTTCCCACTTCCCACTGAGACAGGACAAGGCAGCCCTCTGCTACATATGTGCCAGGGACTTTGGTTCAGCCTGTGCTCTTTAGTTGGTGCCTCAGACTCTGAAAGCTCCCAGAGGTCCAAGATTAGTTGCCATTGTTAGGTTCCTATCCCCTTCAGGGCTTCCAATCCTTTACCCAACTCTTCCATAAGGACCCCCGACCTCTGTCCTATGTTTGGCTGTGGGTATCTGCATCTGTTTCAGTCAGCTGCTGGCTAGAGCCTCTCAGAGGACAGTTATGCTAGGCGTTTGTCTGTAACCATAACAAGGACACCATTAACAGTACCAGGGATTGGTGCTTGCCCATGGGAGGGGTCTCAAGTTGGGTCAGTTATTGGATTAGGAAATAGGATTATCTTCCTGCCAAATACAGTTTATTAAAAATAAAATTAAAACACAATTCTTACTAAATAAAGGTTTCTTTCTTACCCTCTTCAGGTGTTTATAGACAGTCACCAGTGACCACTGAGGGACTCAGGCTTCTTCAGCTTTGTATCTCTCCTCTTACTGGACTCAAAGTCTTCTCTATTCAGTTAGTATGTAAGGGCAAATGGAGTAAATCTCTTGAGTGCATGGAAGGATGGACCAAGCCTGGAGGAACAAAGGTCGCTTTCATTCATAACTCATGGAAAATGTTCTCAATTGTGGGAATAAGATGGGAAACACAGCTTACCTGTGTGCTTGGGACAGGAGAGGGATGAAGGAGTTTGATGAAGAGCTAAGTCACCCTTTCCTGTTCTGTTTCCCAAGTTCTCAAGCCTTACTTTCTACTCTCCAGCTACACATCCTTGCTGATGCTTGGAAACCCACGGCTCCTCTTGGTCATGGTGTGTGCTCCTCCATGGTCTTCATGAGGAAGCTTTTAGTAGTATGGCCGGTTCTGCTGAAACCTGGGGAACCCAACCCTAATTTTAAAGCTTAAAAATCAGTCTTTACCCAACTTGATTTTATGTAAAACCAATATACCTCCCAATTGTTTTATTCACAGTTAATGTCATAAGCCAAGGGCCAGCCATATTTGAATTTCTCCTAACAGTAATTCTCTTATCTGATCACTTTTTGCCTCTTCGCCCACTTCTATGTAGTACAGTCCCAAACCCTGGGAACCAGCTAAAATAATATTTTAAGATCATATCTTCGAACTAGTCTGTTTTAGAGTTGTGTTTTTATGTTTGCTTTCACCAATTATCGTGTCCGCCCAGAGTCTTTTCCCAGTTATCTCTGTTTCTCAGGGTATAGAGGCTGTGGGGTTTATCAGCCCAGAAAGCTGATGTACAGATCTCTCCTGATATCTACTCAAAAACAAAGAGGATTGGTTCATGTTAATCTCTTCTTTTATGGTGAATTGTTAAAGGGGGCTAATGCTAACCTGGACAATGTTCCTTTAAGCCATGTATCTAAGAGTCAGAGGGTTCAGTGAGAACATGATGCTCTTTATGCTTTTACTGTGCTCAGGTCTCCCATCAATTATTCTTCAATGAAATGACACGGACTGGGATTCCATTATTTTAACCCATTGTCTCTTCAAATCTTTAGTATTATCTGTTCCATGAGTACCCATTTCAAAGCAATGACTTTTCAATGAGTTAGAATGATATTAGGTACCATAACAAGTTACATCCTATAATCCCTGAGATCCAGCATCATTCATGCCTATCATCAGACTATATCCTAGTTAGAAATGCACCTTCCTGGACAGATCACCTTATATGTGTTTATCCAAGCAATCTGTTTTTTTTTTTTTTTTTCCAATTTATAGTTCTACGTTATATAGGCTTTCAAACCTTTTCCATGTTAGAGACATGCGTGAGAAGAGACTAGGGATATTGGTGTGATTCTGTTAGGAACTGGTCCTAATGGTTATGATTGGCATTACTGACCAACATTTCACTAGTCACTAGATGGTACTGGGGAAAATGATGTGAATTTTCATCTTGTATGTGTGAGTAGCGTCAGATAGCAATGGGTTGGGTGTCTATGTGCAATCTCTGTCATAATACATGGCAGAGAAATGAGTGATTGGATGGATTAGTTAACATCTGACATGGTATATAGTATACCTTTTGGATCTATGAACTATTATTGAAATGGATGAACACTGCAAGATATAAATGTTCAAACAATCAAAAATTTTTGAGGTATTTAAAGTATAATATACAGGTCACAGGCTATTCATATGTTCCACCACACTATTCAATATTCACTATATAATATACCCAATGTTTGTTTTATGATAATAAACAAATTCACTTTAAATCTTCAGCCTCAGAATGAATCCTTCTTTAGCTTTACAGTGGCATGTATGTACTCAGTAGCTAAAACATGTGTATTCATTATGAAATCACAAATAATTTATAGGAAAACACAGATATTCTACTACTAAGGAAACAAGACAGGAACAGTCAGAGTTACCAAGTAGTCCTAATTTTTAAATTAAAAATAAGTAGATAGTAAAATGAAAAGGGGGGCTGGGGAGATGAATCAACAGTAAAGAACAACTGATGCTGTTGCAGGGGCCCCAAGTTTGGTTCCCAGCACCCCTGTGGCAGGTCACAACCATATATAACTCCACTGCTAGGGGACTCTTTTCTCATCCCTGTAGGCAGTGCGTGCACATGGTATACATATACACGCAGACAAAGTACCCATACATAAAATAAAAATAAATACTTGTTTTTTTTTTAAGTCCGTTTTTTGTTTTGAATTTTACTTTTTATTTTGTTAAGGGGATGCACTATCTCATTAAATTAGATCTATTTTATGAGTGGAGAGTTATCAAAATGCTGAACACATGGCCCCAAAGAAGTAAAATGTCAGAGCTGTTCAGAAAGGTCAGTTGCTTGTCTAGTTCAGTGGAAAAAAAAAGATATCTTGACATCTTAAACCCCAGGATGATGTTTAAAGCAAAAAAACCCAAAAAAACAGCAAAGCCATTTTCCCTCCCTCCAGTGGTTGCCATTGTTGATGCTGAATAATAGCTGGAATGAATAAGTGAAATGGTCAAAGTTTGTTTTTGAGACGCTGCAATGCAGCACTTGGGCGACCTCCCATGATACTAGGTCCCCGTTGGGTCTGACGAACGCAGACATTCATTAAGGCTTTCACCGCCAGCAGTTGGAGCTCCTCCATTCCATGCGAGCAGACGAACCACAAGTATTTCATTCTGTATATCAGTACCAGAAGCTGGAAGCATGGAATGCACACAGCGTGCTTTGAACCTCATAATTGTTCCTTATAATAATAAATTCTTACATTTGAACCTGTGAGTTATCAAGGAAAAAGAAACACAAAGCCACTTTGGTTAAAGGATAGACTTAAAATAACAGGAATTATGGAGATGGAAAAATACCACTTTTCTTTGTTGGCCCAGAGATTTATGTTTGGGGAAAAAATGATTCAGAGGTGAGGGCCTTTCTTGGACATTAACAAACCGTAGAACCATTTGCATCCCTGACAATAGATGGAGTGTAAATTGTCGTAGGGACAGGTTGCTGCCAAGAAAAACGAGGTAAGATGAATAAGAACATTTATTATTGAAAGATGCTTTACCTTTTGGTAAACGGTGAGGACGATTGTGATTTAAACTAGGATGTAAGTATTGATTAGAAGTGATGTAGTCATAGAAACAGTAGGTTTCCCCAGACATTTCTGTGTACTCAGTCCATGCTTATCAGATTCTGGGTCTTAGACAAATAAACTCCAGATGGAAGAAACAACCAGACATTTCAATGTTAGAACCCAATGACAAAAAAGGAAGAGAGGAAGAAGGGGAGAAAGAAAGAAAGGAAGGAAGAAAGGAAGAAAAAAAGGAAGGAAGGAAGGAAGGAAGGAAGGAAGGAAGGAAGGAAGGAAGGAAGGAAGGAAGGAATTTTTCCCAAAAACAGTAGAATTCAAATGGCAAACTAACATTAATATCTGAAATTCCAACACACTTAAACGTTTTAGGTTAAAATCTTCACATAACAATCTCAGCATCCAGAAAACCAAGACAGTAAGTGGGTGACTTTGAAGGCACCTTGCATTCTATGGAACGTTTGAAGCAAAGTTTAGTACATAGGAACACCCTGTCAAATAATACTGACAAACTAGAGGTTATAGAAATAATCGTTTAAATGCAAGAAGGCCTTGTCTTTTCTTGTGACTTTCTGCAATTTTGTGAGATAACAATAGGTTCACTGCTTGATGTGATATCCAGTTTGTTAAGTGAGCAGAAATAAATAATAAACAAGCAGGAAGAAAGATATAAAATTGTTCTAGTAATAAGAGATCATAAATTATTACAATTTTACTTATTATAAGAAAATGTTAACATTTTTAAAAGATCATTTCAGGATTAATTAGCCTTCACAGTTGATAATATTGTAAACAGGACAATATAAAATAGGACAAAATAAAATGCATCTTTTCTTGCCCAAGTCCCCACATCAAGGCTTAGGGAATATGACAGAAGAGGAAACAGGAAATAAAAAAGGAAGACATAAAAGCAGGAAGAAGTGCTATGAACATGATTGGGCCACCATATTCATGACCTCACAGTAGTCATGGTTGCCTGCAGAAGACCTGCACAGGATCACTCCAATCAAATTCAAGCAAGGGTTGTGGGCAGGCTTACTAAGGCCCACCCCTAGCTGAGGTTTCTTTGTTGGCTCATAGCCAATGAGGGAAGGAAGTCATCCTTACTCAGAAGTTGTCTATTCTCTTAGGGATGACCCCCACCTGGGTACTTACAGGTGGCACTAAATAGACTTAGTAGGTTGTTGAAAAAAAAAAATAAAGATTTTTAAAAATTATTTTATTAGATATTTTCTTCATTTACATTTCAAATGCTATCCCAAATGTCCCCTATNCCCTCCCCCCACCCTGCTCCCCTACCCACCCACTCCCACTTCTTGGCCCTGGAGTTCCTCTCTGTGGGGCATATAATGTTTGCAAGACCAAGGGGCCTCTCTTCC